>NW_026940631.1:710000-1267193 GCF_032062105.1 Saccostrea cuccullata | reverse complement strand
TCGTGTAACCGATAATTACATACAATATAAATAACTGGCGCCTTACCTTATAAACAAAGGCGACAGTCAATGAGTCCAGGAATAAACAAACAAGGTAACAAAGGCAATAATGGAAACACAACTGGTAAAGTAGACTGGGAAACCGGGACTGAAGCTTCAGGATAATACTGGGTACCACGTGACACATACCCAGCATATGGACAGACCAGGGTCAGAGGTCATAATACATGTAGTAGGGAGAATGTGAAACAAGGCAATTTCACCACAATGCATAGGGTTCCCCTTGATAACAAATATGACGTCATTTGAATGTTGCATTGTATGGAAATTCGTAGAAATTAAAAATATGATAATTAATAAAAGGATTTGGGTCAAATTAAACTGTACCTCGATTATGTTGAGCTGGAATAGCAGGTAACAGGTAAACTAAGGAAGTTACAGTGACTCTGAGTCAGGTGCCTGCTCGACAATGGCGACATCATGTTCAGAACTGCATGACTTGCTATGTACAGCTAGGCATTCTCTATGTTTTAGGTCTGGATACGGAACTTCTTGTGATTTCTCTGAAATAAGGTCTTCTGGCCTTCGAAGCTCTTGATACACGTAACATATTTACTTGTATTTTGACAATAAATCAGCAGATGATGATCGATTAATTCTTTTAAAAAATCTTTGCGTCTGCTTCGTTCAATTTACAGATTCAAAAGGAATATTCTAGAAGACATGCGCATACAAGAAATATCAAGAATTTTTTAAGCACCGAGCCCGATGAGACCGTATAAACCGAGGCCCCGTGTCACAGCAGGTGTGGCACGATAAAGATCCCTCCCTGCTCAATGGCCCTAAGTGCCGAGCATAGGCCCAAATTTGCAGCCCTTCACCGGCAATGGTGACGTCTCCATATCAGTGAAATATTCTGGAGAGGGACGTTAAACAGTATACAATCAATCAATCAATCAATGTTAAGAAACTAAGAGTTATCTATCTTTGCATGTAAAACATTAAGCTGCACGAAATAACCAGGTTTATCCATATTGGATAAATCCCATTATGTCCATATCCTTTATCCATCAATTTTTCTAGTTATTTCAGATTTAATTATGATCTGTATATTTTTCTATAAAAAAAACAAAAACGCAGAAATGTTGACAACGATATTTGTATTTTTTCATCAATATTTTCTGAAAATCACACCGTGGATATCAATTGCCATATGTGATTGTGATCCTACAAGGAAGAGAAGGCTTATATACATGTAAGACTTGAAATAAATGTCATCATCATAAATCATTAACTCTGCCGTTAATGTTCCCATCTCTGACACGCCCGTCCTTTTCTTCCTTTTTGTCTCTTTTAGTACAGAAGCAAATGCAAGGAGAATACAAACAGCAGACGACAGTGACGACAGCAATGACGACACATATGACACCTAGAAATGTCAAACCCAAGATCACTCCTAAAGATTGGAATGGAGAGCTCGAGGCAGTAGCAGGATTGGTTGTAGCCGCATCTAAAATGTTCAAAATATGTTTGATTTTTTTTCAACTTTCGGAAATACAATTACTCCTTATGATAAACAAATTTGTAATTTACTTAATTTGCATGCAGATATTGGTCATAAAATTTGAATTCCATTGTGTAGCTTATATCAAAATGGTTTTACATAGTTTGTTTATCACATATGTATATATAATTGCCTAGGAATTTCAAATCAATGTTTGAAATTCGGATACTCGAACATTTTTCCCGATCGAGTACGTAGATACTCGGTATAAAGTGTGAATACAAATGTTTTACTTTTCTTCAGCCCATTTAATCTTTGTTAAACAACAACGATATTTTCTTAAATGCATTTATAATGTATGATTATATACACATGTAAACATCGAGTCAAACAAAATGGATTTTTCGGTTATTTCCCGATCATGACATGGATCACTCGGTGTGTGTGACCGGTCGGCAGGGGATGCTCATTCTTCCATGGCACCTGAGCCAACCTCTGATGTTTTGGAGGTCAGTTTTACATAATTTCATGGCGTATAACATAGTACATGTATTTCTAACTGAACTTTTGTACATTCATTATTAATGACTTCGAGTATTAAGAAATACAAGCCAGTTTTCAACACCTACCGTAAATACAAATTCCGGGACTTTTTTTTGAAATTTTCTTTAGAACAGGGTGCGGTTTCTCTATTACATACAAATGGGCGGAGGAATCACTGTCCAGTTAATATAGTATGCCAGAGCATCAACGAAAGTGGGAAACATGAGATAATTTGCATAACGGGCGATAAACAAATATATTATACTTTCATGTAAATTAGTTGAATCTGATTAGTCGAGAAACATTTGTTAAAAAACACAATTATCCTCTGAATAATGGAGCCACGCCCTCCAGCGTAGCAACAGTCAACAGTGCTTGACGACATACGTATATGTGCTTGACGATATATAGTTATATTCCAAAAAATAGCGACTGCGCAGAATTTATGCGCGCACGGTTCATTGTTATATGTATTTGTTTAAAACATTCAGTATAATATAATAAATATTGCATGTAGTTGAGTGTAACATTGAAAATTTTCACCCCTCGAAAACCATTGTCAACCGAGGCGCAGCCGAGGTTGACAATTGTTATCTTTGGGTGAAAATTTTCAATGTTACACTCAATTACATGCAACATTTATATAGTATAACCAAAATCTGCTTTAACATATTATCAAGCTTAAAAATAATTACGTTAATCACAGACTGTATCACAGACTGCTCCCGTATAACCCTTGTCACAGCTACAGGAATATGTGCCATTGGTATCGGCACATGTCCCATGCTTACACAATGATGTAACTTTGAAAACGATATGTGAATAATACTATACATCTAATATGAGAAAGATTAATAACATTTCCATAGATAGAATAAAGGGTATGTATTTATTGGAGAACTGAAAATAATACAATCTGAAATCCATTTTAAAAACACTTTGATACTTTAGTAAACTACATGTAAAGTTAGTTATCTATAGTATTTTTTGTTTGGAGATAATGTTTGTGCTCTAGAAGCTGCATTGCCTCAACTACCCCTTTATTGGAAAATTTGTAGATGATTTTCCTGACGAATTCCAGTGCTACTTCTTATCTTTACCATGCTGTTTGATTTTCACGCGTAACACGGTGAATTATTTCACAAAGAACCTATATTGCAGTGATAAGTAGCACTTGTAATTTCATTTTTAAATGGATTAATGGACTTCATTCAATAGATTAGTCATTCATTTTTATGTATAGAGGACATGGACCCTGTAATAATAGTTTTATCTCAACACATAATATGTAATCTTGTTCTTTGTGTCAAGGCATATTACACTGTAAATAGATTCTGTAGTTCATGACTACAGACCCCCTCCCTTCGAGACTGGAAATTGTTGAATTTTTGAATTTTATACTTCAAAGTAAATGAAAAACGTGAAGATATATTCACAATTTAGATTAAGTATGTTGATAAAAAAATCAAACTGTCAAAAGTCAAAAACCCCGTCTTTAAGTACTGCCTCAATACTTTGATTAGTATTTGATACTTTGACGTTCAATCGAGTACATGAAACAACCTCATTCGTTTGACATGTAAATAGATCGATAAACAAATGTATAACCAAAATCTGCTTTAACATGTTATCAAGCTTAAAAATAATTACTTGAATCACAGACTGCTCCCGTATAACCCTTGTCACAGCTACAGGAATATGTGCCATTGGTATCGGCACATGTCCCATGCTTACAGGGATGATCACGACAGGTTACCAGATCTACAATTTAAATTTACATTTAAACCGGAGGCTAAATGAAATTTAATATTGAATAAAAGACAACTCTTTTTTTGTCTTGTTTGAAATACAAGTTGGCAAAGACGAATCAAGCACGTAAGTAAAGGAAGTTGTGCAAGTCTAGCGAAATTGTTATCAAAGAATAAAGAGTCCTTGTACAAGCATTCTTAAGGATTTAAAGGACGAAGCAGGACCGTAGCATCGATTTTGAAAGGGGGGGGGGGTGGGCAGCCACTGAATTTTTTTTTTTACTTACCTGAAAAAGTTGACAAGCAAAAAAAAAAAAAAAGAAAAAAAAAGGGAAAATTGCCCAAAGTCGAAAATCCTATTTCGTGGGCTCCATATCCATTTTTTAAGCTTACAATACTATATTTCCTTCATATTACTTTACTTTAGCATAAAGTGGGCGGCCAACCAGCCTTTCAATGAACATTTTCAATAGTAAAAGTATTGTTGCCCCCCCCCCCCCCCCCCGGTTGCTACGTCCCTGTGAAGGTCATGCTATGAAATGATCCTGAGGCATAAAAAGGGAAGCATTTTTCGTTCGAACCAGCGACGCCTTTCGGCTCTGCAGAGGGTATCCTGTTGCGTATTTAAGGCGTTGGTCACAAACATTAAGACCTCATTGTTCAGTCTGTAATACGTTTAACTATATTTCTCGTAAATCTTTTGCTGTAGTTGAAACTTTCCATAAATGCTCCATAAGTATAAACTATTTTCATAATATGAACCTCAATAACTGTTCCCGGTAAACTTAATATTAAAATTTTATACGGGTTTAAATAACATACAAATTGATCATAATAATACATTTTAGCAGCAAAATATTTTTTCAATGATGCAGCTCATTTTGCTCTAATAAAACATATGGAGATAATGAACAGTATTCAAGATCAAAAGTCCATAAAACAATACAAAATAAGAGCAGAGCAAACATACAAAACATCAGAGATGGGATCAAGTGCCATGGAGGAGAGAGAGCATCCCCTGCCGAGCGGTCACATCCGCCGTGTGCTCCTTGTCCAGCGAAGATGGCTCCTTGTCATGATCGGGAAATAACGGAAAAATCTCAATTCAGTGTTTCAATAATGGACGAACAATTAGTATGAAACATGTCAGTCAGTATTTGACCGAATGATTAATTGTATTTGCTGGCAAGGTCATTTTATCGACCATAGAACGTAAGAAATGATTACTTTAAACGAGACTGGTGATATTTTAATCAACTTATTTGTCAATAATTAAATTGTACATATGTAGAGCAACCTCTTACGTATCGAATCAACTGAGACATACTCGTATAAGCTCCGTATGCAGGTGATGAAGGCATATTGCTGCATAAGAAAGGGAAGTTGACGATAGAAAAGTTAAAGTCATCAGTTAATAATACCATAAAGATTCACTGTTGTAAATAACTCACAACTACCATTATTGTTATATATTCTGTAGTTTAAACAATTTTCAAACATGTTCAAGCAATATTTTGGAAATAGATAATAATTTTTTCGATTTCAATAAAGAGAAGAAGAAATAAACAAAGTCATACAAGAAGAAAATAACATCAAAATTTTTAGGTGCATACAATACAATAATCATAACAATGAAAATTAAACATTATTTCAACCAATCATAATTAAAAGCAATGATATTCTGTATTTAGGCCTTGGTTTGTAACCGTAAGTAATTTATGAATAATAAAAACAACCATCACTGAACATTCCATCTTCTGCGAATTCAGAACCAATAGTTAACAAAATATTCAGAATTATAATGAATTAAAGTATTTGATAAAGTTCTTATAAAATGTTCGTTTAAGCAAATTTAGATTATATCACAAATGTGCCATCCATATATAATCTATGTGGAAAAAGTCGAAAAGGCTGGGGCGTTTACACCGCGGGGGGGGGGGGGGGGGGGGTCCTGTCCTCTAGCACCTGTGCACGTAACATGAATTATTTTATTTAAAAACCCAGAAGTCTCTGATGAGACTGTAGCTCTACTGCTCTGTAAATATAACAAAAGTAGCACTTGGATTTGAAATTTTGCAACAGACAGCAATATATAGAATTATGTATCTTAGTGTAATCTACTTGTGTGCCAAGTTATATTAAAATGAAACTAAAATTGCAGGAGGAGTAGCATTTTAAAGGAATTACACAGAAAATTCTATTTTTGGTAACCAAGGCAACACCATTCATGGACATCAAAAACCCACGTACTTAATTATGTATCTTAGTGTACTCTACTTGTGTGCCAAGTTATACTGAAATCAGACTAAAACTGTAGGAAGTGTAGCATATTTAAGGAATTACACAGAAATTTCTATTGACCATGGTAACACCGTTCATCGAAATCAAAAACCGATGCATTAAATTATGTATCTTTGTGTAGTCTACTTGTTTGCCAAGTTATATTGAAATCAGACAAAAAACAGTTAACTGTAGAAGTAGCATTTTGAACAAGATGTGTTTGTGAAACACTATGCGCCCGGCGGCGACAAAGTTCGAAAAAGCTATTTTTAGCATATCGGTCACATTCAAGGTCACAAGGTCATCGATCTTGGTGTCATTTGAAAGAGCTTAATTAGTGTAGAATGCTTACCAATTAGGAAGTCTCTATCTCTCATTGTTCAAAAGCTATGACGAAGGTTAAAGTTGACAGCAGACAGACAGACAAACATATAAACAGACAGGATCGATAGATCCGGGCGCATAAAATTGTTTACAGACAGACAGCTAGACGGATGAAAGACACCTTACTATCACAAGCTCTTTTGGTCTCTAACCAGTAGAGCTAAAAACTATATTGCGGTGTCATGTTTAAATGGATATATGGACTACCTACAATAGATAGATTGATATTGTTAAAAGCCGAGTCGGCAATAGTTCAGCTATATTTCGGCGGTGAAAAGTTATGTCTAAGATATTTTGTGTTTCTCTTGCGGCCCCCAGTGAGCCTACTCTTTTTCGAAAACCAGATAAACGATCTTTAATGTGCCAAGGGGGTTGTCATCCTTGACACGGGACACCATTTAATGTGCCGTCCGACGGACTTTCCTACAATAGGTCACTCTTTTCTATCAAGTTATATATTAACTGTATGTTTGAGAGAGGAACTAACAACTCTACAAGGGAGACTAAATACAGTTAAATATCTCAAAGAAAGGTTTATCCTAAACCAGATTTATAATATTGTGACATGATACATTTTTATGTTTATAGGTCATAAACTATATAGATATATGAATATGAAACTCGAAATGGTAAAATATCTGAAAACCTTTTTTAACTTTTATCCTAAAGCAAATGTAATCGTGTTCTTTGTGTCAAGGTGTACAACACTGTAAATAGTATCTGTAGTTCATGACTCTCGACCCCCCCTCCCAATATTGAGACTGAAAATTGTCACTTATTACAAAAACAGTTGAAAACTTTTCCAAAAACAATTACAAATACCAAATGTTTAATCTTGTTTGTATCTCTATGTCACGAAGCATAAAATTAGTATATTTGTCATGATCACTGGTGGTCATCCCTTCTCCCTGAAACTGGAAATGATGAAAGTAATAACTATGTTAGCTGTTAAATTCAATCTTTAAAATATTCTTATTGATTTGATCAAATTATTGACATATTTTAATGATGAAATTTCAAGGACATAATCATCTTTATGAATAACAAATTACATGTAATTTTGCTTCCTTCAAAATTGAAAAAATATATGTATAAAAATACACTGTAGGATTGCAGTTTTCACATCAAAGGACAGATCACTCTAACTGCACAAAAATGCCGTGGAAATGAAATTGTACAAAGGATATTAAAACATATACTGTATTATTGTATTTTTGTCTAGTCGTACGTAGGAATGGCCTTGGGAGTAGCCCAATAAATAATTATATTCTCTGGGGTATATATTCTCTCCTTTTGATCCTACCTGACTTAAACTTCAGCCATAGACCTTAGCGTACCATGGGTAGAAGGTGTTTATGGACCTTGAAGAACCAATTTACCTGTACAAGACAAAGATCAAAGTACTCTTTGTGTAGAATCTTTAGTCGGAGTATATTTTCTCTCCCGCTTGCTCAATTGAGCTCATACTTCATCCATAGAGTGTCCTTGGATAGGCAGAGGTTTTGCAATGACCTTGAACCAATTTTCTAGATGAAAAGTCAAGGTCAAAAACTGCTTAGAATAAGAAATCTTCGTCAAAGTATATTTTCCCTCCCCTTGGCCTTACTTGATTCAATCTTTACCCATAGAGTAATTTTGGTAAAAGGTGGGCAGGGATCATGAACCAATTTTCCACGCAAAGGTCAATGTTAAAATCCGCCTTGTGATACCAACAATTTCGAATTTTAACATTGACCTTGGAGTTTAACCTACTTAAAAAAAAAGACTTTTGCCATTACTTTTGAACAGTTGGTGTTATGGCTTTAATATTTTACAATTGTATGTCGAGTGACAAGGTTTGATTTGACTCATTGCCCTTTAATATTTTTTTCTTTACAACCAGAAGTCTCTGTCGAGACAAAAGCTCTACTGGTTTGTACTTATAACAAAGGAAGTTAAAAGTAGCTTCGGACTTTACAACAGCAATAAATACAATAATGATCCTTGATTAAGTCTCTTTTTGTGAGAAGATATTGCAATAAGACTACAACTGTAGGAGTAGCTTTTAAAATTTTTTTACAGTATTTTCAATTTTAGTTACCATGACAACATCATTCATTAAAATAAAAAAAAAACAATGAAGACAATTATGTATCTCAGTGTAGTCTACTTGCATGCCACATAAAATTAAAATCAAACTGTGTTTGGAGTAGCATTTTGAGGGTATTTTACAAAAATTTCTATTTTTAGTAACCACAGCAACAATATCCATCGAAATCATAAACCGATGAAACGAATTATGTATCTTAGTGTAGTCTATTTATGTGCCAAGTGACATTGAAATCAGACTAAAACTGTAGGATGGGTAGCATTTTGAATGTATTTCACAGAAATTTCTATTTTGAGTAACCATGGCAAGGTCATTCATCAAAATCAAAAACCGACACAGAGAATTATGTATCTTAGTGTAGTCTACTTGTGTGCCAAGTTATATTGAAATCTGACCAAAAGTGTAGGAGGAGTAGCATTTTGAATGTATATCACAGAAATTTCTTTTTTTAGTAACCACGGCAACACCGTTCATCGAAATCAAAAACCGATAAACATAATTGGGTGTCTTATTGTAGTCTACTTGTGTACCAAGTTATATTGTGATCGGACAAAAAATTTAGGAAGACTAGCATTTAAAAAAATTGTTTACAGGCAGACAGAGGACGGGCGCCGGACGCATATAAGTTCTTCTGGTCTCTGACCAGTAGAGCTAAAAAGTGTTCTTATTTACTCGATCTTTCATCGTTTTTACATGATTCTTATAAGGTGATTCACCATTTGGGGAGAACACAATTGATAATTTGTAGGTTTATAGATCAATTTACATGCATGTAAATCATATTAAAAAGTTTTAAAGTGTTGTTGGAATGAAACTATAGATATATACTTTTATTTCCTAAACAATTTGTCAAGAATGAAACATTAGTTTACATTTTTTTTTCAATATTCCATCGCTTATGATTTAATTAATTAATTTCATCAAACATATTTTGACTTTGATACACTTGATGATGTTTTAATTCCTTTTTATTTTTCGCATAATTATCAAATTAACTGTAACATAATTTTTGTTTCCTATAATCTAATTTAATTTTATATATTTGAAAAAAACTAAACATAATGAAAGGTATTTTTTAATGAAATAAATTGTCTAGATATATTTTTCTAAAATGTCCCGCTCCATACACACACACAAAGAAAAATATTTTCACTTAAATAAATTGTGATTTGTTAGCTCCATTTATATATATACTTTAAAGTAAGCACTGAGGTAGATTACTGCTACATTTATATATACTTCTTTTTTTTTTAAAGCAAGCCTCTTTTATATTTGAATTTCGGTTACTGCTCATAAAAGTGAAACAAAACAAAACCAAAAAAGTTAACAATTTGAAATTAAGGGATCAAATTTCCCACCTTGACAACAGTCCCCCATATAATGTGGATCACATACGCACGACAAAGATGCAGGATGTACATGTAGTGTACCACCATTTTCACATATTCGGCATGATTGAGACACGTGCATTGGAAAATTTATACTTTTGTTACAACTGGCTAGACAAGTTTCTAGAGTAGCCGGGACTAAGGAGCAGCACATGTTACGGTTCCTGTATTGTGACTGTGAGCCACAGGTTCCAGTGCACGGACTCCATGGTAACCAGTCAAAAAAATGACATTCCATGTCCAATGTACATAGTGGTGGACTTGAATAGATACTTATGGCACAGATATTCAGTAAAACATATACCACGTTCATATTTTCAGCTGAAGAAAAAATGTCTGTCTAATTAACTGTGTTACCATGTGCAATATATATATAAGTTGAATCTATCATTAAACATTTCGAGATTAGTCTTATCTATCGATTTGAAAAAAAAGAAAAGTTTTACTTTTGTGCAAGAATAAGAAGACTTTGTTGTTTTCCTTTGATGAAACATATGGTGATAACGAACAGTATTTGAGATCGAGATCAAAAGTCCATAAATCAATACAAAATAGGTGCAGAGCAAACACGGACCTCTTAAACATCAGAAGTGGGATCAGGTGCTATGGAGGAGTGAGCATTCCCTGCCGACCGGTAACACCCGCCGTGTGCTCCTTGTCCCGATCGGGTAATGACGAAAAAATCCGTTGTCAATTCAATGTATAAAAAATGGACTAACAATAAGTATGAAAAACGTCAGTCAGCATTTGACTAAATGATCAGTTGTGTTAGCTGACAAGGCCATTGTATCGACCAAAGAACTTACAAAATGATGACTTTAAACGAGACTGCTGATATTCTTGTTTCATCAACTTGTTTTTCGATAATTTATCTCGTTTTGGAAATTGTTCAAACGCATACGTAGAGCATGCTCTTTCGTATCGAATCAACTGAGATATATAAACTCTGCATACAGGCGATATATTTTAATTCATGATATTGCTGCATAAGTAAGGGAAGTTGACGGTAGAAAAGTTAAAGTTATTACGTTTATCATAGAGCTTGGTTGTTAGATGACCATTAACATCTTTTTCAAGTTAAATATCCAAGTATGAAAGAGGTGTGTCAGACTCTGCGGTATCTTTTATCTCAAGCTCACCATGATATATCATATCGACATAAGAATGGTAATTACGATATTAAAATGTCCATGGTAATACGTAAAATATTTTATTGCATAATATGCCTAAAAATTTAAGTACATCAATTTTATCATACCCATAGTATATCAAGGTTCATCACTCTTTTTACTCATAAAATAATTCTTTAAAGCTTGTGATTTTCAAAAAAAAAATCTCATTTTTAAAGTGCAGACTTCCAGCATAGCCATACCTTATAGGGCAAAGTTTGGTACTGATGGACCATGAAACAAAACCTCAACATGGGGTATGTTAGTACAATGAAAGTTTAGCAATTGAACAAAACAATACGCAAACAGTTAAAATCATGAACCACAAAAAGACCTATGATATATACATCACTGATAGTTGTTTAAAAAACATTTAATGTTAACATTGTAGAAGTTCAGGTAAAAATAATTTTAGAACAGTTTTATTAAACTTAGCTTAACTTATATCTTATAGTTCTTGTTTTTCAGAAGTATTCACCAAATCATAACTAGACGTATTTTAAGTACAGATACGAATTTTGAACAATATTTTTTTTAGTTTAGCAGCCACGTAAAAAAAAATGTAAATATTTGATGCTAGGTATGAAATACAGAAATTCTTCTTGGATAAAACTTGGCATCACGCGACATGCTGTATATTTACTAACTGAAGGAATTTTCTCTGTTTCAACGTAAATTTTACATCTTACACATTCACTTTTTGGATGCTTTTCTCCATATATTAGTTATAAATGAGATGATTGTATAATAAAATTAACACTTAACAGGTAGGCGAGCTGTCTTTTCAAAACAACTGGATATGTACAGTGTAGCATATATTAAACTACGCGTAAGTTTACTAGCAACTATGATGATGAACGCAGTCCTGATATATATCAGTAGAGGTCGTTGATTGACAGATCATGAAAATCATCATGGAATCTGAAGACATCCTCGTTAGCGCTTGTGCATACCCGCTTAACGTTCAAAAAGAAATTGTTTGGGTTCATATAATAATTCTGGGGCACCTTTTGCTATCCCTTTTCGTCCGTCGTTGTTTGTTAACATTTAGGGTTCATAAACCCTTTGCTTACTCATATAAAATGTTTCTTTAACTTTTATGATTTTCCAAAAGAAAAGTATATGCTATATAAAATATAAACAATTTTATCATGGCTTTCGGGGCTAAATTTGGCAAAAAAGGCACTTCAACTTGACGAATTTATAAAGGAATAATGGACATTTATGATTGATTGATTGTATACTGTTTAACGTCCCTCTCCAGAATATTTCACTGATATGGAGACGTCACCATTGCCGATGAAGGGCTGCAAATTCAGGCCTTTGCTCGGCACTTACGGCCTTTGAGCAGGAAGGGATCTTTATCGTGCCACACCTGCTGTGACACGGGGCCTCGGTTTATACGGTCTCATCCGAAGGACCGCCCCATTTAGTCGCCTTTTACGACAAGCAAGGGGGTACTGAGGACCTATTCTAACCCGGATCCCCACGGGGCTGGACATTCATGTCATTAAGAGTTAGAGTATCAATGTACCTTAAATATTTGCATCTTTTTCTCTGAAACAGCTGAACCAATTTCATCATCTATGGGTGAACGGGGAAAAAAATTGTGAATTTCATAGGCCCCCTCCCTCCAAGGGAGGGGGGATGCTGAGGGGTGGGACTTAATCCATCAAAATTAATGTTACCTTTCAAAATGTTCTTCTTTACTCCTTGACATCAAGCAGTCGAACTGTTGGCATGATAGTGATATGCATTGAGCCCTCTACCAAAAACATGAAATTCATGGCTCCAGGGTCAGGAGTTTTTAGTGCTAGGGCGAGGCTGTATAGATTACATATTGAAAGTGTATTATTTCTTTGAAAAACTTCTTCTGGATTGCTTGGTATTAAACAAACAAACTCAATGTAAACGATGTATAATAATAATGAGGAAGAAAATCTCTTCCAAACTTGTGAATTTCATGGCCCCAGGATCAGGGATTCTGCTTTTAGGGTAGAACTCTGATTATATAGTGAAAATGCATTAAATCTTTGAAAATAATCTTCTCATTTCCTGGGCATTAAACAAACTAACTACATAGTTATAATAAGTAATGATGCCTCTTCCGAGATTGTGAATTCCATGACCCCAGGTTCATGGGTGCTTAGTTAATTAAATATTTAAAATTTCAGTACAGGGGTGTGCAATTAGAAAAATCAATTACTAGCCCACGGGATAGTGACAGCTATAAAGTTACTAGCCCCAAGTGAAAAGTTACTAGCCCAAATATAGGTGCAAAAATTAAAATAAAAAAACTGTTTGTTGAAAAAAATTAATTGTTGAAAAAGTCAGGGTACTGAGGTCATTCTTTTTGAAATTAAACAGGTTGGGACCAATCGCCCAAATGGGATATAATAGTCCGTTTGGGATATAATATCCCAAATGGGCTATAAATTTACAGTGCAAAAATTAAAAAAATTTTATTTTGGCA
This sequence comes from Saccostrea cuccullata, assembly GCF_032062105.1. Classification (NCBI taxonomy): domain Eukaryota; kingdom Metazoa; phylum Mollusca; class Bivalvia; order Ostreida; family Ostreidae; genus Saccostrea; species Saccostrea cuccullata. The sequence continues at coordinate 1,253,615 of NW_026940631.1, read as the reverse complement.
ATACATATCATAAATCTGCGTCAAAACACTTGAAAAGGAATAACTTTTGGTAAGCAAGTTTTTCTGCAACCCTACAGTTTATAAGATTGATCCCCAAGAAGTTACGGAACTTCCGAGGGATCAATCTCCTAAACAATGGGCATACAGGAAAACTTGTCAACCAAAAGTCATTCATTTTTAATTGTCCTGATGCGGATTTATGATATTTATTGCCAAAATAAAAATTTTCAATTTTTGCACTGTAAATTTATAGCCCATTTGGGATATTATATCAAAAAGTAGTAGCCCCGGGCGTCGGGCGATGCTAATTGCACACCCCTGCAGTATATTATTTTCTACTATAAAATGTTTTAATTTAATATCATACTATTTTGTAATTGCATTTTAATAAGAATGAGAATTTAGTCCTACTATGGTTGTAAATCCTTAAAGCTTTATAGAGACCTTCCGACATTATTTTTCGAAACATCAATACAAGTACATATAAGACAGACAAAAGAAGCATTGTAAAAAAGAAAATACTGGGTGTCAATGATTAAAGCGAAGAGAATGACAGCGTGAATATTCAACAAAAAATAACACTTGTTAGATATAAGATGAAAATTCATTTGCGATAGATGAATGCAATGTCTTAATCTTTTCATTTGGTCCTCTTATGCTTTGAGCTTGAATTCCTGAAAGGAACAATGTTTTTTAGTTTCAATTTAAACTTCCTGCATTTTTCATAGGCTTAAAACATTTCTTTTTGAAAGATTTTTTTTAACTATTATTAGTATTGATATGTCATAAAAAGCGGGGGTATTCTTATCTTGTTATCGTGTATACATTTTAGAAATATTTATTGTGGTCTGTAATTCATAGTATAATTTGCTTCTTCAGCAGGTGTCAATGTCTTCTCTCAATAAGTTAATGTGTAATTCTTTTTCTTTTAATATTCCAGCATGCTTCTTTCTCATGGCTGAATCCATTTCTTTTCTCCCACCTTTCCTGTGTCCGGTGAAAACGGTGTATATTAAAGGGTAACATTACTTTCTTGATTCCAAAATCGTATTTTTCCTGAATATTAGAACAGAAAGCCTTTCATAATAAAAGAGGAAAACCTCTCAGACCTCGGAACATTTTATTGTACATTTTGATTAAAATGTTATTCGTAAGACGTTGCTGCTATTTCATTACTGTTATAAACAACTCTGGCCATCACTTAATTTCATTTTTAAAATTTTAGGTCTTTATCGTTTTATTTTTATTTTTTGAATTAAGCTTCCGTCTGCTTCTTTAAGATCGTTTGAAAATTTCATTAAAGGTCAACATGTCCAAAAATTTATTTTAAATAGATATAAATTTTAAAACCTATATAAATATGACTTGTACAATTCAGTAGATGCTTACTACTCCAAGGCACTTGATCCCATCTCTGGAGTTGTCAGTGATCAGTAGATTTTCGATAGATTGTTGGAAGACTTGTTTTCCAAAATCTACATATAACATGCATTGCCTGTCAGAAACTCGGGCATCTTCATATCAATTTAAGGGTACCTGTGTGTGCAATAAGAATAATCTTAAAAAATATTTTTCATTTTTTTTTATAAAACAAGTTAGTAAATTAATTCACGATTTCTATTTGTATTGAAACAAGAATGATTATAGCCTCTTTATTTGTGTTACATAAAATTTTTATTAATTTTTTACTTGTTTTATACAGAAAATAATCATTTTAATCGTATATCAGAGTTTATGTCATTTTAATGCTGACTCACTATCTGCGATCTTTTTTTACTAACTGTTAGTCCATTATTTATATAGTGAATTGGTTTTTCACGAATTATTTTGATATACAACAGATTTATTAGTATTTTCTGATCATGACAACTTTTTGGAGCACAATTTGCACTGCTCCTATTTTTTTTGTTTTGTGACTTTTGTCGGCAGTTTCATTGGATGTTCACTCCTCCATGGCACCTGATCAAACCTCCGATGTTTCAGAGGTCTGTATTTGCACTGCTATTTTTTTTTATTGTTTTGTGGACTTCAGATCTTGAATACTGTTTCTCTTATCTCCATATGTTTCATTGAGAAAGCAATTTGGCTAAAATCTATTTTAATACAAAACAGAAGAGATTAAAAAACGATTAAGCCAAAAAAAGGGGGGTAGACGATACACATTGCATCACCGAATTTTGAAATAGTCTTCTCTCTTTTCTGTTTTAGGCAAATGTTATTTCAATTATAACAAATATCGGAAATTTCAAAATCAGTTTAATCTTTTTGTAAACTGATATATTGTGACAACAAAGTTACCTTTATAAAATTAATGATATAACAAAATTTTAGACTACTCTCTTTGTTTTCCCAACTAAGTTATGTTTTATGGAAAATCCATATAGATGTCTATAATAAAAATTAAAAATCATTTGAATATGTTAACTTTTGAAAATTGACTTGTCTCTCTATGAATTTGCTCGTCATAAAGTTCTTGTTGCATGTTAGTTAAAGTCCTCTTCGAATGTTCATGTAGATTTCAAGCTGACATAAGCATTTCTCTAGACCAAGAACTGAGGCTTGTTTTGGACAACAGTTTACAATCCAGAAATATTTGTGCTCAGTTTTATAGTATTGAAAGCATCTATAACAGGAAGGGACTGTCTAATTTTCTAGACTTTCCACGTTCTATCGTTGCATTGTCTTATTGTCCTCTTCATAGCTGACACTACTGCTGGAAAAAAATCTTTCTAATTTTTAATCTATTTTGCATTATTAAATTAACTGCAAAAGTCCTTTAAAACATTTTTGAGAATTGCATTTCCTGAAGTCTAGTACTGTACAACCAATATAATTAGTACATTCAGAATTAATCTCAAAGTGGATGATTTATTCATGCGGCGAAACATTAAAAGCTGAAATGAGGGCATTCGTCACAGTGATAAAGGACAAGAACACGAGACCAAGAAACTGTAACTGTTTTCTTTGGTAAGGGTCCTGGTGTTTAAGATAATCCGCCCGTAGCATAACTACTCTGGTCACTACTTGCAGGGTCATTGATACAATTATCAGACACACCAGTGGCCAGTAGAAATCATATTTGGGATGGAGTAGAGCTGTCCGAAGCTGGGCGGCGTTAGAGGTCAGAAGAGAGACGTCCATCATGCCTTGGGACACTGTCTTCATGGAAACTCTTGGTTTAGGACCTTCATTGGATGGATTAACAGCTGGGGTTCTACCCTAGATAAGTGTACAGTTATGTGAATTTTGACATCAGCGATTATACGTGGTATATTTGTTATGTAATGAAAACACTACATGGAATAAGATTTATACGCTCGTCCTATTCGACCTATACAATTTAAGGAAAAAAAAAATAAAACTTAAGAATATTTTTTTTCATAAAGAAGTATGTGGAACGTACTGCCCTTTTTATATTCTAACTTAATGGATTCTAATATAAAAGCAAATAGTGATGTGAACAGGTGGTTTCGTGACGGGAGGTAACTTGTCAAAGGTTCAAATTCAACGACTTTTTAAAAAGGTGTTTATCTAAAAACAAAAATTGGTTCAAAGCATTAAAGCCATTGAAAAGAAAGTTCTCTATTTTGTTTACTGAATAACTTTGCAAAATAGTCGGTCTTTTCTCTTTTTTCCGATGAAAAGTACGTTTGGTAGAGGAAAGTACAAAGGGGAAAATCAATAGGACTTTAAATCTTCATTTATGATTAAATGCCTCGATTGTCGTGGATTTTAAATTTAAATATAACTTACCTGTCCTTGATATGTAATGGCACGAAGATCTAAATCACTGTCAGAAATATTTTCATTGTTAGCAATACTTTGTCGTGTTTTACGTCGTGAAGCCATGTTGATTCCATAATCTGCTGAAGTTGAACATTTACATTACGATTTAATTAAGTAATTTCGTGTTTTCTGTACACATATATTGTTGGAGGTTAATGCTATCAAACTAGTACGTACACATAATTGTCATCTGGACCGAGACAAAGACATGAAGGGAAATGACTCTTCCGGAAATGAGATTTCCCGCTAAAACTCTCATGTAGTGAAAATATGTCTTTATGAATTACATTAATATAAAGGGCTCTAATAAGAGGACGCAGTTACTTAATCTTGAGTTGTGAGTGTAAATCATGTTGTTTTATGGAGCAACATTGTTAAAAATGAAGAAAATGTGTCTCTTAAAGATGATTTTCTTTTAAATTAATATGTTTTGCGTTAATGAATGAGATTTCTTGCAAGCTACACAGCTTTGAAGATAGTTTAAAACTTGTGAAAAAACAAATGAATGGAAATTATCTGATGTTGCCTCTCTTTTCATATGGCTTTGCTGTTGTTGAGAAGATTTTTAATGAAGGGACCAAATTACACCCTTAAGGCTTAGATGCATCCATATTAATATGCCTTGAGGCCTTGACTTCATTGTTCTTAGGAGAGAGATTTTTTTTTTTTTTTAATTTATCCAATATGATTGTATGTAAAACTCTGATCCCCATTCTGGTCTAAATTATCAATGATTTGAAGAAATCTACAATATGTACATGCATTAAAAGTTCCAAATAAGTTTAAACTTTTCTGGCCCAATGGTTCTTGGGAATTTTTTTTTTATGCAGCCAAAATTCACTTATTCTTAATAAGACACACGGGCGCCGGACAAATTGCTTTTAGAAGAACTCACTTGAGCTATCTCCTTAATTATTAAAGTTTATTTAAAAACATCCCGCTATTATATATTTCCTATATAAAAGTGCTTACCAACTATAGAACACAATCAGTTTTTTTAAATAAAGGAATAATAGTAACACCCAAGACACCAACTTTAAATAATGTCATTAGGGCTATGCATCTTAGCTTCAGTTATTGTTTATTTATTTGTTTTTATTTTTACAGAAAATTGCAGAAGATATCCGATTTCTTGGATTTCATGATACGTCATCTCCAGTCGAAGCTGTTTAAATCGAAACTGTCAAGTTATTTCAAGAGATAGATAAACTAAATGTTACAGAACTTTGATCGAATAACAACGTACATGAATACGATTTGAACAAATACATCATATTGAATTTTTAAGTATGATGTTGAACTAGAAAAAAATGTTTTCAATATTTACTTTAATTTACATGTCAAACTAGTTCACACTCTTGTTGATTTCATTTAAGTTATGCTCTGAAATGTTCCCACAAACCAACTTCTGACTTACTGTTTGGCTTAATAACAAACTTTTATAAATCCATTTTTATATTTCACACTCGAATATCTGTTCTGAGCATCAATTTTATTTGAAAATTTGACAAAACGCAGCAAGAAATAAACCCATTTAACTTTCTGACTTTCACTTTAATCAAATAAGTATATTTTTTAAAGACAATACTTTTGTTACTAAATTTTAGAATATATACATAATATTTTTCAATTAGTCTGAAACTGCATGGATTAAAAGCAGCTACTTTTGTTTTGTTTCTATTTTTTTAAAAGTATTTTTTCTTTCTTTCTTTTTCTAATAAATTATTTCTGTATGTTTTTTGTTGTGTTGTTTAAAGACTCAGTGCTACTTCGGGTAATTAATGTATTTAGAATAAAGTAAAAACAATAAATACACCTTTTATTTTCCTTAACCGGAAGAAAATTATTATCACTGACCACAATCTACATCCGTCTAAAAATAAACAAACAGTGGGAATTTTCAATGTAAACAATCTAAAACGAAACTAGAGGAAATAAATCCTCATTTTACATTTATCCAATTTCCACATATACGTAGGCAATAGGTAAGCAAACTTTTTATGTGGAGTTTACTCTTGATTTTCATGTAATTTGAAAAGGAAAACATGTTACAGCTGTATAAATATTTGAAAAAATATCATTTAAAAATTATTTCATTGATTATATAAGTCTCCAAATAAGTTTCAATCCAGTCAAAATTTCATAACGGTGATTAATTACACAGTATAGATAATGATGTTTTATTAACTACGTCTGGTATTTAAAATAGCGTCTTTTAAATCAGGGAAATGATGATTATTTAACTCGAAAGTAAATTGATATTATAATGTTTGAACTTCCATATGGCAGTTTGCCAGTGAGTAAATACTAAATATCAGCAATTTTTTGTAAAATCAAACATGCACAGGATTTTACTACTGCACTAATCTCCATTGTAAATCATTTGATAGTTTTCCAAGTGACGACGCATAAATATCGGCCTTGAAACAAATTGTATTTAATGGATAGCAAAGATCACCCACTAATGATGCAGTTATGACATCGTCTACTAATATGAGTAAAAACGATTATATATAAAGTTTAATAATGAATGCAAATGACTCAAAAGTCCATTCTAGCAATACAAATTAGGAGCAGAGCTAACACATGCCTCTAAAGTTTCAGAGGTGGGATCAGGTGCTATTGCTGAGTGAGCAACCACTGCTGACCGATCACACCTGCCGTGTGCTCCTGTTCCTGATCGTAAAATAACGGAAGCATCCGTAGACAGATCAGTGTATAAATCCTGACCTAACAATTGGTATGAAATAAAAGTAGGGTATTCTCTCTGGAAAACAATTGTGAAATTTGAAAGTAAGCCAATGTTAAAGTTTTTTTTCAATAAGTACAAAAATCTCCAAGGTCAAGGTCAAAAAGTCAATGTAATTGGTATCAAATAAAAGCTCTTGCCACATAGAATACTTATATAGAGTATGGAAGCCCTAGCCCTAACCGTTCAGAAGTTGTGGCCAATGTTAATTTTTTTAAAAAGTAGGTCAAACTCGAAGGTCAAGGTCAAAGGGTCAAAGTTCTTGTTATCAAATACAAGGTCTTGTCACAAGAATTAAATATGTAAAGTATGAAAACACTAGTCCTAAGCATTTAAAAGTTATGGTCAATGATTGCATTTTTAAAGTAGGCCAGTCTCAAAGGTCAAGGTCAAAATTCATGGTGTCCAATAAAAGGTCTTCTCACAAGAATTACACATATGAAGTATGAAAGCCCTATCCCTTACCGTTCAAAAGTTATGGCCAAGGTTAAAGTTTTTTCACAAGTACGGAAATCTCCAAGGTCAAAGGGTCAAGGTTGTTGGTATCCAATGAAAGGTCTTTCAACAAAGATTACATATGTGAAGTATAAATGTCCTGGTATCTACTGTTCAAAAGATATGGCCAAAGTAAAAGTTTAAAATTTTTATGTAAAAGTGGGTCAAACTCCAAGGTCAAGGTTAAAAGGTCAAATTTGGTGGTACCCAAAGAAAGGTCTTGTCACATGGTATACACATGTGAAATATGAAAGTCATGGCTCCACAAAATCAAAAGTTATGGGCAAGGTTAAAGTTTTTGCGGACAAACAGACAAACAGAGAGAGGGACGGACACGACAAAAACTATACACTTAACAAAACTTCTAAGTGTTCACTTTTATAAATGCATTTACTTAAAAACTATTTTATAGAATGGTATGATATTTTCACACTATTACAACAAATGAGTCTTCTCAGCAACTATAGAAAGACAATTCAACATCACCGATGAAATCCAATGTTCCGTGACGAAGCTTAAAAACAATAAATCTGTACTTTGCAGACCGTGTTTTGTGTAATAAGCATCTTTTAGTGATCATTATCAAATTATAAAAACTGGTTTCACTAAAAAACACAAAACATCGGCAAAATCACCATTGATGTAGCCAATATCTAAAAGTTTTAAAATTTTTAAAAATTATCAATCAATATCAAAAACCCATTTAAGCACATTTTTGTATAGGCTGTGCTCATTTTTTCATCACCAATTTATCACAATTTGAAGTTTTTGACAAAATTTAACCACACCGGAAGTGACCTTAATATTCATCTTGGGAGAAAATTTCGCGTTATACCAAGTAAAGAGAGTGTTCAAGTGTCCTGAAAAAATCTTAGAAACATGGAAACAAACCTATTCAATCAAAATGATAGGAAATCGGTGCTCGTGGCAAATCAGCTCAAGCAGTCTGAATTATCCTTAAAGTGGCGCACTTACGTGCTAAACACCCAAGGATATTGACCAAAAGGTACTTGTGTGACGATACACTGGCAAATTCCCGGATCTGAATCCCATGGAACACATTTGGGATTTTAAATGAAATGTCAAAGCCCCCCCCCTTTTCCTCACAATTTAAATGGTTTGGAAGATCTAGTATGCAGTACATGTAGGTGTGACAGCAGATGGGTCAATCTCCTATTCAGGGGTACATGGTATTCAACAATAAAGATTGTCTTGAAGTAATAGAGCGAGTAGTGGGTCCTACTCCATCGAGAGAGAGGGTACATCAGTTCCTTGACACTTTGCTTAAAATTCTGACGAGATACTTACATGAAATTTACGCAACATTGAACTTAAATATGCATCATTAACCAAGAATTAAAGAAATTATTTATTGTTTGCATTTGTTCTTTAAAACTTCCAAAATGTGAGGTGAACACTTAGAAGTTTGTTTCAGTGTATACCCCCGAAACTTCGTTTACGGGGGCATAAAAATTGCCATCTCGTTTGACTTCATGTTAGATTGTAGGTGCTGACAAGGTCATTGTATCGACTACTAAATCAGAGAAATGATGACTTTAAACTAGATGGTTAATATACTTGTTTCTTTAACTTGTTTGTCAATAAACTCGTTTTTTATAGAAATTATTCATACTTAGAACATGCAATATGGGAAATGTAGTTTAATGAAAATCAAAGTTAGGTGAAGGTACTTAAACATATATTTCTCAAAAGAAAACAAGACAAGCACATTCAAAGAATTGTGGTCCCCCGCTTTCGGTGTCTTTCTGGCTGAGATGTTATTTTTATGACATATAACTCCAAGGTGAAAGGGTCTGAGTTGTTGGTTTCTTAAGAAAGGTCCTTCACAAGTAAACATATGTGAAGGATGAAAACCCTAACCTTAACCGTTCAAAAGTTATGTTCAAGGTTAAACTTTTCCATATAGTATGTAAATCTCCAATGTCAATGTCAAAAGGTCAAAGTTGTTGGTATCCAATGAAAGGTCTTGCCTCAAAGAATACATATGTGAAATATGAAAGTCCTAGTACCTACCGTTCAAAAGTTGTGACCAAAGTTAAAGTTTTTAAAAAGTAGTTCAAACTCCAAGGTCAAGGTCAAAGGGTAAAAGTTCTTGGTATCCAATGAAAGGTCTTTTAACAGAATTACATATGTGAGGTACGAAAGCCCTAGCCCTTATTGTTCAAAAGTTTGGTCAAGGTTAAAGTTTTTCATAAGTACGTAAATCTACAAGGTCAAGGTCAAACTTCTTGGTAACCAATGAAAGATCTTGCCACAAAAAATTACATATGTGAAGTACAAAAGCCCTAGCCCTCACCGTTCAAAAGTTATGGTCGAGGTTAAAATGTTTTTCATTAGTACATAAATCTCCATGGTCAAGGTCGAAAGGTCAAAGCTGTTGGTATCCAATGAAAGGTCTTGTCACAAGAAATACATATGTGAAATATGAAAGTCCAAGTACTTACCATTCTTAACTTATGGCCAAAGTAAAAGTTTGGAATTTTTGTGTTAAAGTGGGTCAAACTTCAAGGTCAAGGTCAAATTTGGTGGTACCCAAAGAAAGGTCTTATCACAAGGAATACACATGTGAAATATGAATGTCATAGCTCCACTAAATTCAAAGTTATGGGCAAGGTTAAAGTTTTTGTGACGGACAGACTGACGGACAGACGAATGAAATTTAATGTCCCCTCGCTTTCGCGAAAGCGGGGGACAAAAATTGAAAATTTTTCAGACTTGTTGAAAATAATCTTCATTGAAGATTAAATTAAATTCATTCAAAACTTTACCAATACTGACCTTACACCAACTATAGTAACTGTTTTAAGGATCGGAATAAAAAATCGTTTAATTTTAATGTTATGTCAAATTAATTAGGTACCTAGAAAAAATACATATAGTTCATTAATTTCTTTTATAAACAAGCAAATTCAAAGAATTGTGGTCCCCCGCTTTCGGTGTCTTTGTGGGTGAGATGTTATTTTTTATGACATATTGTGTCTAATATGATCATCCTATCATATGTAATTTATTTAAAAATTATCATTGAAGTTGATTTTTTTGAAGGATGAAAACCCTAATTCTGACCGTTAAAAAGTTATGGCCAAAGTTGAAGTTTTTTAAAAGTAGGTCAACTCCAAGGTCAGGGTCAAAGTTGTTGGTATCGAATGAAAGGTCTTCTCACAAGGATTAAATTTGTGAAGTATGAAAGCCCTAGCCCTTACCGTTCAAAAGTTATGGTCAAGGTTAAAATTTTCATAAGTACGTAAATCTTTAAGGATAAGGTCAAAAGGTTAAAGTTGTTGATATCCAATTAAATGTCTTGCCACAAAGAATATATAATTATGTGAAATATGAAAGTCCTAGTATCTACCGTTCAAAAGTTGTGACCAAAGTTAAAGTTTTTTAAAAGTAGTAAAAATTCAAATGTTAAGGTCAAAGGGTAAAAGTTGTTGATATCCAATGAAAGGTCTTCTCACGAGGATTACATATGTGAAATATGTAAGCCTTAGTCCTCACCGTTCAAAAGTTATGGTCACGATTAAAGGTTTTTCATAAGTATGTAAATCTCAAAAGTCAAGATCATAAGGTCAAGGTTGTTGGTATCCAATGAAAGGTCTTGCCACAAAGAATACATATTTGAAATGTAAAAGTCCTAGTATCTACTGTTTAAGGTTAAAGTTTTTAAAAAGTAGTTAAAACTCCAATGTCAAGGTCAAAGGGTAAAAAATCTTGGTATCCAATGAAAGGTCTTCTCAAAAGGATTACATACGTAAAATATGTAAGCCTTAGTCCTCACCGTTCAAAAGTTATGGTCAAGGTTAAAGTTTTTTCATAAGTACGTGAATCTCCATAGTCAAGGTCAAAAGGTCAAGGTTGTTGGTATCCTATCAAAGGTCTTGCTACAAAGAATACATATGTGAAATATGAAAGTCCTAGTACCTAGCATTCAAAAGTTATGGCCAAAGTAAATGTTTGGAATTTTTGTGTAAAAGTGGGTCAAACTCCAAGGTCAAGGTCAAAATGTCAAATTTGGTGGTACCCAAAGAAAGTTCTTGTCACAAGGAATACACATGTGAAATATGAAAGTCATAGCTCTACTAAATCAAAAGTTATGGGCAAGGTTAAAGTTTTTGTGACGGACAGACGAATGAGATTTAATGTCCCCTCGCTTTCGCGAAAGCGGGGGACAATAAACCTATCAGAAGGTTGTCCATAAAGTTCGTCGACAAATGCTTCAATTTCTAAATAAAGACTACGCTGCCAAATGTATAAGTGGGTGTACATCTAATACAACTTCAAGCTAGATTTATACTTAAAAAAACACAATGAGCAGGGATGTCAGTCTCATCAAATAATAGTAATCTTTCACTTCTTTAAGTTTCTTTTACATGTTATGTCAATAAGTTTGTTGTTAATTCGAATAATAGTAACGGGTTATGCAAACACGTTTTCAACAATCTATAAAAGAAAAAAATCGAAACTGTTACATAATCGGAGAATCGATTCATCAGTTAAGACAGGGGACTATGGCCGAGGGATTACGAGTAGTCCGTGGCCCAGATTGGAATCTCGGGAATGAAGACAAAGGAGAAGGCCATGTTGGCACTGTTGTCAAGGACAACGGAGATCAATCTTATGAGGTTGTATGGGACATGGGAGGCAAATCTACCTGTAGAGTTGGTAAAGGCGGGAAATTCGATCTCCGCATTTTAGATAATGCGCCTACAGGTAAAAATTTGTAATCCATACCTAAATTGTATGCATTAAATAATGATAATCTGTATTTTACATCTCATGTTATCAGCATTTTTAGCTCTACTGGTCAGAGACCAGAAGAGCTTATGCGATAGTAATGCGTCCGTCGTCCGTCCGTCTGTCTGTCCGTCTGTCTGTAAACAATTTTTCAAAATGCTACTCCTCCTACAGTTTTGGTCTGATTTCAATATAACTTGGCATACAAGTAGACTACACTAAGATACATAATTTTGTGTATCGGTTTTTGATTTCAATGAACGATGTTGCCGTGGTTACTAAAAATAGAAATTTCTGTGAAATGCTTTCAAAATGCTACTCCTCACAGTTTTGGTATTTCAATATAACTTGGCACACAAGTAGACTACACTAAGATATATAATTCTGTGTATCGGTTTTTGATTTTGATGAGCGGTGTTGCCGTAGTTACTATAAATAGAAATTTCTGTGAAATTCTTTCAAAATGCTACTCCTCCTACAGTTTTGGTCTAATTTCAATATAACTTGGCACACAAGTAGACTACACTAAGATACATAATTCTGTGTATCGATTTTTGACTTCAATGAACGGTGTTGCCATGGTTACTAAAAATAGAAATTTTAGTTAAATACTCTTTAAATTGCTACTCCAAATACAGTCTTAATCTGATTATTTTTCAAATAATAATTGAAATAATAATTGAAATCTATTTAAAGGAGTGAAACATTTGTCTCGGAAGTGTGCAGGTTGTCAGAAGAATACCATCCTGGGTGTATTGTGGAAGTGTGCCTCCTGTGATGACGTCAACTTATGTACGCCATGTTACTACATGGACAAGCATGACCTGAATCATCCATTTCAGAGGATTGATAAAAAAGATGCCACAAGGTCAAATCTCTTATGCATATAATATATAATACAGAGCTGTGTAAATTCCAGTATAAGGATGGATTAATTTTTCCTCTCCTCAGCTCTTTAACCAAATCCTTAATTCCGGTCATACTTGTAAAACCTATTTAACTACAAATCAGAGGATAAATGCAGATTGCACAAAAATATACTAAATTCTTTAAAATGATTGAATTCAGGAACTGAGAATTAAAAGTTTTTGATATTTTATAAGAATTTTATACTATCGCTTGCACCATGCAATGTAAAAAGAAAATTATATGTTTTCTCTAAGCTTTGCTTTCATTAATATGAAACACACATTATGACATAATCCAAATTGAGTACTCACATTCTATTGGATGCACTAAAGCGTTCATCATCGTCATTGTCATAATCCAGCGATGAAAATTTTTCGTCTCTTTACTTACTTGTCTTTTTTTCACAAATTGAATATTCATGTAGCATTTTCACATTCTTTATTTCATACATTTCAGTGTCGATATTCCAAAAAGAGCTAACAGTGTTAAAATGAAGGCACTTGGAATATTTCCTGGTGCAAAAGTCATCAGAGGTCCTAACTGGGAATTCGGTACTCAAGACGGTAGGTTTTCCTTATCTCCTTCATTAAAATCAAAGTACTCCTCCATGGTACCTGATTCGACCTCTGATGTTTTAGAGGTCCATAATAGCTCTGCTTCTGATTTAAATAATTGTTCTATGGACTTTTGAGCTATATTATTGTTCGTTATCTCTACATATTTCATACATCTTGTAACAGGTGGGACTGGAAAGAAAGGAAAAGTGGAAGATATTCGTAATTATGGATCAGATGCAGGTGGAAGGAACTCAGTACGCGTGCGCTGGGAAACGTCAGGGGAGGCTAATGTGTACCGTGTTGGATGTCGGGGTAAAGTCGATCTTCAGTGTGTGGAGGAAGCCCCAGGAGGCTACTACTACAGGGAACATCTTCCAGTGGCAGGTGAGTACAGAACTAAAATCTGATTGTATCACTTCCATAAAAACAAATGTACTTATTTTCACTCTGTGATATGTAGGAAAAATTGCATTGACACAGCAGAAGAGTGAAATGAAAAATTCTTCTGGTCAATCGTCTGAATCTGTTTTGAAAAAGGGAGACAAATGTGTCATTGATATGCCTGAACAGCCTTTGAAAGAACTTCAAAGAGGTCATGGTGGGTGGTCTGTAAGAATGTCAGAGGTGAGTGAGTTACTCAATAGACTAGGTCAATTTTTATTGTTTGTCATTGTGTTTACATCCACTTAAAATTGTTTTCAGTGCATTGGTGAAATAGCTGTAGTAAAGGACTTCCCAAGTGATACAACAGTGGAAGTAGAGTATAAAGATAGAACATATCAGTTCCATGCAGGCGCAGTCAGAAAGGTAAACAAAGTATACTTTCAGCAAAATAATCTTCTTGCTAGATACACAGATGTGATTTTTTAAATATAGTTTTGATAACAACTTAATTTTTTAAGATTAATTAACACACTAAAAAGAAAACTTGATAATTAATGTATCGTCACGTTTTTCATTTCTAAGTCTATAATATATAAACCTTTTTGTATTGTCCGAATTTCACCGTGTCCGAATTAATATTTTTCCGGAAGTAAACAATGGATGATGCGCACGCAGTCGTAATACTACGCAGTAGAGTACATTGTTTACTAGTGTGATTTACATTTAATTTTTTCATTTTTAAATTTTCAAAATGCTTCATTGATTTGATTAAAAAATTTATATCATTTTCTTCAGTTTGATACAAAATGTTTGTATTTCAATCAAAACAATTTCTGCACTCTTTCATATAGCGTAGATTTTATTCATGTAAAAATCATTTAGAAGCTTAAATGAGGCATTCCATACCCCGCAAAAGATATGACTTTCAGCTTGTCTATGCCATAGGTTTGCTTTTGACCGAAGTACGTTTGGCTTGCAATATTGGCTTCTATACTGTTTCCTCTTTATATTCAGATCTCTCCCAGATTTTACATAATTTTATATATGGAAAAAATTATTTTTAAAGATTAAGTTTATTTATGTTTAATAAATTCAAATGAAGGTCAAGATTTCATATCGAGGGAAGTTATACAATAAGACTGAGTCACTTAAAATTCATTTGGAAGCTTAAATAAGGCATTAAATATGCAAAAACATCCAATACTGCCTAGGGTGTGGTCACTAGAAATATCTCAAATTTTACATAATTTTATTGAAAGAAAATTAATTTTTTTTAAAACTTCAAAGGTATTATAAGTGCCTGAGGATTCTATTAAGAATTTCCTAATTGCTCCTATATAGTATAAATAAATACATGTGTGTATCAAAACGATAATTTTTGTGGGCCATCATCCCTTAATTTTATGCAAAACACATGCTAAAAGTTAGTTAATAGAAATTAAAAACATCTTTTCAATGTCATTACACCAGGTTTACGACATTAAAATTGGAGACATTGTCCAAGTTCTGAAGGATGAAACAAAAGCAATTTTGCTTCAAAGAAACCACGGCGGCTGGAATGACGAAATGAAAAAGGTTTTTCTTTTTTAATAACTAAATTTTACGGAAACAAACAACTTTTTTCTGATATACATTATAGTTTTCACAAGTTATGTTTAAGTTTTAATTAAACTTAAATTTACCTGTCGGTACATCAAAGAAAGGTTTTAAAATAATAAACAGTATAAATTAATTTCATTATTTTCCTTGAAGTCGCTGGGACTGGTGGGTAAGGTGGTGAAGATAGATTCTGATGGGGACGTGGCTGTGGCCTTTGGTAACAAGGCGTGGGTGTATAACCCTGGCCTGCTTGTCCCAGTCAGTGGAAGGAGAGTGGACGTTCTAGAGGACGAAGGAAACGAGGTGGAGGGGCCGTCTCGATCCAGAGGTAATTTATCTTCGTACACAGTGACCTGATACATGTCTTTGGTCTTGTGCAATGTCAATGCTGATATAGATTTGATAAATATCTACTTATTAGGTTCCCCAGAATCTGATCAAAGACACGAGTTAGGGGGGAGTCTTGCACAGCTAATGGCGCATCTGGTTCTGTTAGAAGCTTTGGGCGCACGACAGACCATCGGCCCACAGGAAATGTTTAACGCATGCGCCAAAGGAAACATTGGTGCAATAAACCAAATGATTCAGAGAAAGAAAGATTTGGTATTCATTTTTGTTGTCAAATGGCGACTTTATAAGAATAAAATGTTATTTACTGGTGTTAGTTTTTTTCTTCACATTTGCAACCAATGCAAAAAAAAATACTGTAGGTTAATAGCTGGTTTAAATCCCTGACGCCTTTAATGGTTGCTGGACATGAAGGGCATGTAGACATCGTGAAGCTGTTGCTGCAGAATGGGGCCAATATTAACGCGTCTAATGACGACGGCATGACGCCCTTACTAGTATCTATCATAGGGTAGTGTACTTTTATTTTTGGATGAAAATTTTAAAAGGTGTATGAACTTGAATATTTATTATTATATGCAGTCATGTTGAAAATTATCGATTTCTGTATAAAATACGAGGAAGTGATTTCTATATTAGGAAAGAAGAGGATACTTCGATTTGTTTGATCAGAAATAAGGCCGACGTGAACGCTTGCAACAGACATGGACGAAGTGCAGCACACCTGGCTGTTGAAAAAGAATTATATTCAGTTCTAAAGGCTGTATTAGAAGCCGGGGCAAGCCCAAACAAACAGGTCATATAGATAAGAAGGATTTGTGATACCCATTTCCCAAAAACTGTACACTGCAACAGTTATTTATATGAGGAATCTTGTTTGAACCTAAAAGAAATATTCTTTGTCTCTGTCGATTGAATTCTTTTTTTTTTAAAAAAACCCACTAGTACTGATTTTATCATTTTATTTTTTTTTCTCATTCGCTGTCTAATTTAGATACATTTTACAATTGTAAATTAAAATTTTAAAGGACTTCCTTTAGTTAAGAGTGAATATCCTGTATTGTAATAATTAAAGTTTTATGATACGTGTGCATCTATTTACTATTACAAAGTATAAATTTTTGTTATTGTTTGTATACTCAGGACGTAGAGGGAGACACTCCATTACACGATGCTATTGGAAAAAGAAGTGACAGGGCAGTCGTCATTTTGCTGAGTCATCCACAAATAAATCTGAAACTTCTTAATAAAAAAGGTCACATACCTCTGATGTGGGCTGCTTTTAAAGACCATGATTTGTAAGTATTTTCTCTTGAATTAAATCTGTTCCTGACTGAAAGGCATTTCATACGTTGCCAATGCGTTTCAGTGCGGTTGAGCGATTGGTTGGAAAGGATTCGAGTCTGGTGAATGCTAGGAAAAATGACGGATACACTGCTCTCCATATTGCCGCCATTAATGACCATACAGACTCGGCCAATGTTTTACTGCTGAAGGTAATTATAGCAACAATAGTAAAAAGATACAGATGTAGAAAAAAGAGATGTAGTAAATGTAATACTGTAATCAAGACAGTTGCAGTGGCCTTAGAAATGGAATTTTGATGCTTGAAATATATAAGATCAAAAGTCCATTAAACAATACAACATTGGAGAAGAGCAAACTGTACCTCCAAAACATCAGAGGTGGGACCAGGTGCCATGGAGGAGTAATCCTTTTCCCAAGTGACTATAAGGACTACCTAGACCAAATAAGTATGGATGATGCATCAAGGGATGGAAAGTGAAGACTTGCTTCGTCTGCTAGATATACATGTAACATGCATTTTATGGATAGGTGACCAGTTATATCATTTACGGCAAGTCAATTCCAATGGACCAAAATTACTTAACTGTTGCATATCTAAGGATGTACACAACTAGATAACTAGGTTTTTAAAAAAAATGTTTACACTTCAACAGATGCAATGTACATATGGCAATATAACTTTATTTATTATTTTTTTTATCTAGAATTGAATATCATTTCATTTAATAGGGTAAAGCTCAAATTAATGCAAAATCTTCACAAGGCCTGACACCACTTCATTTGGCTGCACATGAGGGATATGACGGCATGGCAAAAGTCTTAATACTGAATGGTAAAACACATCTCCAATGCATTATTGCCTCTTTTCCTTTTTAAATGGAATTTGTCTCTTGAAGTTTCTTTGGTGTGATTTTCGCCTCTTCAGGTTTTTTTTCCAAGTAACAATAGACTATTTCAAATTTACAAACATTGAAACATCATATATTGAACCAAGTAAAATAATTATTGCTATGAATTATTCCTGCCAAATTTCTCAGATTTTTAGTACTTCAACTGAATAAATGAATTTGAGGAAACATGCTTAAAAAGTTAGTTGTAGCATGGAACATATTTTTAAGATTTTATTATTATTATTCAGATTTTTAGTATTTTCTATAACTTGAGCTTACACATTTTTGAGATCTCATCAAAAGCAAAGCTATGTCAGTTGCATTCTTCAAGTGATTAAATGATATATATTTTAGGGGCGGATCTGAACATAAAAGACGGTGATGGGGACACACCTTTACACCTGGCATTAATGGGACAACGGCAGACGACAGGGGGAAACGACCCGGTATACGTAATATTTAGTTTACTTTTATAAAAGGTTTAAAATACCACATGGCATATTATGATTCTTCCTGAAACCGTTCATAATAACTTATTTTTAAAGAGTCCTGTTTATTTACCAAAACCATACTGTTCACTAGCTGATTTTGTTGTTTTTGTCTTTAGTTTCTTCGGCTCCTTGGTCTTACAGTCAACCCTAACGCTCAAAATCAGGAGCGATACAATATGGCGGTACTGATGATTCAGAAAGGCGCGGATTACGAAGCCACGAACAACAGAGGGAACACGCCTCTAGAAGTCTGCCGGAATGGAGAACTCCGTAGAGCAGTCAACAACTTCATACAGAAAACGTGAGTTTATTTGTAGGGGTTTCAGATTTGCTTTAAAATTATTTATTAGACAAATACACTGTAGTAGCTATAATGTCTTCAATGTCAGCATATTTAATTATGTTCCCCAAACGAAGTTGGGGAACATATTGTTTTTACTCTGTTTCTTATTATTATTATTCTTATTATTTTTCTTCTTCCTGGGAAAATTTTGTCCACGAGTGATCTTGTAAACTACACATCCGACTTAGGTGAAACCTTTTTAGGGTCAGTAGGCATGTTATGTAGAGTTGCCAAACAAAGGTCATTTTGCGCGCACGTGCTTGCAAGACCGCGCACGTGCAACAGGTGAAATTACCAATATAATGGATATTGCCGTAACTTTTCTATTTTTTGATGAAATTTTTTGAATATATTGTAAGGATACATTAGTAGTATAAAATAACATGGTCAAAATCAGATTTTGCGCATGCACGTGCGCTTCGCTCTGATTGGCTGAAACTAAAGTCTCAATAACTTTCTTGTTTCTTGTCATAATCCTTTGAAATTTTGAACATAGTCCTACATTATGAAGATCTACCGCATGATAAATAAGAATTTTCATGAAAGCATGCGCATGTGCGCGTGCTGCAAGCTGATTGGCTGACACTTTAAATGGCAATATCTCTTTTGTTTTTTGACGAAATTCTTTGAAATTTAAAATATAGTCATGCATTAGGATATCCTACAAAATGATGTAGAAAAAAATCATGAAATCACGTGCATGCACGTGTGCTGCAATCTGATTGGCTGAAACTTTAAATGGCTATTTCTCCTTTGTTTTTTGACGAAATTCTTTGAAATTTAAAATATAGTCATGCATTAGGATATCATACAAAATGATATAGAAAAAAATCATGAAATCACGCGCATGTACGTGTGCTGCAATCTGATTGGCTGAAACTTGAAATGGCTATTTCTCCTTTGTTTTTTGACGAAATTCTTTGAAATTTAAAATATAGTCATGCATTAGGACATCCTACAAAATGATATAAAAAAAATCATGAAATTACGCGCATGCACGTGTGCTGCAATCTGATTGGCTGAAAATTTAAATGGCTATAACTCCCTTGTTTTTCAACCAAACAAAATGGGATTTAGAACATAGATAGATGTAAGGGACTCCTACAAGAAGGTATGATCTTCATGCGTGCATTTGAAACGAGTATATTTAAAAATACTCTTGAATGAGTTATTTTTATTACTTTTGGACTGAATGCTTTAATATATAGTATATTAAAATATATAAATAGTGTAGACAAGATGATATGGTCATAACGCACATGCATTCACATGCGCTTGGGTGCAATGCTAAAAATTGAATATAATTGGTATCCTTCTGGGAAAACGTTGTTAAAGTCAAAAATGCACAGAGTTTGTCTTATTTAATGAAGCTTACAGGGAATATGGCACCGAAAGGGAGTTGGGGAGCGTTTGGGGAACATCTGTAACGGTTCCCGTTACAATTAGCACTAGTTCATTGTTAAAATACAATGACAACATTAATTGAACGGGTATCTGTAATTATTACCATTTTGCTTTTGTTTTACTTTTTAACAACTAATATCTCTCTCATCAATTTAATTTAACAGGCGGGCTAGTAGACCATCAACAGGGTAAACTATATTTGAATGAAACACTATTTATTTTGCACTCATTTTCCATCCTTTTCACTCTGAATTGCTGATGGGAATCTTCCTTTGAAAAAATAATCACATATACTTTGTATATTTCAATCTACATGCATGAGGATTTTAAATCAACTAAAACCTTTATTTGACAGTTGTGAAAGTGCTGATCCTTTGCATGTATTCTGACAAACAATTTATTCAGGAACATTGTACATAATACAGTTTATTATATGATTGAATAATTTCCATCTCTCTGATTGGCTGAGATCCAACTATGTTAGAAAAATACTACGTTGTATACGTGACGTTTCAGGTGAATACAGTTTATTTCCTAATATATTGATACAAATTGTTTTGGGAAGTTATTTAAAGGACTATGACTTTTTTTTCACGTGAACAAAATATAAGCGAATATATATTTTCGGGTGAGGGTGGTAAGAGGGGATGAAGGGACCCCCCTCCAACACTTTTACTGTACAACATTTTTTACTTTTTGGCAGTCAGTTTTCTCTGATAATACTCCTTCCTTTCAAAATCTCTCATATAAAAAAGACTGATATTATTTTTTTTTCATGGAAACTAATATTGATAAAAAAAAACATTTCAAATTGATGCGACAAGTAAGGTTTATTACATTTTAATTCTGCTTCTCTCTTGTATTTGGCTAGGACTAATTTAAATGCAAACAAGTAATAAGCTGTATCATTTTATCAGTAAATCATATAATAAAACAATTACTGCTGTTTTTCGGTCAATGCCATCTTCGATATTTCACCTCAGATGGCTGTGTAAATAATAATAATATATTGGTTTTCAGTTATATTAGCTGTTTAAATTTCTATCGTATAAAACCCTTGAACAGTTCTCTGTTCCTTGTAAAAAAATTTCTTTGAATACACGATTGTTTCATATCTGTGTAAATTAATGTCGTTATATTAGGTTCATTTGTTGTCTACGAAACAATAAAGCTGTACTTTATAAATTCTTTGTTCTTTCTAGCTCAATTACATGAAGTCCATCAGCTCACAATCTTTAAATGCATCAATTTTGTACTTCGTATTTCCTTCATTTAAGTCCATGAGTTCCAGAAATCAACGTTTTAATTTTACTTCCTATTTTAACCAGAGTCTTTTATAAATACACTAGAGTTTTCTTTATTTTGAGCGTTTGTGTATATAATTTATTTAAAGGAAAATAAATTCATGCGATTTTAATATATAATATTCGTTTCTTTTAATTTCTGATCACCACATTTAACTTCAGTCGAGGCGGCGCCGCGGGACGACCAGCCACGGCTGCCAATGTTTTACAGGAGCTGTTTGCTGAGCTGCCCATCCCCTGTGTCCGGTGTAAGGACTCCACGGCCAACACCCGCCTCCTCCCCTGTAAACATAAGGTCCTCTGTACCGGCTGCTGCTTCAGGGTCCAGCACTGCCCCATGTGTCGTCAGCCTGTCCAGAACAGATGTAATCTTCGTGAGTATCTCGTTCTATTCATTTAAAAAATACTAAAGAATTGCATTTATAATTTAATAGCGAGCGCAGCGAGGCGGCGCGAAGCGCCGCTCGCATAGTGAGCTCAATAGACTAACATGTACGAACGAAGGAAATTCGGGTTGAAATCTGCACATTGTTCCAAGAAATTTTTATCTCACCGCGTGAAAAAATTCCAAACTCCCAGTAATCCTTTGCGGTGCATAGCAACAGAGTGGCTAAAACATAGCAACAACTTACTTGAAAAAAAAAAATACAAACAACGACTTATTGCAATTTCCATGCTCGTTTGCGTCCAAGATCTACAGAACTTTTTATCTGACTTCATACTTTCGTCATTTAACGGTTCGGGTATTTCCGATTTTGTCGGAAACTTCCGAGAAGTTCGGAATCTCGATCCCGATGTTTGGAAAGTGATTTCTTTTTATTATTTTGTTTTCTTCCTCTTTTTTTTTTTTTTGAATGATAGGCAGTTTATGTGTAGGCTTATGATAGTACATAACTGCGCTCGCCCCAACGGTCATACCGTAAAACATATTATTTTATTAACACAAAATTATGCAACATTAGTGAAGAAAAGTATATATTCTGATTCATCATGTAGTTTATTTTAGCCACCATAAAAAGTTGACTATATGAATAAATGATAGAATACCGGTATTCTGTACAACATGAATAATTACATTGCATTTTGTCTTCTTTTTCATGTTAGTAGAACAATAGATTAACTGCATTTTTCACCACCCTTTAGAGGTGCACTATTGTGGAATCACTTCACTCACAGGGGTCAATATTCGGGGCAATCAAAATTTATAAATTCATGGGGACATACTAGTAATGTGTGGATTTCTCATTTATGTGGTAAAGATTTACAAGATATATGTTCATGGGGATGTTTTTGTTGGAGTGTTTGTTGTTTAAGTCCCTTTCGAAAAATTTTCCACACATATTGAGACGCCACCACTTGCCGGTGGAGACTCTCTACCACTGCGCCACGCGTTAGTGGGGATGTAAATTCGTCGGTAAGGGTTGTCCACGAACATTGGTCTACCACAAATATTAATAATTCCATAGTATTTGACAATAGTAAGCACTCAATAAATGCATATACATCTGTAATTCGTTTCGCTACTACATTGTAGTTCTGGATGAGAAGCATAAAAGTATCAAACAAATATCCTATCGACTGAGAAAAATTCCGCATTGAAAATCATTTACATTTTCAGTGATGATAAATAATAGCTGTGTCTTTCTATGTGACCCTTGTTTGTTATTGTGAAGAAGTACTATTCCTCTGATTGTTTTGTGGTATTAGCAATTGATATTTATTGCCATTGTCTTAAACCTAAAAAACTCGTTTTCAGCTGGACGAATTTAATTATATAGAAAAATATATAACAATAATTGCAGAAACAAGATAAGGGGTCCACAAAGTGGCCTCTCCAAACATTTTTTCATCCACAGAGTCAACGTCTTGAAGCATAAATAAAATAAATTTCTAGAGAAAACAAGCAAATTCAAAGAATTGTGGTCCCCCGCTTTCGGTGTCTTTGTTGGTGAGATGTTATTTTTTATGACATATTGTGTCTAATATGAACATCCTATCATATGTCATTTCATAGAAATTATCATTGAAGTTGATTTTTTTTAAGGATAAAATCCCTTATCCTGACCACAGGTACTTGTGGACAGGACCCCCCCCCCCCCTCCCCCGATGTTCAACCCCGGGGCTTATCGGAATTTTTTTTCAAAAAGTATACTTATTACACTTATTCATCATGTGTACAATATGAAAAAATCGTCAAAACCCCAAAACAATCGCTCCACAAAAACATGCCCCACTATACATTATAAGGGAGAAAGGTATGCCACTCCGGTTTGTTTACTTTTTACCCCCACTGGTCTTTCTGGTTTAAAAACATGTATTTATTTTATTTCAACCTAAAATGTCGATTCACATCGTCTCTACATATATTTCTGTCTTAGTGCATGCTACCGGATTAACTCTGCATCTCGTAAGAATCCCACAATATCTGATTATCTCCTTAAACAGTTTTCTAGTCAGAACGTTGAAATTTCCCTAGGTAATCGCAACGGAAGTGCATAGAGAATGTTTCACTTATTAGGATAACGTCCGAGGAGTTTTGGACTGACGTAATAATCTCTCTCGGGTTTTATCATCATTCTCTATGCACTTCCGTTGCTTTTACTTAGGGAAATTTCAAACCGGAGTGGCATACCTTTCTCCCTTATAATGTATAGTGGGGTATTTTTTTGTGGAGCGATTGTTTTGGGGTTTTGACGATTTTTTCATATTGTACACATGATGAATAAGTGTAATAAGTATACTTTTTGAAAAAAAAATTCCGATAAGCCCCGGGGTTGAACATCGGGGGGAGGGGGGGGGGGGTCCTGTTCACAAGTACCTGTGATCCTGACCGTTAAAAAGTTATGGCCAAAGTTAACGTTTTTTAAAGTAGGTCAACTCCAAGGTCAAGATCAAAGGGTCAAAGTTGTTGATGAAATGTTTTTATGCCCCTGTAAACGAAGTTTTGGGGGTATATAGTTTTTGTCGTGTCTGTCTGTCTCTCTGTCTTTCTGTCTCTCTGTTTGTCTGTTTGTCCGCAAAAACTTTAATCTTGCCCATATCTTTTGATTTAGTGGAGCTATGACTTTCATATTTCATACGTGTATTCCTTGTGACAAGACCTTTCTTTGGGTATCACCAAATTTGACCTTGACCTTGGAGTTTGACCCACTTTTACATGAAAATTTTAAAATTTTACTTTCGCCATATCTTTTGAAAAGTAGACACCAGGACATTTATACTTCACATATGTAATGTTTGTTAAAAGACCTTTCACTGGATACCAACAACCTTGACCCTTTGACCTTGACCTTGTAGATTTCTGTACTTGGAAAAAAACTTTAACCTTGGCCATAACTTTTGAACGTTAAGGGACAGGACTTTCATACTTCATATATGTAATTCCTGTGAGAAGACCCTTCATTGGATATGAAGATCCTTGACCCTTTGACCTTGACCTTTGAGATTGACCTACTTTAAAAAAGCAAACCTTGACCATGTTTTTAAAGACTTAGGGCTAGTGTTTTTATACTTTACATATTAGATCCCTATCACAAGACCTTTCATTTGATAACAATAACTTTGACCTTGACCTTGGAGTTTGACCTACTTTTTAAGAAAAAATTTAAAATTTTACTTTCGCCATATCTTTTGAAAAGTAGACACCAGGACATTTATACTTCACATATGTAATGTTTGCTAAAAGACCTTTCACTGGATACCAACAACCTTGACTCTCTGACCTTGACCTTGTAGATTTACGTAGTTGGGAAAAAACTTTAACTTGTCCACAACTTTTGAACGGTAAGGGATAAGGCTTTCATACTTCATATATGTAATCCTTGTGAGAAGACCCTTCATTGGATATGAAGATCCTTGACCCTTTGACCTTGACCTTTGAGATTAACCTACTTTAAAAAAGCAAACCTTGACCATAACTTTTAAAGACTTAGGGCTAGTGCTTTCATACTTTACCTATTTGATCCTTATGACAAGATCTTTCATTTGATAACAATAACTTTGACCCTTTGACCTTGACCTTGGAGTTCTTTTTAAGAAGTTGAACGTTGACCATAACTTCTGAACGGTTAGGGCTAGGACTTTCATGCTCTACATAAGTATTTTATGTGGCAATACCTTTCATTTGATACTAATTACATTGACATTTTGACCTTGACCTTATAGATTTTTGTACTTATTAAAAATTTTAACATTAGCTTACTTTCAAATTTCACAATTGTTTCCAGTGAGAATACCCTACTTTTGGTACCAATTAATTAAATTTGCATTTAAGAAAAGCTTAATCTTTGCTATGTTGCCATACGGGGGCATCAGTGTTTTACAAACACATCTTGTTTCACAAGGATTACATATGTGAAGTATGAAAGCCCTAGCTCTTACCGTTCAAAAGTTGTGGTCAAGGTTAAAGTTTTTACATAAGTACGTAAATCTTTAAGGTCAAGGTCAAAAGGTCAAAGTTAATGATATCCAATGAAAGGACTTGCCACAAAGAATACATATGTGAAATATAAAAGTCCTAGTATCTACCGTTCAAAAGTTGTGACCAAAGTTAGTTTTTTTAAAAGTAGTTAAAACTCCAAGGTCAAGGTCAAAGGGTAAAAGTTGTTGGTATCCAATGAAAGGTCTTCTAAAAAAAATCACATATGTGAAGTACGAAAGCCCTAGCCCTCACCGTTCAAAAGTTATGGTCAAGTTACAGCAAAATACGAAATGGCGGTTAAATTTTCAATAGCCTGCTGGATAGCTCAATGGGGTATTTAATTTGGTCTACCAAGTATCACATTAGGTTTGAATCTAGGTCACAAGGTTACTCAGGTGTATCATTAGATTTTACAGGTAAATGTGAGCTGATTTCAATGTTGTATGAAGCCACATGTATGTGCTAAAGTTTTATGCTGTAAATACATGCAATACTTTTCTTTAATTGAAATATTTTTTTTCAGTAAAATTGTATTCCAGCGCTTCAATAATGAATATATATTCTGCACACTTCTAATTGCTATCAAGTCTTATCACTTCCATCATAAAAACCCATTGTAATCTATTTTCATAATTAACATACAAGTAATTTCATATTACAGGGTAAAATTTCTCTTTTAGACAAATGTTAATAAACAAAAGCATCAGCACCCATGTTTTAGATTAAACTGCTTAACATTGCTTAATCCAGCATTCAAATACATTTGAGTACACTATTTGTTGTACGTCAAAATCTCATCATCCATGATTTTTGATTTTATAGTTTTGCTAGATTTATTAATATAGGTTTAAAAATAATTAATATATATATATAACTAAAAGTTTTTAACTCTCATAGCAGTGAAGAATTCTCTAATTATGATATGCCTTTAATATTTGCCTCTATGTTATTTTTTAAAATATGAAAGAATAAAATAAGAATTGAATATGGTAATTAAAGAATAGAATAAATAGCTAGAGTACCTAGTCTTAGCCATAATTTCTTTTGTGAAACAAGCCCTTTATCAATTTAAATTTCAGTTTTTCAGAGAGTAACAGATATGAATAGAGAAATTTGATGGGTGTAGAAATGTTCATCATAATTAATTTAATACATTTTATATGTGCTTTTTATATCATTCCAAGTATTTATGATATTATTCAGTTTATGTACCTGTTTATGTATAATCCATAAAGTGGGAAAAGTGGGGAGCTAACTTTGTCCTGACTTTGTTAACAATACCTTTTGTAAGAATGGAAAAGGGGGGCTGTCATTCACTAATTCTGCAAAAAGTATTTGCAATTAAAGAAAAGTATTGCATGTATTTACTGTATAACACTTTGGCACATACATGTGGCTTCATACAACATTGAAATCAACTCACATTTACCTGTAAAATCTAATGATACACCTGAGTAACCTTGTGACCTAGATTCAAACCTAATGTGATACTTGGTAGACCAAATTAAATACCCCATTGAGCTATCCAGCAGGCTATTGAAAATTTAACTGCCATTTTGTATTTCGCTGTCAAGTTTTTTCATAAGTATGTAAATCTCCAAGGTCAAGGTCAAAAGGTCAAGGTTGTTGGTATCCAGTGAAATGACTTGCAACAAGGAATACATATGTGAAATACAAAAGTCCTAGTATCTACTGTTTAAAAGTTGTGACCAAGGTTAAAGTTTTTAAAAAGTAGTTAAAACTCCAAGGTCAAGGTCAAAGGGTAAAAGTTTTTGGTATCCAATGAAAGGTTTTCTCGCAAGGATAACATATGTGAAGTACGAAAGCCTTAGTCTTCACCGTTCAAAATTTATGGTAAAGGTTAACGTTTTTTCATAAGTACGTAAATCTCCAAGGTCAAAGTTAAAAGGTCAAGGTTTTTGGTATCCAATGAAAGGTCTTGCCACAAACAATACATTTGTGAAATATGAAAGTCCTAGTACCTTCCATTCAAAAGTTATAGCCAAAGTAAAAGTTTGAAATTTCTGTCTAAAAGTGGGTCAAACTCAAAGGTCAAGGTCAAAAGGTCAAATTTGGTGGTACCCAAAGAAAGGTCTTGTCACAAGGAATACACGTGTGAAATATGAAAATCATAGCTCTACTAAATCAAAAGTTATGGGCAAGGTTAAAGTTTTTGTGACGGACAGACGGACAGACTGACGGACAGACGAATGAGATTTAATGTCCCCTCGCTTTCGCGAAAGCGGGGGACAATCAGCTAATATCAATATGTTATTTCAGAGGGGCAAATCTTGGTGGACCCGTGCCATGTGCAGTAAGATATGGGATGGTATATTGTGATATGACGTTTTCTGTGAAAATTGTCTCATTTTAAAAATGCTGTCACCACGACTTTCAGACATACTGATATGTGAAACAGTATGCCTATAAACTTATTATTAAGCATCGATTGGTTTCAAGAAAGATTTTTATCATCCTTGGACTAATTTTGGGGTTAATTTTACTAAATACCATCATTACATTGTAAATATTTATGTATTATTGTTTGTAAGGAGATCAAAAGTATACATTTCTTTTGGAATTTTCTGTAACTGCTTTTGACCGTATATCTTTTTAAAGATACAAATAGAATTGAAAATTGCAATATTATATTATTATATATACTTTTTGAGGTGAATTAAATTTGTTTTTCTTAAAATACTTTTTAGTTTTCCTATCTACCTTTTAAAATCATCTTTTCAAAAAGATATAACAAAGTTCTCATATGATTTTGTTTGATTATTCATGAGTTATTGAAGCTCAAGTGACGATACCCCTCAAAAGTGGAAATCGAAAACACTCATTATCTTCAATGTCTATCTCGCGCATATGTCAGAGTCTTGTTTCTCCTTTGCATGGAATTTCATGAGAGTGTTTATCTTTCAAACCCTGGATATATTTAGCATGGGTAACCACGCAAAAAATAAGTCAAATGGCGCGCGCATGCGCCAGTTAGAGGAATACAACAATAAGTTGACTGGCTCAAAAAACCAAATTGCGGGATTGATTTCTTTCAAATTTCTTATGAATGCAATGATTATAATCGTCTACTCTATAAGTGGCTGTTTTTGTGGTAGTACGGTGGCGATTTAAGAGATGGCAGGACGAATAATACGCTCGTAACATGGCTCTGTTTCACGTTATCGTCATCGTCACGGTTGATTGAAAACCATTCCACCCTCTCTGACAACTAAAAAGTTTTAGGGGGAAAATTTATGCTTAGTAAACCGTTGTTGCCTTTTTCATTAATTAAGCAATTCGAAAACAAAACCCCATTGAACTTCCGTAAACTGTGCCAAGATTGCAATAAATTCATAATGTGTCTTAACATTGAAAAACAATGTGCATACCTCATATGCATCAAATAATGCAACAAGATTTGTTGACAAACCCGTCGTTATCAAATTGCACGTGTTTTGGGCGTTTTAGCGTTTTCCCAACATGACGTCATAAATATTAGGGTTGAGTAATTCTGAATACTGATTTTGATGCATAGTAACTAAATTTCTCTTCTGACCAATTTTCGTAATTTTCGGTCATGTGGTCAAATTTTTATCGAAAATTATGCTACCCTGCGTTTCTTTTTCCTTTCAGTATATTTTTTGCATGTACCTGGTATATGAAATATCAAATGTATTGCAAGATGTGTTTCTTTAATTACTTGTACATGTATATTGTATATAATTATGTGAACTATGTACTATTAGTCGAGAAGAGTTATTTTTTCATTATACGAGAATGAAAGATTAACAATACGATTGTTAATTAAAGCTTAATTATAGCGTTTTCTGTTCTTTGGTTTTTCATTTTTAAAAAAAATGAGGATATAATGATCGTGACATTTTTCAGGAATATTTTTATGCCTCTACTTACGTCTCTTATGTATTTATACGTTACATCCTGATAATGAGTACCATTATTTTGGCAGTCAGTTAAATGTAATGTATATAGTGGCACATCAAAGTTTTGGAACATGGTTTGGAGTGTCATGTAGAAGTACAGTGAGGTTTCTTGAATTCTTATTCAGAGGACAGTTGGGTCTGGGTTTTCTTTATATAAAATATGTTTCCATTTACGTTTACGAAAACATGGGCCCGTTTTATAAAAGAACTAAGACCAAAAAGTTGATTAAAAGTTTGCAAAATTGATTATTCTGTTTAAAATTGCTTTTCTAAACATAATTGATTACATTTCTGTTTTTTCTTTTTAATTTGAGCCATTAACAATCTTATTTTAATAAAAAAGTTTAAACAGGACAAATTTTTGGTACAAGTCGTTAGTTCGATCTTTTGTAATACAGGCCCCTGCTTTCCTGTGCTATTATGTATTGTTCGTTATCTCCATATCCTTCATTCAACATATTTAGCAGTAACCAGTTGACTTTTATTTGATTGAAAGCATTTTGCCGATGTGAAATATGGTACAGTCTTCATTCTTGGTAAATTCGAAAGGAAAGGCATCTTTTTTCCCTGCAAAAATTGGGTTTCTCGAACTCCTCTTACATTTCTTGTAACAGTTCCATTCTTGATTTGGAATTTGATCGGGGTATCATGTACCATAAGGAGCAAATAGGGTCAAAAAGGGTTCTAAACAAAACGTGGTTTCTGGGATCTCTATTGCATTGTAACAATAAGCAACAAATCTTTGGATTCTGACACATGGTGTTCTGCAGATGAGGAGTACGGTTTCAGAATATTAATTTTAATAGACATCGTAAGGGTTCAAGAAACTGAAGGAAGCGGGGGAAGGGGTGGAATCAGATTTTTTTAGTATCCTGGTTCTATGTCTTCCTCTTACATTTTTCAAGGTGCCCCAGGCATATATTAAAAGAATCCAGAATGTGTCCTATTCATGTGTACTTAGATTTCGATCAACAACATATGGCGATTGGAAACTGAAACATTTTGGAAAATGTAGAATTATGGTTTCTTCCCTTGTTACCCAAATAAGTGAAAGAGATTAATTTAGAGTCCAACAAGTAAGTGTAACCCAAATAAGTAAAAGAGATTAATTTAGAGTCCAACAAATAAGTGTAACCCAAATAAGTAAAAGAGATTAATTTAGAGTCCAACAAGTAAGTGTAATGAAATATATGGAGTTAATAAACAGTTCGCAGCTAAAAAGACCATTTAAAAAATACAAATATTGGAGCAGAGCAAAAACGGACCTCTCAAATATCATAGTTGGGATCAGGTTCCATAGAGGAATGAGCATTCTATGCCGACCGATCATAAACCCCCTGTGCTCCTCGTCATAATTGGGAAATAACGGGAAAATCAGACGACAATTCAGTGTCTAAAAATGCCCTAACACAGTATGAAAAACTGTTTTATGACGGCATCACGTTCTGATCTCTTGAAGCCCGAGAATAGAATGAATTGATAGTGATTATTATCAATGACTTGCTTATGGAACGGGAGAGGAGAAAATGCAGCGGACCAGACCGGGATTCGAACCCGGGCCCCCTGAAACTCCGGTCAGGTGCTTTACCAACTGAGCTATCTGACCCCGGCGATCGAACCCAGGTGACCGCCACATTCCTCCCTCTTTAAAGGACTTTGGCCCTCCAAAGACCCCAACCCAGACTCATCCCTGGCAGGTCTTTCACCTGTCAATTCCAGGATATGGCATGGCACCAAATGTAACGGAAGGGGAGAAAATGCAGCGGACCAGACCGGGATTCGAAACCGGGCCCCCTGAAACTCCGGTCAGGTGCTCTACCAACTGAACTATCTGGCCACCGGCAATCGAACCCGGCTGACCACCACACTTACATTATTCATCCACACAAAGATTACACAGGTGAATTCATTTTTATAACACAGCTATATGTATGTGTGGCAAACACGAAATATCAACAAGTCGTTTTTAGAACATAACCTACTTATTCAGCCAATCAAATGCTTCAATTTCTCTCGAAGAATTGATTCTTCATGGTGAAGAATTTTTCTATTTCTGAAAAATTCAACGGCGTCTGATTGGTTCACTTGACAGTTATATAGGTGTGTCTTTATTGGTCTTTGTTCAGCACACAAAAAGAAACTATTCAAAACCCACGTGCTGTTTACAATCATGATATTTAAACTTTCTAGGCCATGCTATATTTTTTTCCCACTGTAATGTTTTGTCGCCTTTTTTGAATATTATTTTTTTCACATTTCAGCATACAGAAAATACAACCATCGTCATATATATATATATCAGAGACGAACCTTGTCTTTGAAGACAGATTTAATCACAATTTTCATCATTTTTTTATTGATATTAGACAGCCATACCCACTCCTGCTGACTAGGGCCTTTTCATTTTAACACAAACATTTTTCAAAAATGTTGATATTACGATTCTTGTTACATGGGTATTCTTTTTCTTGCAAATATAAACATTACATAGGCATTGGAAATTAGTGTTTACCTTTTTTTTATTAGTTTAGTCCCCCCCCCCCTTTCAATTTGCTTCCAACGCCCATGGTATTCATTAGTTCAGTAACTTTAATATCTTCACCATACCATTTCCCTAGTAAATCAAGGTATTTCATATAATCCAGTGCTAACCTGAATGGGTTGGGAGTCCATTCTGAAACCGCGTGTGTTCGATATTGATTGCCTGCTCGATATGTACAACGAGCGGTCAAGTTGAGTCTTATATATGACACAGCCGTGGGAGGAGTTAATTTTTAATCCATGCATTTGATTGGCTGAGGTTATGTTCTAAGTCAGTAAGATCATATGAAGAGAAATCTTCGTCAATTTCTTCATGACGAAGATTTCTCTTCATATGATCTCACTATTACAAAGAGGCAATTCTTTTACTTTCAAGCAAACTAGAATAAACAAGAGGCCCACGGGCCTTATAGGTCACCTGAGTAACATGTAACAACTTTCCAACAACTGAATTTGGTTTGACTCTTTTAAACCAAAAGGCTTGAAATTCACAATTTTGAAAGAGGCACCATTGTTTTTCACAACTATTCACTTAGCATGCTTATTTTGGTTACTTAATACCCAAAGGCATCTCAGAGTAACAGAGAGAAAATGCATTTCCACTTTATAACCACCAGTTGTGCACATCAACCCAGAGGAATCACTGACCCTGGGGCCACATACTTCAAATTTTTGAAATTTTATAAATTTCATTTCATCAGAAATGGGTGATTAATATCAAAGAGCAGATTTCAAGGTATTACTTTATTTTCAGACTATGTAACAACCCCCATGCCCCCGTCTGCAGTACCCTTAATGCAGGGGCCCTGAAATTAACCATTTTGGAGTAGGCGCCTTTCTTCATCATAAATATATACTTAGATCATTGGCATTATACCAAAGGCAAAGAGAAAGATTTCCAAAGAATGCATGCGTTTGAACAATATAATCCTTATTGAGCCCTAGCCTAACACCAGAACCCCTGACCCAGGGGCTATGAAATTCACAAATTGGGTAGAAGCATCCATCCTTATCATAACTATGTACATAGTTCGTTGGTTAAATATCCAAACGCAAAGGAGAAGATTTTTAAAGAATTTATGCATTTTCACTATATAATCAATAGAGCCCCGCCCTAACACCCGAACTCCTGACCCTGGGGCCATGAAATTTACAATTTTGGAAAAGGCAATCTTATTCAACATAAATATGTATTTGTTAGCTTATTTAATGCCCAGGAGCAGAGAAAAAGGTTTTCAAATAAATAATGCATTTTCACTATACAGTCTACTTAACCCCGCCCTAGCACCAGAACCCCTGACCCTGGGGCAATGAATTTCACAATTTTTGTAGAGGACCCAATACTGATTACAATCATGCCAACAGTTTGACTGCTTGATGTCCAGGAGCATATAAGATTTTTAAAAGATTGCACCCATTTTAGTGGTTTTGGCCCCACCACTCAGGCCCCCAGGGGGAGGGCAGGGAGCAGGAAATTCACAATATTTGTTCTCCTCACCAATAGATGCTTTGCGCCAAAATTGGTTGAAATTGGTTGACCGGTTTCAAAGAAGAAGCTGAAATTGTTCAAAAGTTAGCGTACAGCGGACGACGACGGACAGCGATGGATCGCAATAGGTCACCTGAGTTTATTTTACTCAGGTGACCTAAAAAATAGTTGTATATCTTTTGGTCACGGGTTGCTTTACTTGATGACTTGTTTAAATCTTTCCATATTTAGATATATACAAGAAGCATTTCTAAGTACTGTTTAAGCTCGACAGTGTCTTTGATAGGCACTTAGGATTCGAGTTTGAATCATTTCTATTTCAGATACATGTACAAATGTACATCATTCATCATTGTATGCTGTTTAACGTCCCTCTTGAGAATTTTTCACTCATTTGAGACGTCAAAACTTGCAAACTTTGACCTATACTCGTCACTCAGGACATTGATCGGGGGGGAGGGGTGTCTTTTTCGTGCCAGCACCTACTGCGACACGGAACCTAGGTTTATACGGTCTAATCCGAAGGACAGGTTTGCACGTCTCACTGTGGGATTCGAACTCGCGACGTAAGAATCAGCTCCTTACTTTGCGACTCTAGAACAGACGCTCTAACCACTGCGCCTCGCGGGTGACTCTATTTCAGATACAAGTATTATATTCATTCTTTACTTTAAAGTAATGTTTTGATATTTTGCTGTATCAGTTAAACTTCGTTTTTACAATAAAGAAAAATTTAACATGGAAAAATAGGAATTCGTGCAACATATGACAAAAGGCACCGACATTGATATCAAACATACACAATAACTTCCTAAGGTATTAAGCGAATATGAAAGGTTCCGTTTTCCTTATTATGAAATATGATACAACCATTTCCTTATCAACAATCAGCTTTAATAACGACATTGATACCTCGACCACCTCCAGACACGAAAAAAGCTTATCATACGCGACAATTGCAGCTGTTATTACCGAACTGTGCATATTTGAAACGAAAGTAGGACTTTGTGTTGGATATATAGTTGTGAGCTTATAGTCGTGCTATTTTCTACTGTTCGTTGTCTCCATATCCTTCACTATACTATAACAATGTCGACCGACATTCCGTATGTGATCAGCAATATAACCGCCCCGGAGAGTCTTCCCCCAGCCGTGGTGGTGTTGACGATGGTCAGCTGCCTTTTCTCCGCGGTGGGCGCGGTGGTGATTTTCGTGGCGTATTACGTGGTGGAGGAGGCACGGAATCAGACCCGGCGACTTCTGTTCTACATAACCATAGCTGATCTGCTCACTTGTCTTGGGAATCTCATTGGATCCATCCGATATTTTAATCGAGATGAGGATGATTACGTGAACAAAGCTGAGAATATGGCACTGGACTGTAGCAGGACAGATAGTGTCTGTATGGTACAGAGTTTTGTTACCACATTCTCTACACTGGCATCTTTCTTTTGGACATGCATTATCATGCTGCACATTCTTATGACGCTCTACACTAGAAGGGAGTGGACGGGGTTCTACAAACGTGTCCTCTTTCATATTATATCATGGGGTGTACCTAGTAAGTTTCATGCATATTGCACATTGTAATTAAATGGAATTATGAACCTTACTGTAGCACTTTTGAGATTTTAAAATTGTTTATCGAGTTATGTTGAAATTTTACCAAAATTAAAGGAATTTTAATAAAA
The DNA here is from genome assembly GCF_032062105.1 of Saccostrea cuccullata. NCBI lineage: Eukaryota > Metazoa > Mollusca > Bivalvia > Ostreida > Ostreidae > Saccostrea > Saccostrea cuccullata. The sequence continues at coordinate 1,218,211 of NW_026940631.1, read as the reverse complement.
TTTTCCATACATTTTTGCTAGAAGTCATAGTTGCAACTGTGTTGCAACATTGTGTACAAGAAAATATTTTCATCCAAAGCAGCAATTAAAAAAATATTTACCAAAACGCATCTTCATTCTTCTTCATTTTAATATTGAGATTTAATATAACATAACCTTAAAACTTAGAGTAGCTATAGTCTTGAAAACAAAGACAAGAATTCAATGGATTATTGAAATCATTAATTTAATCCATAGACTATTCCAATATTGAAATAACTGTACTGATTCAGTGCACACTACTGAAGTGTTTTTTTTCATTTTGTAATGATACCCCGGTATTTAAATGTAAATATTTTGAACCCATCTTAATATTAAGCATATCACGACCAGAAACGATTTGGTAAGCTTATTTTTACTTCGACATTTTATTTTCTAGTGATGATAACCTTAACAGCAGCTTTCTGTGGAGCTCTCGGAGAAGATTTTTCTATCAGTACTGGACCCTGGTGCTGGATCAAAGGTTGTCTACCTTCATCAAAAGTGGTCACGTGGATGTTTGTCACTGCCAAATTCTGGGAACTCTCTACTTACGTTCTGACAACAGCATTCTATCTGTTGATTAAATTTGTACTGTGGAGGAGACAGGTAACGCTCGTCTAGATTTTTTTAAATTTTGCCTTATTTTAATCTTGCTTTATTTTACAATCAAAAGTGCTTATGGATTCACAAGATAAATCGTGGGGATGTTCTGAGATATATGGAGATAACGAACAGTATGAAAGCTCAAAAATACATTGAACAATCCAAATTTTGGAGCAATGTTAACACTGACCTATAAACATCAGAGGTTGGATAAGGTTGCCATGGAGGATTAGCATCCTCTGTCAAAGGACACACTGCCGTGTGATCCTTGTCATGATCGTAAACTCAATGATAGATTGTATTTGATAAATATGACATTGTATCGACCATAGAACTGATTAAAAGACTGATATTCTTGTAAACATCAGAGGTTGGCATCAGGTTGCCATGGATAATTTGCATAACGGGCGAAGCATGTATTCGCCCGTTATGCATAAATTATCCCATGTTTCACACTATCGTGTGTCCCTGTCATGATTACTAAATAGACGGAAAATCCAATTCATTGTGAAATAAAATTGTAGTTAAGACTTTAAAAATGTAGACTAATCGATTTAAATTACACGAGAACTCCCATGCCAATTTCAATAGTCGTCGCCCACTGACGTCAAACACAAAGGCAGCCGCACGAGATTTACATGCATATTTGGCCTCCTTAGCTCCTGACCTATCGACCTTCCTAATTTACATTCCGGCAGAATTATCAAGAAATAAACCCCCCTAACTTTCAAAGAGTTATCACAGAGAAAAAAAAATTAGAAAAGGAAATATATCATGATCATTATGTTTTGTTTCAGGTTCTTTCCTTCAGACAGAGGAGCAATGACAATCTTCGTGACGAGGACCAGCTGTACACCATGATATTCCTCGTTCTCATTCCTCTAAGGATCTTCGGAACTGGTCGCTTCTTCATCGCTTACCACAAAACTCTAACCAACAACTCACTTGTTAAATTTGGCACTATCGACCATGTTCTCCTTTACCTTCAGAGTATTGGTGACAGTGGCCAAGCTTTCTGTAACTGTATCCTCTTTTGTGCGAGAGACGGTGTCGTTCGCAATGGTTTAATTAACAAATTCAGACATACATGTCAGTGTCAACATAATGATGAAACTGAGAGACTATTGCCAAATACTCCTGTTAATTAGGCATCTACATTTGACATTGTCGACAAAGTATTGAATCTCTAAGACTATTGCACACTTCATCCGTAAAATAGACTCATACATGTCGACAGAACGATATAACCGCAAGTCTTCTGCCAATAACTTATCACCGACATTTACTGTCATGACCTGATAAATGCAGATCTGAAGTTCATTGTAATGTTGTATATATATTTTTATGTACCTATATTAAATACTAGTATACTGATCCTTTACAAAGTTTGAAAATGACAAGTAAATGTGGTTAACCAAATTAAAAAAGTATCTTTAGAAGAAATCCCAAGAAATTAGAAATATTTCCAGCCACTTACCTGTTTTCCATCTGCAACAATTTTTAAGGAGGATTTGTGAAATTTTTATTAGAAAGTTAAAGCTAAGGATCAGGATAGGAAAGTAACAGACAGACATACTATGGAACACCAAATTAACATAGACTCAAATATTTGGACTTATCTTTGAATAGTTGAACTCATCTCTGAATAAAATGAAGATACGTAGAATCAATTAAATTATACCAGGGACCTACTGTACTGTAGTATATACTTTGTATATATTCGTCCCTGATTATTAATATACCTATCTTAGATTCATTGAAAGAAAGGTGTAATTTAGATAAGATAGGTACAATTAATTAAAAGATAGGTACAATTGAAACCTATACTTTACAAGGGAACTGAGGAAAGGTAGAGTTAAATTATACCTAAGTTTAATTCTGTTTCTGTTATTAAAAATTATGAAAACTCCCTCTTCTCAACGACTTGAACATAGAGGAAACTGCACACAACATTTATATGGGGAGTATTTGTTAGAATCTAAAATAATAAAAGATCTTTCCAATTCAATTGCACCTTGCTTTAATTCATGGCATTTGTATCTTCAAATGAATATTGTACCTCTCTTCAAAAGAAGTAAAGATAATAATTTAATTAAAGAATTATCTTTCATTGATTTAAAGATAGGTAAAAATTTTCAACATGCTTCGTACAAAGTCTGTTAGGCTAGGTATTTGTTGAATTTATTGAGGTTACGCACCTTTTCATATGAAAGAGTTGAGAGAGATAAGAACTTCTATGCATCCGGACTTTAATATTTAAGATATCAAAAATTACTTAATTATCCAGAAGACCACACGGAAGTGTAATATTAAACTAATTTTTTTCAAGGTCAAACCATTTTAAAAGCTTGATCTGAAGCCTGACCTTAATCCTTATGTAAGAGTCAATGAAACTATCATTAATTGACAAAGCAAACGGTGGTGTTAACGCATTCCTTTCAAAAACTTCATGCAGTGTGCTTTACACGTTATTACTGTAAATTATACAAGTGATTTGAGTGCGAGGAGTATAAACCCTTCAAGCGCCAGTGCGTGACTAAACTTACACATCTTACTGTCGGTTTTAAATCGAAAGTGCATTAATTTTAACATCTCGGAAGTATGTCTGGAAACAACAGTTCCCGGTGGAGTAATGAGACCGACCTTATCCCGGTCAGTCTCCCGGGGTCCGTCCTGATTTGTACTATTGTCAGCAGTTCTTTGTCCATATTCGGAGCAGTGCTCATCTTTGTGACTTATTGTATTGTGACCGTGGCCAAAAACCAGACGAGGCGGCTACTCGTGTACCTTACTATAGCTGATCTACTGACGGCCGTGGGGAATCTTATGGGCGCCGTCAGGTACACGTTAAGAGATGAATCGGAATACATCAACAAACGTGATCAAATGGCTGTAAACTGCACCAATACAGACCAGATCTGCGTTATACAGAGTTCCATTACTACGTTCTCGTCGCTGGCTTCTTTCTTCTGGACCAATATCATTATGGTTCATATTCTCATGACTTTAATTTCACAAAGAGAATGGTCAAGATTTTTCATTAAAGTCTTATATCATCTTGTGTCATGGGGAGTACCGTGTAAGTATTTATATCTGTTAAAAGTTATCTGTAGTTTGGTGTGTAATGGATCATGCGTCTTGATGTATAAGGTTAACAATGGGGTTAAAAATTTCACACAGATTTCTTTTATCGCATCAGGTGTTTAAATATTTGCCCTCCGTCTGAGCAATCATGACTAAATTAAATTTATTACTGACGTAAGGAAACTTCTGTTTACGAATCAAAAAAATGAAAGAAAAAAAACAACAATAAAAAACTCGTGCATAAAAAAAGTTTACCTATAATATAGTGATGATAAAAAGCATGTCACGCATTTTCGAGTCAACAAAATAGCTTTAAACTTCTTTCAGACGAAAAAGAAATACCTCTTCGATTTGTAAAAATACCATTGTAGACAAGTGTTATTTTCATACATCAATAGATTAGTTTGTTTATCAGGCATATCGATGACATCATGTCTTCCTTGTTGATTAAATTTTTGCTTATCTGAAATAAAAAAAAAACGTGAATCAAATGAAAACGATAAAGACAATTTAAAAATATGAAAAAGCTTGAATGAAAAAGGTATTATAATTGTATACATGTTGTGAATCATGCAGATAAAATTACAATATATATTAAAATAATAAATTCTTTTACGCATTCTGACTTTCTTCCAGTGGTTATAACTTTCCTGGCGGCCTCAATGCAGGCTCTAGGCGAAGACTTCTCGATCAGCAGCGGCCCCTGGTGTTGGATCAAGGGATGTCTAAAACCCGGAGAGGTCATTTTCTGGATGACATTTACCGGGAAAGGCTGGGAAATCCTTACTTACTTTCTCACCATGACTTTCTACATCCTTATGAAGTTTTACATGATCAAAAAGGTAGATTTAATGTACTTTAGCAATAATGATAACATGCATGTGTCAAATAAAAAGAAGATAATTTTCACATAAATTGTCACATAATTCTTTATCATAGACAAGTAGATATCAGTACATACGCTTAGCGACAGGGTAACTACAGCCTATCAATGGAAAGGGTAAGGATAACGAACAAGGATCGATCGCAGAAAAACCTACAACCTTACAAACAGTATATATATCTGTGACAAGATATGAAACACGGACCCCATGGAAATTCCAGGGGATGAATAAAGATCATAAACTCGACAAATAAATCTCCTTTATACTTAGGAATGTATAAAACTATTGTCTTTTTCTTCCTGCAGAAAATGCGATTCAAAGACCGGAGTCAAAACCACCTCCGCGAAGAGGATGAGCTCTACATCATGATTTTCTTTGTCATTGTCATTCTCCGAGTGGTCGGCACCGCCCGGTATTTCATGGCCGTCACGAAGGCAATAGACGACAACTTGCTTCACAGCTTTGGTCAGACAGACATGGTTCTTCTTCATATTCAGAGTGTTGGTGATAGCGCGCAGGCCTTCTGCAACTGCATCCTGTTCTGTGTGAGAGACACTGACGTCAGACGGGAATTATGGAAGCGAATCTGTGCCTGTCGTCTGTCACCTGATGAAAGAAGACCTTTGGTTACAGAGGTCAATAGCGAAGTAAATTAAAATATCTATTAGTTAACCTTACAAAATTATATATGGAAGGATACCTTCACATTTCCCTGGCTTTTTCACGATTTTGATATTTTGTGTGCCAGGAAAACGTCAGAAACGGCGCCATTACGATAACTGGGAAATCACCGCCTCTTCCTAGAGGCGGCATTTTCGGGTTAATTTTCCATACAATTTATCATTGCTACAATGACTTTAGTACTCGCCAACATTGTTTTATTTGTTAGTTTATAAAATATACAGTCCGGTGAAAATATTTTATGATACTGTCGAGTTTTGTTTACATTTCTTGCAATTCAAAATCTTGCAAGATCTGTATTTTAGTCTGCATTTTAGTTCCCCTTTTAACTATTACTATTTTAGAAATAAAGATATTGTACAAACTTTACTAGCAGTGGGAACGTAACATGAGAGGATTCTTTGTTACGATTAAGTGTACTAGTTTTCCACAATTGTATTTTTCTAATATTGCATTTAATGGTTCACTTTCATTTTTAGCTCTACTGGTCAGAGACCAGAAGAGCTTATGCGATAGTAATGCGTCCGTCGTCCGTCTGTCTGTCTGTCTATCTGTCCGTCTGTCTGTAAACAATTTTTCAAAATGCTACTCCTATTTCAGTTTTGGTCTGATTTCTATAAAACTTGGCACACAAGTAGACTACACTAAGATACATAATTCTGTATATCGGATTTTGATTTCGATGTACGGTGTTGCCGTGGTTACTAAAAATAGAAATTTCTGTGAAATTCTTTCAAAATGCTACTTCTCCTACAATTTTGGTCTGATTTCAATATAACTTGGCACACAAGTAGACTACACTAAGGTTCATAATTCTGTGTATCGGTTTTTTATTTCGATGAACGATGTTGCCGTGGTTACTAAAAATAGAAATTTCTGTGAAATTCTTTCGAAATGCTACTCCTCCTACAGTTTTGGTCTGATTTCTTTATAACTTAGCACACAAGTAGATTACATTAAGGTACATAATTCTGTGAATCGGTTTTTTATTTCGATGAACGGTGTTGCTGTTGTTACTAAAAATAGAAATTTCTGTGAAATTCTTTCAAAATGCTACACCTCCTACAGTTTTAGTCTTATTTCAATATAACTTGGCACACAAGTAGACTGCACTTAGATACATAATTCTTTATATCAGTTTTTCACTTCAATGAATGGTGTTGCCATGGTTACTTAAAATAGAAATTTCTGTTAAATACTCTCAAAATGCTACTCCAAATACAGTTATAATATAATGTGGCATAAAAGTAGACTACACTTAGAACATAAAGAGACTTAATCAAGGATCATTATTCTATTTATTGCTGTTGAAAAGTTTCAAGTTCCAACTGCTTAAGTACTTTTCTCTTCCTTTGCTACAAGTACAAACCAGTAGAGCTTCAGTCTCGACAGAGAGGTAACAGCTACAGTAGCATACGTTCAAGAAGAGGCATTATAATGTTTGACGTGTGCGCAATGCTTGATTTAAATATACGTGTAATTTTTATTCTAAATAAAGAATGCTTTAAATTGTCACTTTGATTACAAAGTCAAATGCTTGGTTTGTCTGTTTTGCTGGGTGAAATTGATATCTCGGTGGTACCGGTAGTACCTAAGGTATCCTCGGAACTGAAGAAAATGATTAACAGACGATGCTACAATTCCATATGCGATTTGTCTGTTGTTGTTTTTATCTCTACTGGTCTGACCAGTAGAGCTTATGCGATAGTAATGCGACCGTCGTACGTCCGTCTGTTTGTAAACAATTTTTCAAAATGCTATTCCTCCTGCAGTTTTGGTCTGATTTCAATATAACTTTGCATACAAGTAGATTACACTAAAATACATATTTTGTATATCGGTCTTTGATTTCGATGAACGGTGTTGCCATGGTTACTAAAAATGGAAATTTCTGTGAAGTTCTTTTAAAATGCTACTCCTCCTACGGGTGTTGCTAAAACGCGGAACGGAAAACGGAACGGAACGGAAAACGGAAAATTTATTTCAAACAAATAACATAGATTCGATATATAAATCAGATATAAAAGCAATATTCTTGATGCAAAAGTCATACCTAATAAAATTTATTGTAAACTATTATATATGTAGGGCTCCAAAGTGCGATGGGACTCCAAAATCCGATGGTCACGCCAAAGTCCGATGGTCTGCACCAAACCCCGATGGTCTGACACGCCAAAGTCCGACGATGCGGAAAACAATTAACGTTTATGACGTCATAGTAGCACTGCGCCCAAACCTCAATGTCGCGACATGCAAAGGTCTTTAGAATAAGTATAAATAAGTGCGAAAAACTAACCCTTACTTTCAGGCTAACGCTCGAAAAGTGTGTATTAACAATAACCTAAATATCTTGTGTTGGGGCAAGACTAACCCTAATCACTCGACTTGGGTGCGAGGACTAACCCTAATTCACTCGGGTTTTGCAATGCAAGGACTAACCCTAATCAATCGAGTGGTGTGCGAGGACTTACCCTAATATCTCTGGTAGGTGCAAGCAATAAGCAAAATCAATAATAAAAATTGAATTTGAGGACGAATTCAGAAATGATTGCTTTTGAATGCAGGACAACGGCGTCAAGGATTGACGTCGGACTATTGTGACGTCATAAACGTTTATTGTTCATCCGCACCATCGGACTTTGGCGTGCAAGACCATCGCACTTTAGCGTCGCGCGTCTCATAGGAAACGAGCCATCGGACTTTGGCGTGGCCATCGGACTTTGGCGTCCGTAAAGACAATGAGCCATCGAGGTTTGGCGCAGACCATCGGGGTTTGGCGAGTGCATCGGACTTTGGCGTCACCATCGGACTTTGGAGTCTTACATATATATTCATGAATCATACACACCCTCCGCTCAGAACTGGTGTACAAGCGAAAGATCTATAAAATACATACTAACTAGACTCAAAGTCCTGAGTGTTCATCTGAGCGTTTCAAACAAATTCTTTTTTAAAAGAAAGTTCATTTCTAAAAGAGGTATTCCTTGAAATAGGGAGAAGGAAAAAAGTACTAGTATGTACATGCATATATTTGTCAAAGGCGTGGGGGGGGGACTCCCCCTCACTTTTTTTGCAAAGGTAGCAATGGTATAGACAATGGATATTGGAGCGTACATGTAGGCTTAGCCCCCCCCCCCCACCACCACCACCCCGCCCCACTTTCAACAGGAACGTCGCAGATTAAGCCAAGGAAGGTTAATGGGTAGTGTCTGGAAACAATTTGAAAGAAGTTCGACACCACCCCCACCCCCATCCCCCCCCCCCAACCCTTCCCCACGAAAGAGGATATTCGTGTTTGGGCAAAGGACATATTTTCCTTTTTTGGATTGTCAAGTTTTTTTGTATGTTGGAATTTTTCTCTCTTCCACTTACCCCCCCCCCCCTTCCGACGCCAGTGTTTGTAAAGACAAAAATAACTAGTTTTGTCATTCAGATTAAGCAAGTAGTAGCAAATCCAGGAATCTTGAAAGGGGCAGGGACAGTTTGATATATGGGTAGGGGACCAGAGCCACATTAAAAAATCAATTATATTAAAACTTGTATATATTTTGGACACAAAAAGGGGAGCGGTCTTTTTGCAACTTCTAAGACCTTTCCGATGAGCGGGAAAAAAATGAAACTCACCCCATCCCCCACACACAAACATCGCATACAAACAAACTTTAACTTCATTGAATGTAAAGATGCTTCATTAAATCTACCACAGGAAATTTTTCGAAATTTATTTATCCAGAATTTAAATACAAGTTTATAGAAAGCGACTCCATTTATTAAATTTTAACAACCAGTGTTACATAAAAGGTGTTTAAACGTAATCTTCATGTTTTTTTTTTACACTATTTCTCTTTCCATGGTTCGACATCTAGATATCAAATATCCCCCCCCCCCAACTTTTTTCCAGTCATAACCTTTTTACTATAGAAATGTTCATTGACACCCTCGCGTTGTTAACGTTGTTTTATTAATGTAATCAATATTATGTAGTAAGTTAGTATAAAAACATAGTGCTGAAAGATGTTGGACCAGGGACTTAACACCCCCCCCCCCTCCCGAAACAAACAATTGTCATCTTTTTGTTTTTTGTTTTTTTATTTTGTTTTTTGCTTGTCAGATACTTTTCAAGCAAGTTTAACCCCCCCCCACCCCGTTTTCAAATTTGACTCTAGGTCACTGCATGCTATATCAGCGATTTTCGTAAATAAGAGACTGATCATGAATAAATCAACTTGTATTTAATAGTAGGGAATCGAATATGTATAAGATATATCGTTTATGAGTAGATTTATGTTTTTTTAGTGATTTAATCTAAAATAATACTTTCCGTTTTCCGTTCCGTTCCGTTTTCCGTTCCGTTTTCCGTTCCGCGTTTTAGCATCACCCTCCTCCTACAGTTTTGGTCTGATTTCAATATAACTTGGCACACAAGTAAACTACACTAACTACATAATTCCATTTATCGGTTTGTGATATCGATGAACGGTGTTGCCGTCGTTACTAAAAATAGAAAATTCTGTAAAATTCTTTCAAAATGCTACTCCAAATACATTTTTAGTCTGATTATAATGTAACGACTAAAGTCAAATTCTTTTAATGGTTCTTTATTTTTAATTAAACATCAAATTGGCAATGAGCTACAAACAAACAAAAATATAGACACACATTACCAATTAAACACAAACAAAAATAAAAGAATTAATCAGTACATGAATTTAATTTCAACTGAACACATACCACCAAAATAAGGCAATGCCACACCCGGTCACTCATACATGAAATATTTTACACTGCGTGTGTGGTCTCTACATTGAAATAAACAATATACCGGTATTTATTATATATACGATAAAAGGATATAATATTAAGTATAATTCAAGTTTAATACAACACAAAATTAACAACATTCTTACCGTAACACGCATCACTCTTAAACTCTTTATTTCGAACAAGTTCCGTTCATAACAAGGTCGTCAGTACAGTGAGTACAAGTAGAGCTTTAAAAAAAAAAGCCTTACCGTCTTTAGCAACAACCTTAAACAATAAACTAATCTACATCTTTCAAGTCGTATAATTCTTTTGAATTTCTTGTTTATATTATATTTCTACATTAATTTTTTACTGGTATTAGCCCTACCGCGGTTGTCGCTCGGTCATCGAATATAACTTAAGTGTGCATGAATTATTTTTTTTAATAATTTAAGATTTCACTTTGGCATCATTTCTAAAATATGAATTGAAACCAGATTAAAATATCAGAACATTGATTTTGAATTGTCAATCGATTCTGGTAAAAATTATACCGACTTATTTGCAGGTCAATGGCAAATTCCAACAAATATTATCTCTAAAAATAAACCGACTTTTAGGCGGACCGATAGGATAGTATATACGGTATATCAAGACGTTCTGGACTTCGGACTTCTTTAACAGAAAATATTTTGAGAATTTTGAAATATAGAAAAAAAAACTACATTTTAGTGTTAATTTTTTATTGTACTTTTTTGCAACAAACGACGTCTCTCCTACTCTATTATTTGATTCACTTTTTCAAAATTTCAGTCACCGTTACCATCAGTTAGGATCAGAAATCCAAAACTTCAAGAAAAAGCTGTTAGTACAAGTATATGGGTTCCTCATCCTCGGACCCAAAAAAAGATATACTACATATATACATTATTTGTAAATGATTGACTAGATATACATAAAGATACAACCATTCATGCAAGCAAACGGTTCTGTGACAAGTAAGCTTATAAAACAGTTGTCTTTATTTTGAAAATATATGGTTATCCTGCTGGAGCAATTGACGGTTGTGTTTTGCATCTTCTTGTAATATATCTTTGCGGATATGTTTTGAGTATTCTAATTGGTTTCGTATGTTATATGTTGCCATGTGCTTCCAATGAAATGTAACTTCCGGTTAATGGTGAAGTCAATCCAGCCAGAAGCATGAAGCACATGGCGGATGTGACTGGGCGTCAGGGAACGCTCACTCCTCCAAGGCACCTCCCACTTCGCAAACTTTTGGAGGCCCGTGTTTCCTCTGCTCCCGATTTGTATTGTTTAAAATGACGTTGAGTTTGAATACTGTTTCTCAACTGAATTTTCTCTCCGATATCTCAAGAAAACCATGGTCGTTTATCAGTCAATTAATTGCACTAAGCATGTCAACTTATAGAATTCTTTAGCATTACTTCCTCCACGAATGAAACAGAGTAAAACACATAATGTTTAATCTGCTTTATCCTGTATATGTAGTGTATATTTAAGGTATAGGAAACAGTAAAAAAAAAAAGTATACACCTTCTCTTATCATGAGAAATCCATAATACTCAGGTTATGTGCCTCTTAATGAATTCTCATTTTATCCTTAGACCGATGTCTAGTTTTTAAAATCAGCTTTTATCGTCCGAGAATTTCAAAATTTTGGCGCACCTTGTCACGTGCTATAGCCGGGTATAATCATTGAGTTGTCGGTCCTGATCTCTCCGACAGAGCATCCTTAAGAGTCCATGTCTGACTGCGGTATCCTTAACACAAAACAGTAGACAATTAAAAAACGCCTGGGCACTATCTCCTACACTCTGAATGTGCATAAGCACCATGTCCACGGGATATAATTTGTTCACCATTTCCACACCATTCGCGACTCTATATATAAGTATACCGTATCTGGCTGTCCCCCAGATTCTAAGGATATAAAGAACGAGCCACAGCAGCACATAGTTCTCGTCTTCATCACGGAGACTGATTGAGATATGACTGTAGCGAAGGTTGGGTCTGCGCTCTTGACGACGCTGTAAATATTAGGAAGAGTTCAATTCGTGTGTGGAAAAAAACATACTTTAAAAAAATCAACAGAAACTTTACTTATTTAACAGTGAAATACAAAATCTTCCTACATGTATATCATGGTAGATGCAAGACATACATGTATATAGTGAGCAATTTACAGTTTCAGGCTTCCACCTACCTTTTTAATCATGTAGTATTTGAGATAAATGTAGAGGAATGCTGTGATAATGTAGGTCATGACCTCCCAACCTTTTCCGGTTAAGGTCATCCACAGAATAAGTTCACTGTTGTTCATACAACCCTTTATCCAGCACCACGGTCCACTACCAATGTATTGATCCTCCCCAAGGACATTCTTAAAGGCCGCTACCAATGTAATCACCACTGAAATATTGTAATAAAAAATTCTAAATGATTGGTTCATGAAAATGTATTCATGAAATATTGTAAAATACATAATAATTGGTCAATGAAAATGCAATCAACAGTTATATATATTTTAAGAGATCAAATGATTGGTCAGTGTTATTGTAATCACCACTGAAATATTGTAATGTAACAAATGATAAGTCGATGTAAATGTAATCACCACTGAAATATTTTAATGTAACAAATAATTGATGTCATGATTAATGTAAATATAAATCACCATTGAAATACCGGGTATCGTAAACTATCAAGTTATTGGTCGATGTAAATGTGATACTCAGTAATCATTGAAATACTGAAAAGTATCGGAGGTCAATGTAAATGAAATCATCAGTGAAATATCGTAAAACAACAAACAAAACAAATTGTCGATGTAAATGCAATCATTACTGAACTATTCTAGAGATTTCTCTAGGATGACTATCAGACAGAATTTGTAACCTTGAAGTCAGCAATCGTCAAATAGATGAGCAGACGGCGGGTCTGGTTCTTTGCTTCTTGAACTGTACAGTATGTCACAAATATAATAATTGCTCCTAAGATCGACAGAGAACAACTTACGTAGGTACAAATAAGCACCGAGCTGGGTAAATACACGACCTTTATATTGTTCTGGGAGATTGTGGTATAAACTGGTGTGGTTAAGTCCATGGTAGTACATTCAGAGTTCGTCATTGCTGTGGTAGAAAATCCTGAAGTCGACATGACTAGATCACTCGTATTTAAATCAAATTACCAGCATTAAGGTTTAGTATTTTACTTCCACTCCGAATACTTCTTTTCCGCCTTATGAACATGGGAATTTGAAATTCATTTCCTAATTTTTTTTTTTACTTTTTCTATACAACCCTTTATTTTTATTACATAATTCCAAAGGGTTCGTTTCCTTCCTTAATATAAGGAAGTAATAGCGGGGGTCAGAGTACTTCAGACGCACAAAGCGATATTTACATACCCCTTCACCTTTATTAACATAAAAACAATAGCCGATTCTAAAATATGTTTGTCTCGCTCAACCAGACACCAGGCTGTCTCCGTAAATCGTCGACGAGAAGGGTCTTGTGAAGAATCACGTTAGTGTTTGATATCCTAAGAGGGCCACTAGATTTAAAGAAAAATAACAAATGTTATGTCATTTCTTTCTTCTGTAGATTTGTGACTTTTCATGAATAAATTGAGCTTCATTTGGGGATAACAAACGAGCATTTTCAATATAAATCCAAGAAAAGTTCACCGGTAGGCTACATTCTACTCTAAATCCATTCATTACTTTCAAATGAAAGTACAATCAACAACAAACACACCATTTGGACATAGCAACGACACGCAGTAGCTTTATTTTTGCAGTGTACATAACATATGCAAAATATGAAAATCAATTTGTATATACAAGTTTATGTTGGATTGAATAAATCATGATAAAATTTTAAACTTTATCGTGCTCTACGTGTCGTCCTAAACTGGTATTTAAACCACTATTCACCTCTTATATAGCCTTGCTAACGAGACCGGTTCTAAAGAACCACGTGATATACACCAGGTATTCGAATGAAAACCTTGTAATTCCGAAAAAGTAATTTATTATCACACCGAGTAGAAATTGATTTCTGTCTAATTCGTTCCTCAAACGAAAGAAATCATATTTTCCTTCACTTTTGCTTTCGAAATTTTTGATGACACTATGGAACACACTTACATATAACCGGAGGACAATACCGTAAACAATGCCTCTCCAACTGCTAATAGTATAACTTTTAGACATTAGTTAAAGTTTAAAGCTGTAAGATTTCTTTCTGCCATGGTATTTTGTATTTGTTTTAATTGTGTGTGTGTGGGGGGGGGGGGGCTTCCTTTCAGCCAATCAAAATCTTTACTAGAATTTTTCCGTTTCAAATGCTATCACGGATCTTTACCAGACTCTCTGCTGGTTAATGCTTTTTAAAATTTATGGAGACAGCCGAACGTCTGATTGAACGACACTAGAAATATGTAAATCACATGGCATGTTTAACTACTTGGCCGTAACACTTCACCGTACATGTACACGTTACTATTTGTGACATGCTATGCAAAAAATTTCGACAAGTACTAGTATTTTTAGCTAATCTGAGCCGAAGGCGCTTACGTCTGTAAACTTTTTTTTTTCTTCATCATTTATTTCCCAGACCTATAACAGTCAACAGCTGATAAGTAGGGCAGCTGCCAGGGATGGGGCCCTGACTAAGCTCCCTCTATAACAATAGATAATAATAGTCCCTACAGCACCACGCAGGGTGCTTTATTATTTAAATACAAAGTCACACTTAATTTTACATCTAATACATATTGTAAATCAAATAATATAAGTATATATAAATATGGAATCAGTTTTGGTGAAAATGTGACAATAAAATGTAAATATATAACTATGAAAAGATCATTGTATTATTATATAAATCTGTACTTAGGAAAACAGGTAACAGTTAATCAAAGTCTGTAAGCATATTTAATGTTAATTTTAAATTTCTGTTGAAGTTACTCTTATCATTTCTTAAGAGTTGAAAGTTTGATTTCATTTCTTTCTTGAAATCATTCAAAAGTGCTGAATTTGTAATATTTTTATTTTCATACTTAATGCTGTTTCTTGTTTACCATATTGACCACTTGTATATATAAATCAAGGTGTTAATACAAATTCGAACATTTTTGGGTTCTCCTGCGAATCCCAATAAAACAATACATACATCAATTTTGACTGGATTTACTACGAGATTTTTAACATTATATTTTGTACCATTTCTAAAGGTGGTTTGATATGTTTACATTCATAAAATAGATGTTTCTGACTCTCAATATTTGATTTACAGAAAAAAACATTTACCATTTGATAAACCCATTTTGCTTAATTTTTCTTCAGTGTATAAGATGTTATGCAAACATTACCATTGAAATTCTTGAATCTTTTGTTTTAAACCAACTTCATAAATTGAGCCCCAAATCTTTTTCCATGTAATTTCAATTTGCATCAATTGCTCCCATTTTTGTTGGGATTTTGGAGTGATATTTTTGTTTAATACTCTTTGTATATCTTTGAGTTTTATATCTTCGAAATTTATGAACTTGTTTGTTTTTCTTACAAATAAAAAATTATCAAACATCACAAAAAAAATTATTTATTTCATTATCTATTCTATTTACAGTATTTCTCCCTTCTAGAATGTCTGTAAACTTTTCACATTTTCGACTTCTTCTTAAGAACCACAGGACCAATTTTGACCAAACTTGGTATAAAGCATCCTTGGATGAAGGGGAATTTAAATTGTTAAAATGAAGAGCCAAGTCCCCTCACAAGGGGGATAATCAAGAAAAGACAAAACTAGGGTGGGGTCATTAAAAAATCTTCTCAAGAACCACTGGGCCAGTAAAGCTGAAACTTATGTGGAATCATCCTGGGGAAGTGTAAATTCTAAATTGTTCAAATCATGGCCCCCTGGGGTAGGGCGGGCCATAATGGGGAATCAAAGTTTTAGATAGAAATATATCTAATAGGAAAAATCTTGAAAATCTTCTTCTCAAGAACCACTGGGCCAGAAACGCTGAAACTTATATGGATATGGAAGAATTCTGAGGTAGTGTAGATTCTAAATTGTTTGAATCATGACCCCCGGGGGTAGGGCGGGGCTGCAATGGGGAATCCAAGTTTTACCTAGAAATATAAAGGGAAAATCTTTGAAAATCTTCTTCTCAAGAACCACTGGACTGGTAAAGCTGAAACTTATGTGAAAGCATCCTGGGGTAGTGTAGATTCTAAATTGTTCGAATCATGACCCCCGCGGGTAGGGCCGGGCCACAATGGGGAATCAAAGTTTTACCTAGAAATACATAGGAAAAATCTTGAAAATCTTCTTCTTAAGAACCACTGGGCCAGAAAAGCTTAAAATTATATGGTAGAATTCTGAGGTAGTGTAGATTCTAAATTGTTTGAATCATGACCCCCGGGGGTAGGGCGGGGCCACAATGGGGAATCAAAGTTTTACCTAGAAATATATAGGAAAAATCTTGAAAATCTTCTTCTCAAGAACCACTGGGCCAGAAAAGCTTAAAATTATATGGAAGAATTCTGAGGTAGTGTAGATTCTAAATTGTTTGAATCATGACCCCCGGGGGTAGGGCGGGGCCACAATGGGGAATCAAAGTTTTACCTAGAAATATATAGGGAAAATCTTTGAAAATCTTCTTCTCAAGAACCACTGGGCCAGAAAAGCTGAAACTTATATGGAAAAATTCTGGTGTAGTGTAGATTCTAAATTGTTTGAATCATGACCCCCGGGGGTAGGGCGGGGCCACAATTTGGAATCAAAGTTTTACCTAGAAATATATAGGGAAAATCTTTGAAAATCTTCTTCTCAAGAACCACTGGGCCAGAAAAGCTGAAACTTATATGGAAAAATTCTGGTGTAGTGTAGATTCTAAATTGTTTGAATCATGACCCCCCGGGGGTAGGGCGGGGCCACAATTTGGAATCAAAGTTTTACCTAGAAATATATAGAAAAAATCTTTGAAAATCTTTTTCTCAAGAACCACTGGGCGAGAAAAACTGAAACTTATATGGAAGCATCCTGGGGTAGTGTAGATTCTAAATTGTTAAAATCATGATCCCTAGGGGTTAGGCGGGTCCAAAATAGGGAATCAACGTTTTACCTAGAAATATATAGGGAAAATCTTTGAAAATCTTCTTCTCAAGAACCACTGGGCTAGTAAAGCTGAAACTTATGTTGAAGCATCCTTGGGGTAGTGTAGATTCTAAATTGTTCAAATCATGACCCCCGTGTTGGGCGGGGCACAATGGGGAATCAAAGTTTTAAATAGAAATATATAGGAAATTCTTTGAAAATCTTCTCAAGAACCACTGGGCAAGAAAAGCTGAAACTTATGTGGAAGCATCCTGGGATAGTGTAGATTTCAAATTGTCTAAATTATGATCAGTGGGGTAGGGTGGGGTCACAATATGTATTATATGGGGAAATCTGGTAAAGAACAGAAAGGTCAAAGTTTCTTAGGTGAGCGATGTGGCCCATGGGCCTCTTGTTTAAGTTCTGTTAATATGTTTTTCGGTTTAGATTATGATGTACTTTATTAGACATTATATATATGTAAGGTTGTTGTTTTACAATATCTGAATTTCGATGATCTACCTCTGCGCCACGTCGGCGACAATTTGATTATAAATATTATAGAAATAATAGATTTCTAAACTTTCTATGATGTTTATAACTCTACCTTTCTGCAATCCTTCTTAATAATCTGCACAATATTTGTCAAATTAAATCACATTATTGTGAAAGTTTGGATAAAAATTAAAATTTGTGTGGTTAGTAATATATAAGTAAATATTAATTAAGGAAACTTCCTCAATGATAAAACAGAGAGAGAAGGGGGAGTCTGAATCGTCCAGGTTTTTTTTTCCAAATTTATTAGGTATGTATTAAATCTAATCGATGAAATGTAAATCTTACGAAGAAACAATGTTATCATACAGGGATGATAACGATACTAGGTATGAAATTAGAGGTAAAACATGTCAACCGTGTTAATATTTAATGGGGGATATTTAGAGGAACCAGGGATCCAGAAGAATGACACCATTAATTATGTCCCCTTTCTGATTCTGACAGGTGTGAGTAGTTCCTTGTCGTTATTGGGGTCCGTCTTCATATTTCTCAGTTACTATAGAAACAATGAAAGGAGCTTCAATTTTCGTCTGCTGGTGTTCCTAACAATTGCAGACTTCTTCAACGCTTTTGGGAACCTGCTCGGAGTTATTCGGTATTCTTTTGTTGATGCGATGCTCACTAATGACGACAAATGTGATTCAGATAATCTTTGTGTCAGTCAGAGTTTTATTACCGTCTTTGCTAGTCTAGCCTCGTTCTGGTGGACTGTGTTCATCGCTCTCAATCACTTCCTGCACCATGGAGGTAGCCGGTATCTGGAAAAAATTCCGGTACAAGTTGTCTGTCATTTATGTGGATGGATATGCCCTGGTGAGAAATTTTTAATTTTTAAAATTTTTAATTAAAGAGAAAATTTACTTTTGACTAATTTATACGTGTTGCAGAGTAAGCCAGATAAAGATACTACACTTTTCAAGTTTATTTACCGGTTATATATCCTAGAGTATTTAACAAAAGAAATACTGAGGGCATACATGTACTTCTGCGATAAAAAACAAATTACATAGATAACGAGATAAAGTTCAATAAATAAGTAAGTATAAATGAGGAATACTTCCTACATATGTGTTTGTATATATAGAGAGGTCAAGATGGCGAGATTTGGTTTTTTAGGTTGTGTTGTTGGCAGTCTTGCGACTGATCAAGGCATTTTTGCATTTTTATACACGTACATTTATAAATTTACTTTTTAAAAATGCGTTATGTGTATTATTTAACTAAAATAAAATAATTGTGTCTTTACAGTGACCATAGCTAGTGTTTCCTTACACTACGATGTGTTGGGAGAAGGTTTGTCGGCCAGTAGCGGCCCCTGGTGTTGGATCAAGGACTGTAACCTCAGCATATCAACCTCCTCCGTCTGGATGGCCTTAACGGGGAAGGGCTGGGAAATAACCACTTACTTGGTTACTTTCGCTTTCTACATGCTTTTAAAATTTCAAAAATGTCGTTTTCATAAGGTACCTGTTACTTCCCGTTTTATTACAATTTTATTCACAATTCGCTTAAGTCATTGTATCAAACATGAAACATAATAGCAAAACGATAAAAATACTTAATATACAGATGCACATGAGAATAGTTATTTTTTTCAAAAGTGAATGTATGACATTTCATTTGAAAATTGAGACTTATTTTACAGAAAGAAAACCTTTTAAGTAAGTCCAGTTCCAGTTCATCTTACCAATCAATACCAGAGAATACAGCAGAGGATACAAACAAATATTCCATAAACCAAGAAAATCACGAAGAAGAGGAGTTTGGCTTATTATGGATTTTCCTCTATATGTACCTCACAAGACTGTGGGGAACCGTCAGATACTTTATCTTTGTTGGCCATGAAGGATCTAAATACAAACCTTTCTTTGACAAAGCTGACGATGGCTTAATGTACCTCCAGAGCATAGGAGACAGCGCCCAGGCGTTTGTCAATTTTTTAGGTTTTGTTGTGTGGCCCAAGTTGAAAAGAAAAGTACA
The DNA here is from genome assembly GCF_032062105.1 of Saccostrea cuccullata. Taxonomy (NCBI): domain Eukaryota; kingdom Metazoa; phylum Mollusca; class Bivalvia; order Ostreida; family Ostreidae; genus Saccostrea; species Saccostrea cuccullata. The sequence continues at coordinate 1,198,527 of NW_026940631.1, read as the reverse complement.
AGATAATTGTGATACAACTACTATAAATCTATTATGATATTTAGTCAACCTATTTGTAAAAATGAACTCATAACTTTTATTCGTGTCGCGATGACGATGTACAATGTATGGTACATTTAAACTGAAAATTGTATGGTCCAAATGGACTGCTATTGCAAGAGAATAAATATTTTGCAGTAATTATGTTTGGTTCCTTATTCATAAATAAAACAAGAATAATGATACAGAGTTATTTTATGAATTACAATTGCAAATATGAAATACATGTACGCAGAAAGGTGTAAAACGTTTTGAAATTTGCATAATCATAAGTCAGTGTGCCACGGTTTTATTAACCCTATATGGTACCAGAATGTATCATAACACTATCAGCTACGATCAGAAATATGTTTTAGAAACATAAATAAAAACTTTAATAAATTAAAGCGATATAAAGGTTAGTAATGCATGTTTTATGATTGATTGACGAGTTGTTTGTAAACGTTTTTATGTCTTAATGTACTGTTCATGCCATTAAAAATGGTCCAGTTTTTTAATTTTAAAAATTGCCCTCTCCTGCTTTACCAGCTGGGGTATTTTTTTTCTGCTCGTTTAGTTCTCCAAAAAGTTTTTTATTTCAAGATATTATTTCTAAAACTTCTAATATTTGCATGGGGTGAAAAGATCTTTATTTTAATTCTGTTTGACATACATGTACAAAAACGCCTTTTTTTCATGTCCATCGGTCATGTCACGTGCTTCTTTTTGCTACAAATTGCCTCTGGCTAGTAGCTATTATAACTTCTGTTAATAATTTCTGTAAATGAGGGGAAGACATAATATTTCTGAATGTTTACAAAGAAGATGGGTGAACAAGGCGGGCAGAATGCCTATAGCGTTAGATATTAAGAAATCATATTAAATATGTGAATTGATTATTTCAATTAACTTCTAATTATTGAAATTTGTGAAATTATGAGAAAAAAAAACTTTTCTGAGAGAGAAAAAATCTCGTAAAAAAAATTTCATTCATAAAATTATTAGTTGGTATTCGTGGGATTCGAACCTTAGCAATAAAAATCCGTCGTATCAATAGCATGCTGCTTTGAGACTAACGCGTTAACCACTATGCTAGACCGCTCATGGAAATTTTAGGTATTTAAATTATGTTTGTGATATGACCCGCGACTTAATGGACTTGAAATATTTCTCGGAAAGATGCCAATGTTGTGTCATAAAATTGTACTTTTAAGGTATAGTGGGTCTTCGCTCCATGTTTTTGAAAACCAAAAAATGTGTATTTTATAGCACACTTTTAGGATCATCTTTCAAAAAAATGGAGAGAAGACCCACCCATATTGAAAAATTTTGTTTAAGTATGAGAAAATGATCGTTTTTGTTCTTTTTAGTGTGTGTAAGCATTTTCATAGGCAAATATTTTCAGTCTTTGTGAGATTTTTGTAAATTGTAGAGATTTTACATAAAGTATACGTTAATATTAGATGAAATATCAAGTAAAATTTGGATTCAATTGAGATTAAAATTTTTAACTTCTTATCTGTCGCACTATAGGCATTCTGCCCGCCTTATTCGCCCATCTTCTTTAAGTGCAGAAAGATATACTAGAATATTTTTTCTAGTGTATTGTAGTTTTGTCTTCAATCTGTTTTTATTCATTTATTTATTATACCCTCCCCCCTTGAAAAGAAGATGGTATAGTGATCGGGATGTCCGTCCAGCTGTTCATCCATCTCTTATGTTTTGGGGTATCCGCAGATTCCCTTTTTAGCTCTACTGGTCAGAGACCAGAAGAGCTTATGCGATAGTAATGCGTCCGGCGTCCGTCCGTCTGTCTGTAAACAATTTTTCAAAATGCTACTCCTCCTACAGTTTTGGTCCAATTTCAATATAACTTGGCACACAAGTAGACTACACTAATGAACATAAGTCTGTATATCGGTTTTTGATTTCGATGAACGGTGTTGGCGTTGTTACTAAAAATAGAAATTTTTGTGAAATTCTTTCAAAATGCTTCTCCTTCTATAGTTTTGATCTGATTTAAATGTAACTTGGCACACAAGTGGACTACACTAATTTACACAATTCTGTGTATCGGTTTTTAATTTTGATGAACGGTGTTGGCGTTGTTACTAAAAATAGAAATTTCTGTGAAATTCTTTCAAAATGCTACTTCTCCTACATTTTTGGTCCGATTTCAATATAACTTGGCACACTAGAGGACTACACTAATTTACATAATTCTGTCTATTGGTTTTTGATTTTGATGAACGGTGTAGGCGTTGTTACTAAAAATAGAAATTTCTGTGAAATTCTTTCAAAATGCTACTCCTCCTACAGTTTTGGTTCGAGTTCAATGTAACTTGGCACACAAGTGGACTACACTAATTTACATAATTCTGTCTATTGGTTTTTGATTTCGATGAACGGTGTTGGAGTTGTTACTAAAAATAGAAATTTCTGTAAAATGCTACTCCTCCTACAGTTTTGGTCCGATTTCAATATAACTTGGCACAAAAGTAGACTACATTAAGAAACACAATTCTATTTATCAGTTTTTGACTTCGATGAACATTATTGCCTTTACCAAAATGCTACTCCAAATACAGTTTTAGTCTAATTATAATATAATGCGGCATGCAAGTAGATTACACTAAGAACATAAAGAGACTTCAAGGATCATTATTCTATTTATTGCTGTTGTAAAGTTTCAATTCCCAACTGCTTAAGTACTTTCTCTTCATTTGCTATAAGTAGAAACCAGTAGAGCTTCAGTCTCGACAGAGACTTCTGGTTCCATTGAATGAAATTTAATGGGACTTTTACAGAGTCTTTGCTATATAGTGTTATTGTGCACCTCCTATTTTACGTTTTGATCGGACACGTGTTTGGTTGGTTTCCCAGAACAATACATGTACATGAGCACTGTCATTGTAAATAAAGAAGGGTACCCATCTCTTATTCGTAACTCATCCTATACCATCATTTAGTCAGTTTATTGCTCACATTACATTTAGTTTAAAACTAGGGGTACTTTAAGCACTGAGCTCACTAACGTGTAAATGATAGCCCCCGCCTCCCAAAGGATTATAATGGCAAACTCCATGTTTTGCTTAAGGAGATCCGAAATAAATATCAGATCAAAAAGTAAAATAGGAGGTGTACAATGGCATTATGTAATAAACAAGAGGCCCATGGGCCACATCGCTCACCTGAGAAGCTTTGACCATTCTGTTCTTTACCAGATTTCACCCTTGTTATACATAATGCATCCCCACCCTATCCCACTGATCATAATTTAGACATTTTGAAATCTACACTACCCCCTGATCCTTCCATGGGCACATATGTTTCAGCTTTTTTGGCCCAGTGGTTCTTGAGAAGAAGATTTTCAAAGATGTTTCCTATATATTTCCATGTAAAACTTTGATTCCCTATAATGGCCCCGCCCTTCCCCCGGGGGACATGATTCCTACATGATTCCTACAATTTAGAATTTACACTACCCCAGAATGCTTCCACATAAGCTTCACTTTTTATGTAAAACTTTGATTCCCCATTGTGGCCCCGCCCTTCCCCCGGGGGTCATTATTTGAATAATTTAGAATCTACACTATACCAGGATGCTTTCACATAAGTTTTCTGGCCCAGTGGTTCTTGAGAAGAAGATTTTCAAAGATTTTTCCTATATATTTCTAAATAAAACTTTGATTCCCCATTGTGGCCCCACCCTTCCCCTGGGGGTCATGATTTGAACAATTTAGAATCTACACTATACCAGGATGCTTCCATATAAGTTTCAGCTTTTCTGGCCCAGTGGTTCTTGAGAAGAAGATTTTCAAAGATTTTTCCTATATATTTCTATATAAAACTTTGATTCCCCATTGTGGCCCCGCCCTTCCCCTGGGGGTCATGATTTGAACAATTTAGAATCTACACTACCCCAGGATGCTTCCACATAAGTTTCAGCTTTACTGGCCCAGTGGTTCTTGAGAAGAGGATTTTTTAATGACCCCACCCTATTTTTGTCTTTTCTTGATTATCTCCCCTTGCGAGGGGATATGTCCCTTCATTTTAACAATTTAAATTCCCCTTCACCCAAGGATGCTTTGTACCAAGTTTGGTCAAAATTGGCCCAGTGGTTTTTGAGAAGAAGTCGAAAATGTGAAAAGTTTACAGACGGACGGACGACGGACAAAATGTGATCAGAAAAGCTCACTTGAGCCTTCGGCTCAGGTGAGCTAAAAATCTGTAAAAGTATCATTAAATTATACTCTGTGGTACAGTGTAGGAGAAATTGTGGATAAGAGATGGATATCCTTCAATATAAAAGAGAAATAGCAGCGTCAATGTTTTGCTTTGGAAAACCCGAAATATACATGTTTCTAATCAAAAATACATGTAAAATAGGAGGTACACAATGACACTATGTAACAACGAATCTTTGAAAGACTCATTAAATTTTATTCAGTGATGATATAAGAGGTGTTGTGGAGAAGAGAGATTAGTACCTCAAAGTGTAACGGACGGACTTACAGCTAGACGGACACTCCGATCACTATATACCCTACCACTTTTCAAGCGGGGGGTATAACTGTGTCATCATCACATTAAAGGCGGAGGGGGGGTATCATTTAGAAGGCTCATTGCTCACAGTACCTCGTTTTTCTTCTGTTTAATAGCTTTGTCTTCATGTCTATTTTTATTCATTTTATTCGTTTCCCAGAAATTCTATTTTTAATTCTAATTTTTACCTATTAAAATTACTAAAAGTTTTAATTTCTTCTTCTTGGCGTTATATCTAACACGAACAAGGTTAAAAATTATACGAGTAAAAAAAATTATAAACAATCAAAAGTAAAAAGAAAGCAAACAAATACAGCATAGCTGTATCCACATGAAAAAATTGGCATCAGTAGTACAATGGAAGGCTTAACATAGGGTTAGTAATAGGAACATTGCATGCCGAAAATGTGGCATACATTTTACTTCAATATAATTACCAATACGAAAATGTGTAGTTGACCGTCAACTACACATGTAGCCGTCAACTAACCGTCAACTAGTCGTCAACTGTTAATGCGAAAACAGTTGACCACTCGGAGTTGAATGCTTTTCTGAAAAGCGATCAACTGATTTGCATAAAACGGCCAGTTGACCATTAATTGAATGCTAATACTTTGAAATTTCATGCAGAACAAGAGTTGACCACTATACCCATACGAAAATGTGTAGTTGACCGTCAACTAGTCGTCAACTGTTAATGCGAAAACAGTTGACCACTCGGAGTTGAATGCTTTTCTGAAAAGCGATCAACTGATTTGCATAAAACGGCCAGTTGAACCATTAATTGAATGCTAATACTTTGAAATTTCATGCAGAACAAGAGTTGACCACTAGTTGAACACTCCGACTTGATAGAAAATTTCTCCCACGCTAAATTTATGTTGGGTTCAAAATTACATTATCATAGATCGGGTTTGTTATACCATAATTACAACAACCAAGATTTGAATCAGTACATGTGTGTTTTCTGTAGAAGATGGGAATTTTGATTTGAAACATTATTATTGTCTTCGTGATGATTCAGCGTGTGAAATATATCTCATGTACTATTGTAAGTATATAAAATTTAAAGATTTGTTTTTATTAAGCTTGTTATTTTTAAACAGATAATAGGAATGCAAAAAAATGTAGCCAGTATAGGTCCCTACTTTTGTGTACTTTTTTAAATATTGAAAGAATTCTGAAAACCTGTTATGCATTAAGTGTCTTGTTGTGTTTCTTGTCGTGTTGTAAAAATAAACAATTGCTTTAGACTAATTCTATATATAACCTTTTCTGCCCAGAAAATGAAGAAGGACTGTAACAACTTATGAGAGTGTGCCAGCTCAATTCATTTATAATGCATTTAGATTTACAAGTACCTTTATGTCAATTTAGAAACTCTATTGGTTTGACTTTTCATATTTTCAAGAACACTGCTTGTCTTAGATTTCAAATCTCCCTCCATTTTTTTCAAATATTTAATGAAAGCAACCTACGTGCACTGACTAATGGAGTATTCAACTAGCGGTCAACTGCAAAGGAAATAGTGGAGCATTCAACTAGCGGTCAACTGCAATGGAAATAGAGGAGTAATCAACTAGCGATCAACTGCAAAGGAAATAGAGGAGTATTCAACTAGCGGTCAACTGCAAAGAAAATAGTGGAGTATTAAACTAGCGGTCAACTGCAAAGGAAATAGAGGAGTAATCAACTAGCGGTCAACTGCAAAGGAAATAGAGGAGTATTCAACTAGCGGTCAACTGCAAATAAAATAGTGGAGTATTCAACTAACGGTCAACTGCAAAGAATATATAGGAGCATTCAACAGTGGTCCACTCTATGCAAATGAGTTGATCGCTCCCTCATTTGCATGGCAAAAATTCAACTAATGGTCAATTGACGGTCAGTTGACCGTCAACTAGTAGTCAACTGAATACTCTGATTGAATTCTAATAGTACTTTTTCATATGGGATAATTTTGTATTTACAAAAAAAAATTAAAATGCACATGTATGCTGTTAAATAACATATAGATTATATAAAACTCAATAATTTTTCACACCAAACAACTCTTCAAATGTACATTATAGATTGAAAAAAAAAAAAACGATGAAACTCGGTAACAGAATTGTCTTCATGAGAATGAATTTAACTTCATTTATTTACAAGATTTAGAGCTTTATTTCTTTGTTTTTCACGGTTTATCTGAACCCAAATACCACTGAATATCCTTGCTTTGTTTCTGGTTAAGCTGGCAGCATAAAAACTGGTCTCTCATAGCTTTCATCAGAGGTATTAGAGGCTTCTATCTTCTGGTAGCAGGAACCCATGTCAAGGCCGCCCTCTTGTTCTCGTTCTTCCACATTTCTTCCCATTGTAGTGTACTCTGGGATATCCTGATAACAGTGGGACCCCGAGCTGTCAAACGATCTGGGTTTGGACAACGTACATATGCTTTTATAGGTGTTCATTTCCACCGGTGCAGTCCTCCTCCGCTCATTATTCTCCATGTGAAGACGTAACATCCGTAGTTCGTGATAATCTGCATCCAGATCCCGACCGGTTTGTTGCCGTCGGATAATGATGATAACAAGTAATATTATTGTTAAAATACAACATCCGAGCGCCGTGCCTCCTACCAGTAGGATTATTTGTAAGTGTGAAATATTTCTTATATTTGAGATTGGCTCGCCATTTTTATTTCTACTTTGAACAATGTTTTTGAGCTTGTTATCTACTTCCACCAATGATGTTTCTGTCGTGTTTGGAGCTGCAATGTTTTATGAGCGAGTAATTAAATTGTAATACATGTATATGACATTCAGAAATATATTTTTTTTAGTGTTGGCAAATCGGACGATTTTTAGTAACCGGTTACTCGCTTCATCTTCCGATCGAGTACCCGGTTACTCGGATGATTTTTGTTAAAAGTATCAATACCTATTATTTATCTTATTCTATACTTATCGGTAGTAGTAATACACAAATATACTGTATAGGGACATTATATTTACAATACACACATACGATATCGTCAAAGATTTACGATTTTAAAAATTAATAGGGAATTCGACACACAAAGACAAATAAATACGTCATCGTCAATCACCATTTTACACTATCTTTTTCAGCCCCCGAAATATGTCGCAATCAAGGAGAATAATTATTTACATACTCCATTATCAATAGTTAATATGTGGAGTGTCAAGTAAATCGCTGCTTTCCGAATAATTTATGCTTAGGTGATTAAAAAGATTTTGAATCAGCTGTTCTTTTGTTACAACTCCAAGCTTATTATGTCTGCGGCGGCATCTCGTTAAATCATCAAATGAGGTAATTATAACTCAGGCCTTCAAAATACGTATACCCCAAGCAATCCAAGCTATCAATTATATAAACTGCATGTGAAAAACAATCAAAACAATTTGATTCACTACAACTATACGCTAGATCAAGTCTAACGGTACCTAAATTTAGGGAAATGTGTAAGTTAGTATACATTTATAACGTATAATACATTCATTTTCTAAGCCTTGACTATGTAGAATTTATTTTATCCGAGTAACCGAATAGCAGTTGTACTAACCGATACTCGCAACGTTCGACGGTTAACCGGTTAACCGGGTACTCGTTGCCAACACTAATTTTTTTCAATATGTAATTTTTACAAATATATTCAAGGACATAAATCTTTTTTTCTTCCAAAGTATATGATTTTGGTACCTAATTTTAAAGCCGCTTAACCCGAAACAGGCACATATTATCTTACACAATAAAAGTACGTCATTACATAGATAATATATAAAAATAAATGATAAGATTGATTTAATTGTTTATTAAAACAATCCTTACATGGAAAACGCAGATCAAAAACCTTATTGACAAACAGTAGTTCCCGACGGAAGTTAAGATATGTTGTGAAGTCAATTTTGATAAAAAAAATAAATTTATCGGATATATCTTATAATGAAGATAATTCAAACCCGAGTATTTTTTTCTCTATTATTAGAAGCCTATAATACATCTTTTCAAAATTAAGAAATTAATTGAATATAATCCATAGTAATTTTTATATTAATATATGCATATTTAAAGAATAAAGGAAAATCAGATATTTTAAATGATTTTTTTAAAGGAGCTAAAATATATATGACGTGACTTTATATGTACTTTGTTGTGAAAAAAAATGCTCGGGTGTGTTCTTCATGAGATAAACATGTAAGCGATAAATTTAATTTTTCGAAGGTGATTTCACGCGATATCAACAATGATCAACATAGGATTATTTTTTGTGTGACCTAACAAAAATAATTTTTTTAACTTTTGAATTTTGATATCTTAAAAGAAAAGGACTTTGGGGATATAATTTGACAAAATTTGAAACAATTTATGGACAATTATTTTTCAAGAAGAAAATCGAATATATATTTTTAGCTATTAGAATCGGACCAAGCGGCTTTAACGTATAACATGTTTAAGGACCCTCTCTACACGACTGCAAAATTTTTTTTGGGCATAGAGAAAAATATATTGCATAAAGGAATTAATATTGAGCTAATTTATTTAATTTTCAATGTATGGTGCGTGGCATTTGCCCCCAGGAAAAATGTTCAAAGAAAACACAGTATCAGTGAATAGAAATCACTGTAAATTACTTCAATAGAGAAAATACATGTAACTAACACGATCAGTTCATTTATCTTAGCCTTTTAAATTGTTGAGAATACTAGAATTGATTACAAATTGAGTAATATTTTGTAATTTTTTTAGAATTTAGATCTAAGGGCAGATCACTCTAACTGCTGAAAAAATACCGTAGAATCAGAACTCTTTAGTGTGCAGTGGAGAGAGGGTTCTTAAATTGAAATAAATTTTTGAAACACATAAAGATATATTTTTGTATGAATATTTGAAATTTATACAAATTTTTACAATTCAAATAAAAATTATGTAAATCATTGATAAAAAATGAGGGGGAAAATTGTCTGAAAAGTCTTTTTGTAGGTTGTCATCTATATTTCCCCAGCAAAGAGGATTGTTCCAATCGTAGATACTTTTTAATCTGAATCTTATAATTTTCATGAGAATTTGACCCTACCCTTCTTTGAACATCCTGTAATGTATATAGTGTATAAGAATTTAATCCTGGCTTCCTTTGAACATTATGTAATGTATAAAAAATTTGATCCTACCTTCATTTGAACATCCTGTAATGGTATGGCAGAGGTGTGGATCACAGTCACACACAGAAATGCACAAGTCGCCGTAGTAAGGATAAACGCACAAATCGGAACAATTTTTGTTCCAGCGTCCTGGATCACACTCTTTCAAGAGTAAATTTAAACAATAATTTAATTCTTTTGGAATATTGCATACTTTTCTTTGTCTATTCAGCTTTCAATTATATTATATTATTTTCCCCGATTCATACTTTATATAAAATGATAAATGAATACCAACCATAACAGGTTCCGTTGATCAATAAATAGTTATTGCAACATTTTCTGAAATAAAATATAAAAATGATGAGTGTTACAACAACCACAAGTGTTGAAATTAGGTCAACCGTCAGTTTTTCTCAATAAGTTAAAAATAATTCTATTTTGATCGTAAATTAACGTAAACTTATCTAACAAGCATAGCTTTTCTGGTGATTTCTCGCAACATCCTTGTTCATAGTGAGTAGATGTGACGGACAGACAAACGGGCAGGAGTACTAGACAGATGTAACTCTCCATTGTGGAATATTCTATTTAGGGACTTCTGTAAGATTTATATACACAGTCGGTCATGTGATTTCTTTCTATTTGTTGATGAGGTAAAGACATCTGATCTTTTACCTTATTTTCTAAGTCCTCTTTCCTATGTCACTTCCAGTTCGTATTCCTTTAGAAGGTTTCCTTTACAACCATGAAGTCCCATCGACAATAGGAAATTCTGGTCAACTATTCCACATGTATATCTATGTCGTTATAATTGTTTCATATTTTCCTTGTTCATCTGTTCTATACTATCAATTTACATTTCTATGATACAAAGTCTAAGGCTTTTGGATCATGTGCTTTTTGTGACTTCGTGTATATGCAAATGAATCTATAACTAGTTAAGAATCATGCAGTGACAATCCCAGTTTTTGAATATTAGTCTTTTCCAAATTAAAAAGGCCTTTTAAAGCAAAATTAGACCAATTATCTTTGCATTGAAAGATTTCAACCTACGAACAAATGATGGTCAGATTTGTTTAACATTTGGATATTTCACACACTAAAAGACAACAACAAACAGCAAAATTTTATGATAAGCGTGATAACTTTAACTTTTCTACCGAAAACTCCCCTTGTTCGTTATCTCCAAATCATGTAGCAATATACCCTTTACACCTACATATAGAGTATGTATCTCCCGAACTGATTCAATATGCAAGAACTTACTCTAAGTACGTACAAATTATAAAACGAAGCAAACTATTGACAAATAAATTAATGACACAGGGATATAAACAGAACTGTTTAAAGTAGGCATTTCACAATCTGTATGTTCGATACAATGACCTTGTCAACAATTGCAACATATCATTAAGTCACTTGCAGAGTGACGTTTTTCATTTCAATTGCTATAGGCCATTATTTTCACACTGAGAGGTCTAGAGATTTTTCGGTTTTCCAATCATGGTGAGGAGCACATGACAGTTGTGACCGGTGACATTTATTTTTTCATTTGTACAGGTCATGATTCTAAGGTTTTCCGAAAAAGTACAAAGTAATACATGTTCATAAAAGTATTATTCTACGAGTGAAGCTGGGTTGTGATAGTTTAATAACAATGGAAACATCTTCATCTAATAAATATTTTATTTAACCATGTGATAACAGCTTCAGTAAGTACAGGGCTGGTTTCCTAAAATAAAAATACCTGTGTATATTACTTAATATTAAAAAGGTCCTTCAATAAAAAGTTACTTATTGTTTTTGAGGCGATATAGTCATCTTTTGTTTCACTTTATTAGAACTCTAAATTCTTTAACATATATGTTCAAACAATACAAACTGGGAGCAAACCAAACATGAACCTCAATTAAAAACTTCAGAGGTTAGATCAGGTTACATGTAATATCCATGTATTATCAAAACTCGAAAGTATCAGAGTCCTAACGTTTTCTCTACGTGTTTTTATAAACGACGTAATGAATAAACACAACTCAACTCACAATTGCAATCATAACAATACAAATCGTAAAGAAATCAAGTACATTATACTGTATACAGGGAAATTTTCGCCCCCCGTTTTATTTTTGCCCCTTTCACCCTCTTCTTGATCGGGTGAATTTAAAACGGGGCAAATGCAAATTACACGGCACAATTTCTTAAACAGAACAATGGCTGGGCGAATTAAAAACGGGGCAAACTTGTTCGCAAGTGCAAAAGGGCGAAAATAACACGGGGCGAAAATAACCCTGTATACAGTAGTTTTGAAGTGATAGTAAAAATTAGTTTTAAAAAATCCCATAATAACATAATAATTCATTGGTACAGAGGACAGTAAAAATCGCTAAACATTTAGTAAGCGGTGGTAAATCTATAATTAACTCTCTATAGCTCCTGATTTGTATTGTTTAAATGGACTTGAACTTGAATGTTCATCGTTATCTCGGTATATTTCATTCTGTGGTTAGAAAAAATAATTAAAAATTAAAGTTTCTTTTATTAAATATCTCAAATTGAAATGTAAGGATTGATAAGACCATTGAGTAAGTAAACCTGGAGAAAAATAATATCCAGAATTCAAGCTCAAAAGTCCACTAAGCAATGCAAACAAGCAGCAGAGCAAACAGAACCTTTAAGACATAAGCGGTGGGATCAGGTACCATGAAGGAGTGAGCATCCTTTGCCGACCGGTCCCATCCGCCACGTGCCCCTTGTTATGATCGGGCAATAACGAAAACAATTTCTTTAAATTACGAAATCCTTTTTATAAATTATAGACAATAAAGCAATTTCGCCTTCAAATGGTACATATTTTAAATATAACGTCAAGCGGATTTCTCAGTGTTCGAAGTGAACCAAGTCTATAAAGTATGCAGTGGTCTATTTCTGTCTAAACTGAAAAAGTTTCTTTCATACCAAATTTGAAGCCTCTGTTTTTATACCAAATTTGAAGCCTTTGTTTTTATACCAAATTTGAAGCCTCTGTTTTTATACCAAATTTGAAGCCTTTGTTTTTATACCAAATTTGAAGCCTCTGTTTTTATACCAAATTTGAAGCCTTTGTTCTTATACCAAATTTGAAGCCTCTGTTTTTATACCAATTTGAAGCCTCTGTTTTTATACCAAATTTGAAGCCTCTGTTTTTATACCAAATTTGAAGCCTCTGTTTTTATACCAAATTTGAAGCCTCTGTTTTTATACCAAATTTGAAGCCTTTGTTTTTATACCAAATTTGAAGCCTCTGTTTTTATACCAATTTGAAGCCTCTGTTTTTATACCAAATTTGAAGCCTCTGTTTTTATACCAAATTTGAACAAAGAATTATGTAACAAATATGAAGACTTAGTATTTATACCAAATTTGAAGCCTCTGTTTTTATACCAAATTTGAAGCCTCTGTTTTTATACCAAATTTGAAGCATTTGTTTTTATACCAATTTGAAGCCTTTGTTTTTATACCAATTTGAAGCCTTTGTTTTTATACCAAATTTGAAGCCTCTGTTTTTATACCAAATTTGAAGCCTCTGTTTTTATACCAAATTTGAAGCCTTTGTTTTTATACCAATTTGAAGCCTTTGTTTTTATACCAATTTGAAGCCTTTGTTTTTATACCAAATTTGAAGCCTCTGTTTTTATACCAATTTGAAGCCTTTGTTTTTATACCAAATTTGAAGCCTCTGTTTTTATACCAAATTTGAAGCCTTTGTTTTTATACCAAATTTGAAGCCTCTGTTTTTATACCAAATTTGAAGCCTTTGTTTTTATACCAAATTTGAAGCCTTTGTTTTTATACCAATTTGAAGCCTTTGTTTTTATACCAAATTTGAAGCCTCTGTTTTTATACCAAATTTGAAGCCTTTGTTTTTATACCAAATTTGAAGCCTCTGTTTTTATACCAAATTTGAAGCCTTTGTTTTTATACCAAATTTGAAGCCTCTGTTTTTATACCAAATTTGAAGCCTCTGTTTTTATACCAAATTTGAAGCCTCTGTTTTTATACCAAATTTGAAGCCTTTTTTTTTATACAAAATTTTAAGCCTATGTTTTTATACCAATTTGAAGCCTCTGTTTTTATACCAAATTTGAAGCCTCTGTTTTTATACCAAATTTGAAGCCTCTGTTTTTATACCAAATTTGAAGCCTCTGTTTTTATACCAAATTTGAAGCCTTTGTTTTTATACCAAATTTGAAGCCTCTGTTTTTATACCAAATTTGAAGCCTCTGTTTTTATACCAAATTTGAAGCCTTTGTTTTTATACCAATTTGAAGCCTTTGTTTTTATACCAATTTGAAGCCTTTGTTTTTATACCAAATTTGAAGCCTCTGTTTTTATACCAAATTTGAAGCCTCTGTTTTTATACCAAATTTGAAGCCTTTGTTTTTATACCAAATTTGAAGCCTTTGTTTTTATACCAAATTTGAAGCCTCTGTTTTTATACCAAATTTGAAGCCTCTGTTTTTATACCAAATTTGAAGCCTCTGTTTTTATACCAAATTTGAAGCCTTTGTTTTTATACCAAATTTGAAGCCTCTGTTTTTATACCAATTTGAAGCCTCTGTTTTTATACCAAATTTGAAGCCTCTGTTTTTATACCAAATTTGAAGCCTCTGTTTTTATACCAAATTTGAAGCCTCTGTTTTTATACCAAATTTGAAGCCTTTGTTTTTATACCAAATTTGAAGCCTCTGTTTTTATACCAAATTTGAAGCCTCTGTTTTTATACCAAATTTGAAGCCTTTGTTTTTATACCAATTTGAAGCCTTTGTTTTTATACCAATTTGAAGCCTTTGTTTTTATACCAAATTTGAAGCCTCTGTTTTTATACCAAATTTGAAGCCTCTGTTTTTATACCAAATTTGAAGCCTTTGTTTTTATACCAATTTGAAGCCTTTGTTTTTATACCAATTTGAAGCCTTTGTTTTTATACCAATTTGAAGCCTTTGTTTTTATACCAATTTGAAGCCTTTGTTTTTATACCAAATTTGAAGCCTCTGTTTTTATACCAAATTTGAAGCCTCTGTTTTTATACCAAATTTGAAGCCTTTGTTTTTATACCAATTTGAAGCCTTTGTTTTTATACCAATTTGAAGCCTTTGTTTTTATACCAAATTTGAAGCCTCTGTTTTTATACCAAATTTGAAGCCTTTGTTTTTATACCAAATTTGAAGCCTCTGTTTTTATACCAAATTTGAAGCCTTTGTTTTTATACCAAATTTGAAGCCTTTGTTTTTATACCAATTTGAAGCCTTTGTTTTTATACCAAATTTGAAGCCTCTGTTTTTATACCAAATTTGAAGCCTTTGTTTTTATACCAAATTTGAAGCCTCTGTTTTTATACCAAATTTGAAGCCTTTGTTTTTATACCAAATTTGAAGCCTCTGTTTTTATACCAAATTTGAAGCCTTTGTTTTTATACCAAATTTGAAGCCTCTGTTTTTATACCAAATTTGAAGCCTCTGTTTTTATACCAAATTTGAAGCCTCTGTTTTTATACCAATTTGAAGCCTTTGTTTTTATACCAAATTTGAAGCCTCTGTTTTTATACCAAATTTGAAGCCTTTGTTTTTATACCAAATTTGAAGCCTCTGTTTTTATACCAAATTTGAAGCCTTTGTTTTTATACCAAATTTGAAGCCTTTGTTTTTATA
Organism: Saccostrea cuccullata; assembly: GCF_032062105.1. Taxonomy (NCBI): domain Eukaryota; kingdom Metazoa; phylum Mollusca; class Bivalvia; order Ostreida; family Ostreidae; genus Saccostrea; species Saccostrea cuccullata. Next base: position 1,183,130 of record NW_026940631.1, on the reverse strand, counting down.
CCAATTTGAAGCCTTTGTTTTTATACCAAATTTGAAGCCTCTGTTTTTATACCAAATTTGAAGCCTTTGTTTTTATACCAAATTTGAAGCCTCTGTTTTTATACCAAATTTGAAGCCTTTGTTTTTATACCAAATTTGAAGCCTCTGTTTTTATACCAAATTTGAAGCCTCTGTTTTTATACCAAATTTGAAGCCTCTGTTTTTATACCAAATTTGAAGCCTCTGTATTTATACCAAATTTGAAGCCTCTGTTTTTATACCAATTTGAAGCCTTTGTTTTTATACCAAATTTGAAGCCTCTGTTTTTATACCAAATTTGAAGCCTTTGTTTTTATACCAAATTTGAAGCCTCTGTTTTTATACCAAATTTGAAGCCTTTGTTTTTATACCAAATTTGAAGCCTCTGTTTTTATACCAAATTTGAAGCCTTTGTTCTTATACCAAATTTGAAGCCTCTGTTTTTATACCAATTTGAAGCCTCTGTTTTTATACCAAATTTGAAGCCTCTGTTTTTATACCAAATTTGAAGCCTCTGTTTTTATACCAAATTTGAAGCCTCTGTTTTTATACCAAATTTGAAGCCTTTGTTTTTATACCAAATTTGAAGCCTCTGTTTTTATACCAATTTGAAGCCTCTGTTTTTATACCAAATTTGAAGCCTCTGTTTTTATACCAAATTTGAAGCCTCTGTTTTTATACCAAATTTGAAGCCTTTGTTTTTATACCAAATTTGAAGCCTCTGTTTTTATACCAAATTTGAAGCCTCTGTTTTTATACCAAATTTGAAGCCTTTGTTTTTATACCAATTTGAAGCCTTTGTTTTTATACCAATTTGAAGCCTTTGTTTTTATACCAAATTTGAAGCCTCTGTTTTTATACCAAATTTGAAGCCTCTGTTTTTATACCAAATTTGAAGCCTTTGTTTTTATACCAATTTGAAGCCTTTGTTTTTATACCAATTTGAAGCCTTTGTTTTTATACCAAATTTGAAGCCTCTGTTTTTATACCAAATTTGAAGCCTTTGTTTTTATACCAAATTTGAAGCCTCTGTTTTTATACCAAATTTGAAGCCTTTGTTTTTATACCAAATTTGAAGCCTTTGTTTTTATACCAATTTGAAGCCTTTGTTTTTATACCAAATTTGAAGCCTCTGTTTTTATACCAAATTTGAAGCCTTTGTTTTTATACCAAATTTGAAGCCTCTGTTTTTATACCAAATTTGAAGCCTTTGTTTTTATACCAAATTTGAAGCCTCTGTTTTTATACCAAATTTGAAGCCTCTGTTTTTATACCAAATTTGAAGCCTCTGTTTTTATACCAAATTTGAAGCCTTTGTTTTTATACCAAATTTGAAGCCTCTGTTTTTATACCAATTTGAAGCCTCTGTTTTTATACCAAATTTGAAGCCTCTGTTTTTATACCAAATTTGAAGCCTCTGTTTTTATACCAAATTTGAAGCCTCTGTTTTTATACCAAATTTGAAGCCTTTGTTTTTATACCAAATTTGAAGCCTCTGTTTTTATACCAAATTTGAAGCCTCTGTTTTTATACCAAATTTGAAGCCTTTGTTTTTATACCAATTTGAAGCCTTTGTTTTTATACCAATTTGAAGCCTTTGTTTTTATACCAAATTTGAAGCCTCTGTTTTTATACCAAATTTGAAGCCTCTGTTTTTATACCAAATTTGAAGCCTTTGTTTTTATACCAATTTGAAGCCTTTGTTTTTATACCAATTTGAAGCCTTTGTTTTTATACCAAATTTGAAGCCTCTGTTTTTATACCAAATTTGAAGCCTTTGTTTTTATACCAAATTTGAAGCCTCTGTTTTTATACCAAATTTGAAGCCTTTGTTTTTATACCAAATTTGAAGCCTTTGTTTTTATACCAATTTGAAGCCTTTGTTTTTATACCAAATTTGAAGCCTCTGTTTTTATACCAAATTTGAAGCCTTTGTTTTTATACCAAATTTGAAGCCTCTGTTTTTATACCAAATTTGAAGCCTTTGTTTTTATACCAAATTTGAAGCCTCTGTTTTTATACCAAATTTGAAGCCTCTGTTTTTATACCAAATTTGAAGCCTCTGTTTTTATACCAAATTTGAAGCCTCTGTTTTTATACCAATTTGAAGCCTCTGTTTTTATACCAAATTTGAAGCCTTTGTTTTTATACCAAATTTGAAGCCTCTGTTTTTATACCAAATTTGAAGCCTTTGTTTTTATACCAAATTTGAAGCCTTTGTTTTTATACCAATTTGAAGCCTTTGTTTTTATACCAAATTTGAAGCCTCTGTTTTTATACCAAATTTGAAGCCTTTGTTTTTATACCAAATTTGAAGCCTCTGTTTTTATACCAAATTTGAAGCCTTTGTTTTTATACCAAATTTGAAGCCTCTGTTTTTATACCAAATTTGAAGCCTCTGTTTTTATACCAAATTTGAAGCCTCTGTTTTTATACCAAATTTGAAGCCTCTGTTTTTATACCAAATTTGAAGCCTCTGTTTTTATACCAATTTGAAGCCTTTGTTTTTATACCAAATTTGAAGCCTCTGTTTTTATACCAAATTTGAAGCCTTTGTTTTTATACCAAATTTGAAGCCTCTGTTTTTATACCAAATTTGAAGCCTTTGTTTTTATACCAAATTTGAAGCCTCTGTTTTTATACCAAATTTGAAGCCTCTGTTTTTATACCAAATTTGAAGCCTCTGTTTTTATACCAAATTTGAAGCCTTTGTTTTTATACCAAATTTGAAGCCTCTGTTTTTATACCAAATTTGAAGCCTCTGTTTTTATACCAAATTTGAAGCCTTTGTTTTTATACCAATTTGAAGCTTTTGTTTTTATACCAATTTGAAGCCTTTGTTTTTATACCAAATTTGAAGCCTCTGTTTTTATACCAAATTTGAAGCCTCTGTTTTTATACCAAATTTGAAGCCTTTGTTTTTATACCAATTTGAAGCCTTTGTTTTTAAACCAATTTGAAGCCTTTGTTTTTATACCAAATTTGAAGCCTCTGTTTTTATACCAAATTTGAAGCCTTTGTTTTTATACCAAATTTGAAGCCTCTGTTTTTATACCAAATTTGAAGCCTTTGTTTTTATACCAAATTTGAAGCCTCTGTTTTTATACCAAATTTGAAGCCTCTGTTTTTATACCAAATTTGAAGCCTCTGTTTTTATACCAAATTTGAAGCCTCTGTTTTTATACCAAATTTGAAGCCTCTGTTTTATACCAATTTGAAGCCTTTGTTTTTATACCAAATTTGAAGCCTCTGTTTTTATACCAAATTTGAAGCCTTTGTTTTTATACCAAATTTGAAGCCTCTGTTTTTATACCAAATTTGAAGCCTTTGTTTTTATACCAAATTTGAAGCCTCTGTTTTTATACCAAATTTGAAGCCTCTGTTTTTATACCAAATTTGAAGCCTCTGTTTTTATACCAAATTTGAAGCCTCTGTTTTTATACCAAATTTGAAGCCTCTGTTTTTATACCAATTTGAAGCCTTTGTTTTTATACCAAATTTGAAGCCTCTGTTTTTATACCAAATTTGAAGCCTCTGTTTTTATACCAAATTTGAAGCCTCTGTTTTTATACCAATTTGAAGCCTTTGTTTTTATACCAAATTTGAAGCCTCTGTTTTTATACCAAATTTGAAGCCTTTGTTTTTATACCAAATTAGCCTCTGTTTTTATACCAAATTTGAAGCCTTTGTTTTTATACCAAATTTGAAGCCTCTGTTTTTATACCAAATTTGAAGCCTTTGTTTTTATACCAAATTTGACTACAAATTATAGGCCGTCTACCTGATCAATACATAGGGCTCACGGAGGCCCTGTCCAGTCGACAGCGGATGTTTACTCCTCCCAGGCACCTGATCCAACTTCTGGAATTTCCAAGGGTATTTGCCCTATTCACAGGTTTATTGTTTGTGTGTTTAATTATGGAATGAATTTAATAACAACCCAAATTATTTACTGTATTATCTGGGTGGGGGCAGTTTACTCTTTTTAAACTGTTTTATAAAAAAGAGTAAACTGCTCCAACCCAGATTGTACCAGTATAACTTGGGTTGCTTTTAATTCATTTCTTATAATTTAATTTGTTCATATTAATTTTAAACGTAAAGTCAAGCAGAATGATACGTTTTTGACGAAAGTTATTTTACGTAGGCAACCCAAGTTGTACAATATATATATTTTTTTTTATCCAATTAAATGACGCGTTACAACCAAAATTAAATTATTTGACATTAATCACTGTTTGTTATTTTCACCTTTTATTATGTGAACATGAAAAGTGATTAAAGTAGAGGTACTGTGAGCAAGGAGCTCACTAAATCATACAGCGCCTCCCATATGAATACATGTATAATGGCATGCATATGTCCATGTTTTGCAATGGGAAACCCAAAATATGTGTCGGATCAAAAAGTACAATAGGAGATGCACAATGGCATTATGTGTTATGTAATAAAGATTCTGTGAAAGTTGCGTCAAATTTCACTCAGTGGTATGAGAGGGGTTGCGGATAAGAGATGGGTACCTAAAAGAGTAACAGACGGACGAACATACCGATTACTATATACCCTCCCGCTTTTCAAGGGGGGGTATAATGGAAAAAAGTAAAGTTTCTTATAAATCCTGTTAAGAATATGAATCTTGAACAAGACAAAAACCCAAACCCTTGTAAACACCAACAGAGTTGTTTATCAAGTGTGTAGAAGTAAGAATCCCCGTCGACCGGCATCACCTTCCGTGAGCCTTGTGATCAGAAACCCTTGATCAAAATAAGTTTTAAAACAATAGTCGTATGGGTTGTGCACACACACAAGGTCATCTAGTCCGAAATATCTGACGTTTTGATATTTTATGTGCCAGGGAAAACGCCAGAACCGGCGCCATTACGTAAACTGGAAATTTTGCCGTCTCCAACGAGAGTTGATTTTCGATACTTGTGAACCGAATTAAATGCCGAACTCACAATTAATCAATAGCTCAATGCATCTAGTACTTACCAATAATGAAAAAAAGATATCACACTCCATATTTCGATATAGAAGTTGCAAGATTTTAAAATGCACGAAAAGAAAACAAATCTCGACAGTCAGATAAAATGTTTTCATCGCATTGTAAGTTTTATAAACGAACCATAAAAAACGATGTTGGCGAGTACTTAAAGGTACTTGGACACAGATTTGAAGTTATTTTTTTCTGTATAATATCAGGAATTATATGTTTTAATACCATTTCACACAAAAATTAATCAAAAATCTTATTTCAATAAAAAGATATTATAACTTAAAAATTTTTGGCGGGTTTGATTGACACATCCTTGCACTTTCACAAATTTTAACTTTACTCTTAATCCTTAGGAAAAGTGGCAATCTTGTTGTGTATTATTGGGAAATATTAAAACTTAAATCCAGAAAAATAATTTTATTCAGAGTAGAATTGTTAGAAAGCAAATCTCCTTCACAAGTATCGTCATTCCGTTGTGTACAGAGTTTAGCAAATCGAACACACTCGTGTTATGTACACAGTTTTTGTAAACAAGGCAAAAGCGTGTTATTGTTTGGTGTTTACGATTCACCGGGTGCGTTTAATTGCCAAAGTCTGCTCACCACAACTGCACGGACTGACAATACATTGTGTGTTTGTTTTGCTTTCGAACATGTCTACTCTTAATTTTCTGGATTATAGTACTAATATTTTTCATTAATACACAACAAGATTGCCATTTTTCCTAAGGATTAAGAATAAAGTTAATATTTGTGAAAGTGCAAGGACGTGTCAATCAAACCCGCCAAAAAAATAAAAATTTTAATAACTTATAAATGAAATAAGATTTTTAATTAATTTTTGTGTGAAATGCTATTAAAATATATAAGCCGTAATATTATAGAGAAAAAATTAACTTCAAATCTGTGTCCAAGTACCTTTAAAGTATTGCACTATTGATACGTTGTGGATTTTACATTAAATTCGCTTCGCCAGTTTCGAAAATCGTCCTGAGAATACCGTCTCCAGTTGGAAGCGGCAAATTTCCAGTTTTCGCAATGTGCCCATGATAAATTGTATTTGTTGACGAGGTCATTGTATCGATCTAAGAACTAACGAAATGATGACTTCAAACGAGACTGCTGATATGCTTGCTTCATCAACTTGTTTGTCAATAATTTACCTCGTTTTAGAAATTGTACATGAGTAGAGCATGCTAGCTCGTGCGTATCGAATCAATTGAGAGATTAAAACTCCTTAAATATTAAACAATACAAATCCGGCGAAAAGCAAACACAGGCCTCTAATAAGTGGGATTAGATGCCATGAAGGTGTATAGGTTCCTTGTTGAACGGACTCACCCGAGTATGCTACTTGTAGTGTAGTGTATGGAAAATTAGCGGGAAAATCGTAGACAATTCAGATTCTAAACAATGGACTTACATTGATAATGTAAAATGTAGATCAGTATTTGGCTTAATGATCGATTGTAATGGCTTACAAGGTCATTGTATCGATCCAAGAATTTGCGGATATGATGTTTTCAAATGAGACGGTTGATATTGAATTCGTGTTTGTCAATAGCTTGCATCGTTTTAGAACTCGTTGCTACTTGAGTAAGGAAAGCTGATGACAGAAAAATGGAAGTTATCACGTTTATCATGAATTTTTTTTATGTTTGATCACCATCTATGACTTTTTCTAGTATAAAAATATCTAAATACAAAAACGATGTGTCAGACTCTGATGTGGTATCTTTTATTTCAATTTTACTTGATATATCGAGTCAACATATAAATAGAAGTAACTATTGTTTGTTGATAATAACGTGGGGAATAGTCCTTACACATACCAACACTTTGGAATTTTTGTCCAGAGCACTGCTTCAAGAGACAGGCTTGATACACTACTAAGGGCTATCAGTTTTAAGAATTTATTAAATCATTCCTATGCTATTTCTCTGATAACATTGCCTTTTTGATAATCGGGATTTGATACCCATCGTCTGTCATTAAAGAGTCTTCCATATTGAGGTACTCGCACAAACTGTCATTTTCTTCTGTGTCACATTTTTCAGCATTTCCATCGATACTCATGTATTCCTGTATATCCTGATAGCAATGAGAACTCATATTGTCAGAACATGTAGCTTTGGACCCCACCTTCCTTATGCTTCTATAGGTGTTCATTTCCACGGGGGTAACCTTCTGTTGTAGATTTCCCTGATTATGACGTAACGTCTGCAGTTCGTGACCTTCTACATTTACATCTCGACTGGTTTGTTGTTTTCGAATGATCATAATTACAAGCAAAGCTATCGTTAGAATACAAAATCCGAGAACCATGCCACCGACAGTGAATACTATTTGTAAATGAGAACTGTCAATTATATTCGGCATCCATTTAACTTTTTCACTGCTTTTCTGTCCTATATTTATGGAATTCATTTCAGTCACACTAGCTGTTGTTTTTGTGATGTCTTTTGCTGCAAAATAAAATGTTGCTTTGAATTTATGTTAAAACTGTGTAAAGAACAATTTACACTACTATTGCAAGCAACTTGCAAATATTCCAGAAAAAATTACAAGAAGTGGCAAAGAGAAAATGAACATTGTATGACACCTAACATGTGTTCGGGAAATATCAGTTATTCAAATGTCATGTACACCAACAAGAGTACTTCGGTTCTGAAAATAAAATTTGAATAGAGGCCTAACAATAGTAATATTACATCTGTTTATGTACCCTGCTCGCTTGTGTTCATTAGTAAAATATATTATGATAACTTAAATGATAATAAAATTGTAACCTATATTGAACATTTGTTTTAAATAGATACTATAACAGGCACGTAGCATCGTTTTTGAAAGTGGGGGGGGGGCCAACCAAAAAAAAATTTTTTTTACCTACCTGAAAAAGTTGGCAAGCCAAAAAAAAACAAACAAAAACAAAAGAAAAAAAAAATTAAAAGTTTGCCAAACTCTAAAATCCTATTTCGTGGTGGTGGTGGTGGTGGTGGTGGGGGGGGGGGGGGGGTAGTGGCCAAATTTTTAAAAGCCAACTTACCATCACTTCCAATTTTTTCCCTACAATCCTTGATATCACTATACTATAGTAAAAAGTGGGGGGCCAACCGTCCTTGCAATGAACGTTTACTATAGTAAAGGTAATGTTGGGGAAAAAAGTGGGGGGGGGGGGCCTGGCCCCCCCCGGATGCTACGTCCCTGTATAATTACTTTAAATACCATATGTACTTACATGTTTATATATTTTTAACACTATTAAACTCAAGCAGTTCAATTGTTGAACTTAATAATACTACTTTAAAATACTATATTGCTCATAATGTGTATCGTAAATAAATATATATGCAAGAGTTATGTGTAAACTAGGTTTTTATTTATGAAAAAAATATGGTTGAAACATATTAGTAAATGGTTACAAATATTTAAGAAATGAATTTAATTTTTCAGAATTCATGAGGACACAATGCTTCACGCCGGTATATTTCATGTATTAATTAGCACATCATGATAAGCAGGCGTGGAGCATCGTAGTATAATTTATGTACTTCATAAATTCCCAAAAATTAAATTCATATCTTAAACAGTATTTACATTATATTTCTGGTGACCTGCTACATATTTTTGACATTCAACAATCATGTTCATTTAAGAAAAAAATTGCACTATCTTTAATTTACTACAAATACGCGTACGATGGTGATATTCTTACTTTTTTTTGTTTGGTAGTTCATAAGAATTTTACAAATTTACCTTGTGTGATGTGGAATTTATTTTGATAAACGGACTATGAATATATGCCAATCACAATTTTTATCTCTATAAAAATCAAAATGTTTCCCGTAAGTACTCATCCTTTACATTACGGCTGTTATGAGATATATACGATCACATACACTGTAGTAAAATGACAAGTACGAGCCGGAAGAGGAAGGTTGATTTGATACTTTGATGGAGACAAGAAATCTGTATTACGTGTAATTGAAATAAATAGCATCATTAGTTTTATTCATAATTCAATATTTTTTTAAATCACGAAGCAAACCTCATCTTTGTTGTTTAGTTCATAATATAATACATTTCCCTGGTAGTTGATAACATAAGATAGTATATGTTTAAAAGAGTTCAAAGTTTTTTAAAGAGTTTAACCAGTAGTTTTTTTTTAATCTATCTAAACCATTTTTCGCTTATATTACGCACATTAAAACTATTTGGTACAAGTCACTTTGATTCCTCTGAATTTTGATGAGTAGCAATTTTAACTTCTTTTTTTTTTAATATTTCGATTCAGTTAAATTGAGACAACAGTACACAACCTCAAAATCAAGTCAAACAATTCAACTCAGGAGCAGAGCAAACAACGACCTCCAAAACACGAGAGGTGGGATCAGGTGGCGAGGGGGAGTAAGCATCCCCTGCCGACCGATGTAATATCCGCCGTGTGTCCCTTGTCATGATCGGGAAGAAACGGAAAAATCGTTTACAATTCAGTGTGTAAATAATGGCCTAACGATTAGTAGGAGAAACTTCCAGCAGCATTTGACCGAATGGAATCTTTAATTTGTATCAAAGCTATCTTACTTGTACTTTCCTCCCGACAGCCTGTAACTGGATCACATAGATGCTTGTCGCATTCACACTTCTGTAAACACGTGAGACCAAAAAAAGGATAAACACACACATCGGAACAATTGTTCCCCCAGAGTCCGGGCTCGCATGCTGGAAAATAATAAATTTATCATCAAACCATTATTCTCCAGATAAATGTATATATATCAAGAATTGTTTTTATCATTTTTACGGATGAAAAGGATTTTAAAGGGACAGTTCCTTGAATGGCGTTGGGTAAGTGACAATACAAAAAGTTTTAAAGAACTTTCAATTAACTATTTTCCGGTGGTAATAGATCTAAAAAACAGTTCCTTAAAAGACTTTGGTAATAATATGAAAATTTTCATAGTAAAACTTACCAGAGCAATGTCCATCGACAAATAAATAGTTGATACAGCATTTTCTGAAAGATAATGGTTGATTAGTGCATTCTGTTGAATAATTTATATCAAAAAGACTCGTTAAATAATTTTCTAATCTCAGAAATGAAAAAAAGAATTACAAGCATTGACCATTCGATGCCTTTCCGCAACATCCTTCATCAGCAATAACAAACACGCCAGGCAGACAAACAGACAAGAACAAAAGACAAACAAATGCATGTAATTCCATTGCCGATTCTTCTATCCAGTGATATTGTTGATTAGATATCTAGGCAAATTAATAGATTTGATGAGTCACGTGTCAGTTTGGTGAAATCACAGAGTGTTCGATTATCTCTTACCCTATGTGAGTATTCTTCTATCTGATTTGACTTAACACAGACTCCTGGTTTAATTATCTCACCATTGCCGTTAAGTACCAGACACACTGGGCACTCAATGTGTATTGCATATCCCCTTTTGTAAGTACATTTAATTTAGTATTATTATTTCCTTCCAAATCTGTTTAAAATTCCTAATCAGTGAAATTATGTTTCCTTTTTGTAATTAACATTTCCATCACACTATAAGCACCAAATTAAGGTAATGATATTGGAATATTTCCTAATTAAGTACCTGGGTGTTCCTGTGGGTAGAGTGACGAGAGATTTTCAAATGTGTCCTCTTTTTTCCTCCTTGGCCTTCTATAGCTATTTTGAAGTTGCACTGTGAAATGTTTTAGACCGGGAACAAACTCCAGGAATCCAACCTACGATTATGCCATCATGACTTCATAAACTGTTAACATACTTCGTCAGAAACAGTTTCTTTAAGAAATCTCTACAAAATTTGCCTTGTCATAATAATTTTTTTGACTGTCAGAAACTATTGACCTATAAGTTGAACAGTTGTTTTAAACATGAGAAAGATCTTACAAGTGATAAGTCATCGACAAAATAAACCGTGAGAGGAAGAAACAACAGGATGAGTTAATAACAGTGAATTAATTATCATCCGACAATCATCTACACAGATGACGGTTTTTAATAGGATATGAAAATTCTATATCTATGATTTTTAAAACGCACATTCCTTGTTTTCTTTCCACAGTTGCTGATGATTATGACGTTTCCGCTGAATGAACTGCAGACAATATCTCTTAATTTTAAGACGTAATTAAAAAGTAAATATATAATCTTAATAGATGGTCTAGATGAAGTCATAAATTAAATATATTAATATCATATCACATTCTTTAGAATTGCGGTAAATTTAGTTATCGAGTGGTAGTAAATTCAACAACAGGCCCATGGATCAGAACACTCACTTCAGTTACTATATATAGCGCTTCTTCTTCATCATCAGCAGACTTTCCCCCCTAAATATGAATCTTTAATTACCAATTGTAGCCCTATCTTACCCCCAAGGTGGTCATGATAAACTTTAATCTACACTATCTGAGGATGCTTTCAAATTAATATGACTATCGTGGCTTTGTTGTTCCAGAGGAGAGAATTTAATGATTTTCCTATGTAATGAAGAAAGCAATATATTTTTTTAACAATGCTTGTTTCGTTGGTTTTTTTACATGTGTAAATTTATGCAAATAAAAAAAAAAACATATTACATTTATTTCACTTCTCTTCAAGTAATGCATTTTGCCAAAAAAATTCTCTTAATGTTAGAACAAGCATGCCCTTTCATCAGTCATTCCTCAGTGACCACTGTCTCACTGTCACTGTCACTCTCGTCAATGGCTTCTGGGATGTATGCTACATCTTCAACCAAGTCCAATCAGTTTTTGCTCATTTGTAAACTCACCCTTTCGTGTCTTGCGTAAGCCAATACCAGATGACACTTGTTATATGGGCGCATGTCCCTACTTCTCTTGCACCTGACCTGCATCGACAGTACCACGATGTTTCTACGTCTTCTGAATATCTTATCCAGCATTTATATCTGCAGTTTGATACGTGCCTACTCTTAAATTTCGCAACCAGAAGGCCCGGTAGTTGTTTGTCAATCCAGATCTCATATGTCCCTTCTAGGTTGGTGTGTTCCTGAGAGTAATGTTTTGCTAGTTTCACCTGGTATACTCCAAGGGTTAGTTCTCGGACTTCGTCTTCAGAGTACCTAGGGAAGTCATCTAGTAGGTATGTTCTTGCTTCATCTAACTTTATCCATCTGTGAGACTTTTTATCCAGGCCATGGGATTCGACTTCCTATTGCAAGAAATTGTTTTTTGATAGCAAATGTCGCATTTTTCCAGCCATATTAAGATCACTCTGTTCGTTCCCAGTGCTGTTTAAAAGTGGAATAAGTTCACAGCTAAGGAAATAATACATGTACATGTAATTTCATTCTTTATGTGTGCGACCGTTCATGGTAGCTCAGTCGGTAGAGCGCTCGCTCCGTGATCGGGAGATCGTGAGTTCGAATCTCGGCCGCGACTGACCTAAGTCGATAAAAATGGGTAGCAACTGTTCCTTCGCCATGCGCTCGACACTTTGAAGTGAAAGTTGCGGGTCCTTCGGATGAGACCTTAAAAACCGAGGCCCCGTGACAGCGGCAGGCGTTGGCACGATAAAGATCCCTCACTGTTCAATGGCCCTGAGTGCCGAGTAAAGGTCCAAATTTGAAGCCCTTCACCGGCATATGGTGACGTCTGCATATGAGTGAAAAATTCTTGAGAGGGACGTTAAACAATATACAATCAATCAATCTTTATGTGTGCGTGTGTATATGTATGTGTGCGTGTTATTTGTTAAAGCCGCTTGATCCGAAACAGGCACATATTATCTTACACAATAAAAGTACGTCATTATATAGATAAGATATAAAAATAAATTATAAGATTGATTTAATAGTTTAATTTATTGCAACAATCCTTACATGGAAACCATGGATCAAAAACCTTATTGACAAACAGAAAATTCCTGACAGGAAGTTAAGATCTGTTGTGAAGTCACCTTTGAAAAAAATAAACTTATCGGTTTTATCTTATTATGAAGATAATTCAAACCCGACTATTTTTTCCTTAAGTAGAAGCCTAAGTCATTGAATATATAATCCATAGTAATTTTTATATCAATATGTATATTTAAAGAATAAAGGAATATCCGATATTTTTTTAAAGGATTTTTAGTAATGAAGGCTAAAATATTGTCCGTGTACAGGTATAAGTACTTTGTTGTGAAAAAAAAATGCTCGGGTTCGTTCTTCATGCATGAGATATACATGTAAGCGATAAATTTAATTTTTCGAAGGGGATTTCACGCGTTATCAACATAAGATTATTTTTTGTGTGACCTAACAAAAATCATTTTTTTTAACTTTTGAATTTTGATATCTTTTAAAAGAAAAAGACTGGGGATATAATTTGTAAAGGTGATACAATTTATGGACAGTTATTTTTCAAGAAGAATTATTTTTAGCAATTAGACTCGGACCAAGCGGCTTTAAAAATGACTAAAAGTCTTTCTCATTATACTAATATGTTGACGGTGAGACCGTTAGAGCGAGCGCAAACTCTGCTATTGTTTTAATATTAGATCGGGCTCGTCAAACCGCACGTGACATTTGTGCGTCTAGACTCTGACGTCACATGACGTCGTATGTAAGTTACAAATTCCAAGAAAAAACTGAACAGTGCTGAAAGTTAATGAAAAAAGTTACGTTTACAATTTATCTTCAATATGTATCCATTTAATCGAGGCGAGTAAACTTTTTGTTGAACATTTGCCGTCATTCTCGCGAGAACGCAACTTTGCTAAGTGATGCATTGTGGGTCAAAAATTACTGCAGCAAAAAATTCTAAAGAATGAACCTTTGTTCTGGAAACATTATATTTACCTATATTTATTACAAATGGCGCTGACTATTCTGACATAGTCTCCAATGCACGGAAGTTGTGAATTTGGGAGCTGTTTACCAAGTTATCTCCATGTTTTAATTCGTGCATTCACTGACTCAACTTCCCATCGGATCTGTTTTTAAAATTAGAATATAAAAGTACATAAACCTTGATCCATACAATATCATATTTTCATCATTCAAAATACTAAAGAACTTTATTCGCATATTCGAATATTATTGGTAATAACCAATATTTGCCCCCCAAATCAAACTTTGATGGAGGTATAATTTAATTAAGTTCTTAAACAGAGGATTATATTGTGACCTCAAAGCACTGAATATTTTCATAAGTAATGACGTCATATGTACGTAATGACGTCACAAACATGACGTAAATTTCAGTTTTAATGAATTCTACAAAAAATGTACATATTTCATCGATATTTTGAGTAAAAGTCACCGAGCGCATGTGTGTTCAGGATCAATATTTTGATATAATGTGTAGAATGATAATATCAATGAAATATGTAAATATTAATCCTGAACAAACATGCGCTCTATATTTTTAAAAGCTAAAATTGTTGAAATTTTGTCAATTTTGTCCTCTTCCTGAAAAAAATTCTAAAATTGGACTAGTTTGTGACGTCATAAAAACAAAAATTGCGAATAAACTGCTTTGAAACTATAATATGTTCTGTTAATTTATATTTCTCATACAATTTATTGAATTTAGCACATTTCATGAAGTTTTCAAAATGTAACTTTTGTGGGGGCAAGTATATGCAATATACCGCATATAGTTCTTTGGAAAGGCATATGCTCCCACCTCCTTTCACATTTAAAAAAAAAATAATTATAAGAAAAAAACCTTCGTTACAAGTCGGGAACTATTTGCTTCTTCAGTTGAATGCTGCTTTTGACTTTTCTTTAAGAAGGACGGCATTTCCATGTTGATTCCAAGCTCAGATAATACTCCAGTCCCTGAAACCACGGTCTACAATCAGAATGTCATCTTCCTTGATCCACGATTTATTTCTTAAACATGTTGCAAAAATATGATTCAGGATCTTGGTATCAGAGTTCTTGCCATCAGCCAAATAGGGCCCATCAAGTCCTAATATTGCTTTCTCATCAGCAAAACTGGGGGCAAAAAGTTCCTTTGCGAGTGATCTTGTGTGCGTCTGGATGATGGTACCTCTGGTCACATGATGTTGGAATTCCAGGTGTTGTGGAACAAAGCTGTTGCACAGAGTTTTTCTTGTCACTGTATCAACCACAGAACTTACGAAATGATGACTTTAATCGAGACTGTTGAAATTCTTGTTTCATCAACTTGTTGTCAATAATTTACTTCGTTTTAGAAATTGTTCATATGTAGAGCATGCTCTTGTGTATCGAAGTAACTGAGAGATATAAACTCCATATGCAGGTGATGAAGATACCTGGTATAATGCTGCATAAGTAAGGGAAGTTGACGATAGAAAAATAAAAGTCATCACGTTTATCATAGAACTTGGTTGTTAGATTACCATTAACGTCTTTTTCAAGTAAAATATCCAAATATGAAACAGAAGTGTCGGACTCTGTGGTATCTTTTATCTCAAGCTCATCAGGATATAATATCGTATCGACATAAGAATGGAAATTACCTTTGTTAATTGACAATACTTCGTCGATACATCTCAATGTCGAGTTGAAGGTCGCAGCAACTGTTTTATTCTTTTCACGTTTAAGATTTTGGACAAATTCTGCTTCAAATGAATACAAAAATAAGTCTGCTAATAACGAGGCCCAATTGGTACCATGGGAATTCAAATAGCTTGTTGGAAGACCTTGTCTCCAGGAACAACATAGATACTGTCAATCAGAAACTCAAGCTTCTTTTTGATGTCAACTTCTAAATATATGTGTATACCACTGTACAATCAGAATGGTTTTTAACAAAATAATTTTGCAAATAACCAATGACAAAGTAATTAAATTTACGAGTTCCATTTTTATTGAAAAAGCAGCTATCAATGATATCAAATGAGTCTTGACTTTAATTTATCGTGGGGAATGGTTGTGTATAAAGTTGAAAAGTCAATGTTTTCTAAGCTGTTGATTTTGGTAAAATCTAGTGATTTCAAATTGTTCAAAAGCTCCTTGGAATTTTAAGATGCAGTTTATCATTTGTAAAATGGCGTCGGGCGTTTTTCATACTAAGTATTAGGAAATTATTTACAATGTCTACGTATTTGTCCGTTTTGTGGATCATGACATGGAGTAAATGACGACAGTGTCTGGTCAGCAGGGGATGCTCACTTGATCTCACCACTGATGTTTTCGAGGTACTTGTTTGCTCCGCTACTGATTTGCATAGTTGAATGGACTGTTAAGCTTTGGTCCTGTTTGTTTTTTCCATATATTTCATTGAAAATTAAACTGCGTCTGTGAAAACTTCAATCTTTGATTAATGTTTGTTTCCTTATATAGGAAATATTTGTTTAATTTTTTTTAAAATTATGTTGATGAACGTTATTGTAATCTTAGCTCAAAAAATGACATACACTTTTGTACAAATATTATATGTGTCCGGAAGCGTTTTGTCATTTCAATAGGATATGATGTTGCGTTATAAGGCATACATCTGTCACAATGAAAATGTTGCCAGACAAAATATTGAAATCATGCAATAGTAACGAACGTCACTCATGTCACCTTGTGCTATTACCGTTTGTGTGTGTTTAACGTTTGAAAAGTTTCAGCTTCAACACTGAAATCCCTGAACCTTTACCCTTTATCGTCGAAGGGGAACAAAAATTGTTGATTCAAGCCTCCTTATTCCATGTGTCCGGGGGTTGGAAACAAATCCATCAATCTTTAAAAAGGGTTCTTCTTTACTTCTGAATATCAAGAAGCCGATTCTGTTAGTCATGAATGGGATAAACATGGAACCCTCTACTTACTATAGTACATTATTAAATTCAAGTTCTAGATATTATACTGTGGCTCTATTGATGATATTGAGAAAATGCATCAATTCTTTGAAAGTATTGTCCTCTGCTCCTCAGTTTTAATTACACAAACTAAGAAAATATTGCTATTTTTTACCCAAAAAGTATCTGCGCCGATAATTCATCTGCACCGATATGTATTTATACCGCAATATGGCAATATTAGAGGTACTGGGCATTGAAAAAGTAAATTTTGTAACTAAAACCAAGACCAACCTAAATGGTCAATTTTTTTAAAAAATTTCACAATTTTAATAATAACTTCATCTCCTTGACTGATGAAGAAATCTCTAGGGCAGAAATACAGAAAATATGGGGAAAATGTGGTAATTTGGCGCTTTTCCAGCAAATTCCTTTATAGTCCAATAGTAAAATTTGACAACTTTTGAGATAGCCCCCTTAAAAAATCGGGGTGGTAAACATTCCAGTATTTAATCTTTTAAAACAATAAATATAACAGTAAAAATCAAGTAACGAAAAATTATCAAAATCCGTAGTGTAGAAATAATTAGATCTGCTGGAGATGTTTACTTCTCCGTGGCATCTTATCCCAACTTGCTGTTTTTGAGGTCCATGTTCGCTCTGTTCCAAATTTTATATTATCTCATGGACTTCTGAGCTTGACTTTTTTCGTTATCTCCATATATTCCATATATTTCATTTCATTTCTGTTTTATTAATTCAAGTCGATTTTCAAAAGAAAGCATTACTCATATTGGATTGTTTTGCCTGTTTTATTTTTAACCGTTTTATACTTTAAAACAATTTTAATCTGTTTTGAATTCGAATTAAATTGTTTTGTGAAGACATGTCTTCTTTGAATTCTTTATAAATTCGGCAACTTGTCATGAGGGCACAAGGATCAAAGATAACGGGAGTGAAAATACCCGGTATGTATGTAAACGGTATATACTGCTTGTTTTAACTGGATTTTCCATTATTATGACAAATCAATTATTAATAAAAGCACTAAAAGTGATAATGATAAGTAAAATGAACCATCTTTCAACAAGTATTCAACTTGTTATAATCAAATAAGAAACAATCAATAATTGATCTCCATTTAATGTATTTACAACCATCAGTGGTCCATCGGTTGATCAACTCTTACATGCTATAACATTATTTTTTTTTATCAAGGTTTCTGCAAAGAGAAAAAAACTTTAATGGGAATCTAATAATACTGCTTTCAATAAAAAATTATTGTTAGCTAAGTATCACGTTCGGTAAGTATGTGACTCTATGGTATCACTTCAACATACGAAGGGTTATCGACAATGGTGCGGAGTGTGACTCCCTCTCTAGTCACGGGTTCCATGTAAGTGTCAGTAGAATGGCTAGGGACGTCAGAACGACCTCTTTCGTCAGACTTCCTCAAAGGAGAGACAGCACAGAGGGTCTGATACTCTGATGATTCTCTATAACTCTGCTTTGTAAAACTGGTGCCCACCTCCGCCTCTGTCAAAGTCAACGCCTCCTTACTATCCATATGGTCACAACTGTACATGTTTGTCTCTAAGTCTTTTTGTCTGCCATCATGTTTTATGTATGATGACTGTCCTATGGTGCTGTCTTGTCTTTTCTTCCAGAGGAAGAGGCATACCAGACCAAGAATGACGACGAGGCTGACCCCCAGGGAAATTCCCAGGACTCCCACCACAGAAATCAGCCAGGACTCACTGGTCAGGTCTGGGACGCTCCCCGGGGGTTTCCTCGTGAACGGTCGGCGGATTCGGGACGTGGTCTGCTTAGTGTTGATTGTCTTTGGGACCGATGTTACCTCTGGTCTGTTGGATTTTGTGTTTTGTCCCATACTAATATGGGGGGTTGATAATTCTGTGTGCGTAGTTGCGACGATTTTCTCTGAAAGAATATACTAAATTTTGTTGTTACTTTTAAAGCTCTTTTGAGAACTACTATATGTGAAAACTCTTCAGTAATATTCTAATACTACATCTTTCCAACTGAATGACTTTTGTCTTTCGAGCATTTTCATGCGGGCAAAATTAAAGTTTAAATGTTTTAAACAACTGCTGATTCACATGTTGAAAATATAATAACATAAAAATTAACTTGAACATTCTAATATTACAATAAAAAGTAAAACTTAATTACATTGTAAGTGTTTACTGTTCACAAGGAATATGTCGCCAAATAGGCTTTAAACCCGAATTCCTTTCCTGCTTTTGTCAAAAAACGAATTTCCAATTTATGAAAATAGCAAGTTTGTTTCCTACTTACATATATAAGCTCTTTCAGTAACATGATTTAAATAATTTCATAAATTTATTAAACTTTCCATTTACCATTAATAGTGTGGTGTTGATTATTTCCCTGCGCTGAAGTCTCTTGTGATGAGGACATTATAACGGTCTGCGCTATGTACGATGTCACTGAGGTCTCTGAATTTATAAATAACAATCGTAATGACAAAAATCTTCATTAAAATCATTAAACAGCTGTCACATATTGATTTCATCAAGTATCTTAAGTACATTCCCCTCACACCCGAAAAAAATCCCTAAGAGGTTAGTTGCACAGCTTTATTGGACTTTGAATCACTGAGAGATAAGTGCAGATCATTGGAAGCGGTGGAATCTACTGACATGCCATCGCATGACATGCCTCCCATTAGTATTTGTCCATACCTTTCACAGTGCATCCTAATGCAGGGTCACAATCCTTTTCTGAACAAGTAGAGCACAATTTAATGCATAAATCTCCATAGTAAGGATAGCTACAGTTCATACTGCAGTTAACGCCCCATAATCCTGGATCACAAACTGTGTAAACAGATATACCGGTATAAATCTGAAGTACCACACAAATAGAAATCTATTAATTTTTTCATATTACTTCTAGAAGCAAGTTTTTTTTAATCCACATGTACATGTAGTTTGTGCATATCATAAATTAGGGTTCCGTTTAAAATAGATATATCCTAACCAAGTGTATCTAAATTTTATAAGTATTTATGCATGTACATTGTATTTATGGATTTTATATTAAAAATGTGTCGATTATAAAAATTGAATCAAGCATCACAATCATATTAATTGAATTATTATGAATTTAATTGAAATTTTATATTTTACCTCGACAGGTTCCATTTATGAGTTCAAAATTATTGCAGCATTTCCTGAAATGAATTCCACACAGCTAAATCTAACAAAAAACACTTCACCTCAGAGATTTCTTTTTCTTCTTTATTTTCCAACAATACTTTCAAAATAATTCCAATCCCTCATATATCAACATCACTTATAACCTGGGGAAAACTATCGCCTGTATGCATGTACAGTGTTTATGTCTCCAACTTCTTCGCTATTCAAGAGCACACTTTGAATTGATTTAAGGAATAAATCTTATTTTTCTATTTCATGATGTGATCAATCGATTGGCTTGCGTGATAATTTTACGCAAATTATCACGCAAGCCAATCGATTGATCATCGTCATGAAATATTGAAAAATCTGACAGTTATTCCTTATATTTACATGCTCTTGATTCCACCAATCCACGTGCTGCAAGCCCTGCTTCTGTCTAGCTATTTGTCGCGCCCTGCACGTGATTTTTTTTAACCGCGCCTATACCAGTACATCGATGGAGAAATAAAGTACATTGACCTTTTGTAATTTTATCTCGGACAAAGACACTGGAAATGTAAATATTAATTTTTAAACAGAGTCAGGCTACTCAGTTGATGTAACTGGGATAATGACCTTACTAGAGCTTTGTTTTGTTCTGAATTTGACGAAGTAATGTTCTGATACATAGGGTTTACGGTGAGCGTGATCGCGGTCAACGGGGGATGTTTACTTCTAGTACTGGCACTTGATCTAACCTCTGGAATGTCAAAGGGTCCATGTTCATGTTATGTTCACAATTGTATTTGCAGAAGTTTTTTTTAGATCGATCACAGCACATGTTCGTTATCTGTCCTCTTTTTCATATTCTGCATACTAGTGACATTAGCTCCGAGGATCATTTTTATTTGACCAGAAATGTGGAGATTTAAAGTAAAACTTTTAAGTTAACTACAGTATCATTTTAGTGTGTTTGTGAAACACTGATGCCCGCGTATGGCAGCTTATGGTGATGGTTGAAGTTTCTCAGATGCACGAACACCTCCAAAGTCAAAGTCAAAAGTGTTCGTATCCAAAGGAAGATCCTGGCATAATGAATACATCTGTGAAATATGAAAACCCTGGTGCTTATTGTTCAAAAGTTATGGCCAAGGTTAAAGTTTTTAAAAAGTGGGTAAAATTCTAAGGTCAAGGTCAGATTTGTTGGTGTCCAGATGAAGGTCTTGTCCCAATGAATATACCTATGAAATTTGAAAGCCATAGTTATAACTGTCAAAAAATTATGGCCAAGGTTAATGTTTGGTAATTGTTTTGCTAAATTGCGTCAAACTCAGTGTCAAGGTTAAGAGAGGTCAAATTTGGTGGTACCCAAGGAAAAGTCTATACGTGTGAAATATGAAACCTATAACCTGGCCCACTCAAAATCACGGGCGAAGTTAAAGTTTTTGTGGACAAAAAGACAGATAGACAGGCAGATCGACAGACAAACGAACGGATAAGACAAAAACTATATACCACCGAATCTTCGACTACGGGGGCATAGAAAGTTCTATGAAGGGAAGTCCTAATGATAGTTAATGAAAATACAGGTGTCAAAGTGTGTTCAGAAGAAAACTATATTTAACTACTAGAGTGGATTTTGCTTTTGATTTTAAGGCTGTTGTTCTGCATCCAAGGAATTTTCAGGAACCTGTAAAGGGCCACCCTTTGATTTTTGTCCCCTGCTTTAGCCAAAGCGAGGGTGCATTATATCTTATTCGCCCTTCAGTCTGTCGATCCGTCTGTCACAAAAACTTTAACCTTGGTCATTACCACTTTTGAATCAGAAAAGATACGGCTTGATCAGCCAAAAAAAATTGGTACAGTGTATGCTTTAAATTTTTTAAGAATTACAATTCCTATAAGAACTGCGACTTTAATTTATGGCCCAGTAAAAATCCTTGACACTTAAAAAAGAACCTACCAACAAGATCCATTGTTGTATTGTCCACAACATCCGAAGTCCGCATTACTGTGGCAAAATTCAACACACATATAAATAATCCAAACTTTTCTAATCATTTCTAATTAGAGAAGTGGGAAAAAAGCGCCTCATTGCGAGCCGTCTTTCCTCCCTTTGCTTGTATTTGTTATGCACTTTTCCCATTCGATACTTTTTTCCCCAATTCATCGTTTATTTCTATTTTCAACTCAACAGCGGAAACAAAATGGTCTGGAATACTTTTTGTTTCCTCGAAAATGCTTCGATCACCAGCACACTGTACCAATGCCAAAATACCAATCCTCCTTAAATTAAAACTTAAAATACGTGTAGTGTCATCAGGTGACTTCAGATCCGACGGTCTCAAGAGTTTCGCTGTGTGTGGACTCGTAATCTTTATGAACATGTCATAATTTATGTACAAAGTATTCTATATCATAAGGTATTTTACTTTCAATGATGCTTTTAAACAAACTTGTGCAGTCTTCCAAAATATGATTTACCAAAGCTATTAAGTATAATATTTTTGTGAAAATTCATAATTATACATTATTGTCAATCTTTGGAGCAATATGAATGTACGGTGGTATATTTAGGACACGCAATTATTTTTTTTTAAATACCAGAAAAAAATTATCTTGTGAAAACGACATAATTATCTTGTGAAAACGACTTATTATCTTGTGAAAACGAGATATTATCTTGTGAAAACGACTTATTATCTTGTGAAAACGAGATAATATCTTGTGAAAACGATATATTATCTTGTGAAAACGACTTATTATCTTGTGAAAACGAGATATTATCTTGTGAAAACGAGTTATTATCTTGTGAAAACGAGATAATATCTTGTGAAAACGAGATATTATCTTGTGAAAACGACTTATTATCTTGTGAAAACGAGATATTATCTTGTGAAAACGAGATAATATCTTGTGAAAACGAGATATTATCTTGTGAAAACGACTTATCATCTTGTGAAAACGAGATATTATCTTGTGAAAACGACTTATTATCTTGTGAAAACGAGATAATATCTTGTGAAAACGAGATAATATCTTGTGAAAACGAGATATTATCTTGTGAAAACGACTTATTATCTTGTGAAAACGAGATATTATCTTGTGAAAACGACTTATTATCTTGTGAAAACGAGATATTATCTTGTGAAAACGGGATATTATCTTGTGAAAACGACTTATCATCTTGTGAAAACGAGATAATATCTTGTGAAAACGAGATATTATCTTGTGAAAACGAGTGAAAAGGACTTATTATCTTGTGAAAACGAGATAATATCTTGTGAAAACGAGATATTATCTTGTGAAAACGACTTATTATTACGGTGGTATATTCAGGACACACAATTATTTTTTTTAATACCAGAAAAAAATTATCTTGTGAAAACGACATAATTATCTTGTGAAAACGAGATATTATCTTGTGAAAACGAGAAATTATCTTGTGAAAACGACTTATTATCTTGTGAAAACGACATATTATATTATCTTGTGAAAACGAGATATTATCTTGTGAAAACGAGATAATATCTTGTAAAAACGAGAAATTATCTTGTGAAAACGACTTATTATCTTATTATCGAATTTTCCCCGTCCCTAAGCACCTGTGGTAACTAAACATTTGTCTGGAACCTTTTTAATTTATGCGTAACAAGTAATTTTTATTTGCCCCCCCCCTCCCTCCCGAAGTTACATTTCTTTGTTGCCCCCCTCAACGGATATTAATTGCTTCATACAGGCCTGAAAATCTTTGTCACATAGCGCTTTCATTCTAAAAATATTCTAATATGAATTATTTCACCATAATTTAGTTTAGAAAAAAGAAAACAAAACTATTTTAAGTATACATTCTGATTTCATATGCTCTTGTGGTAACAAGTGGTAAAATAAGCACTGGAGGAAAACAAAACTGCGGGCAGAAAATTGAGGAACAATCACTTGCGTGCATGAACACTGAGGTTTTAATGTTTGAATAAATATGTTATGGAAACAATTTTGATATAAAAATTTTCTAGAAAAGGGACAACTGGAAGTAAATGAACGCATTCTTGAGTAAGTATTTTCTGAGACAGATATCATGCGCGGATTTAGAGGGGGGATTTCCGGGACATACCCCATCCCAACTGAGATTTTTTTTTAGACACGATAACTTGCCAGAAAATCAATTCCTTGTCTATTATACCGTTTTTTTGTCAATCGAATTTTAGAGATTGTTCCTCCACAGTATATGAAAATTGCTAGTATTTTTTTTACTCCAGCATGTTCGAGGTTTACGCTGAAATACATGTACTTTTGACTTGGCGCCGCGTAATGTTCAGTCATGTATATACCGAGTGCATGCTCTAATGTAAAGGGCCAATCTCTAAAACTTGACAAAAGCGGAAAATATAAAATATCGAGGTATTGGTATGACGAACAAGGAATTCATGTATATTTTGCTTAGTTTTATTTTCAGTAGGGGGGAAGGGGCAAAGTACATGAACCAGTCGTCAGGTACTTGTGATCTTGTTGAGTACTGTAACAAAAATAAAAAAAATAAAACTTTCCCTCAAAACGGTATTGCGGATATAAATACCTGAACTAACAAATTGAAAAATGCAATTTAAATTGAAATAAAACCAAGAAATTCGTGAGATAATTTTATAATTAATTGTAGCCTAAACTGGTCTATGTAAAATGTCGCTTACAAATATTTATAGTGTTTCGTTTTTATTGGGCTCAAAACCATCTCTTTTTAAATTGAATGTCCATATTTCCCTCAATTTCAGGTGCGTAAGAATTTAAACATATAAACATGTCTTGTTCCGATTTATTGGTACAGTTAAAAGCCCACATGGCAACATTTCGCAAACAATAATGTTCCAAACATGACAATATAGCATCTGTCAATATTTTTTTTTCTCGGAGAGCTACAGTTCTGCAGCTAGCACTTCCTATTTCACGCCATTTCACGCTGTCTCTGATGACGTCACGCAACAAGGGAGATAAGCGATTTACAATAAATGATCCATTTGCCTCACAGGTACGTTTAAACGGCTATTAGTGATGGAAATTGGTGACAAAAAATTAGATAGACCTCAGAATGTCATTCATACGGTGGTATATTTAGGACACACAATTATTTTTTTTTTAATACCAGAAAAAAATTATCTTGTGAAAACGACATAATTATCTTGTGAAAACGAGATAATATCTTGTGAAAACGAGAAATTATCTTGTGAAAACGAGATAATATCTTGTGAAAACGAGATATTATCTTGTGAAAACGACTTATTATCTTGTGAAAACGAGATATTATCTTGTGTAAAAGAAGATAATATCTTGTGAAAACGAGATATTATCTTGTGAAAACGACATATTATCTTGTGAAAACGACTTATTATCTTGTGAAAACGAGATATTATCTTGTGAAAACGAGATATCATCTTGTGAAAACGATAAGATAATATGTCGTTTTCACAAGATAATTATGTCGTTTTCACAAGATAATTTTTTTCTGGTATTAAAAAAAAATAATTGTGTGTCCTGAATATACCACCGTAATAATAAGTCGTTTTCACAAGATAATAGCTCGTTTTCACAAGATATTATCTCGTTTTCACAAGATAATAAGTCGTTTTCACAAGATAATATGTCGTTTTCACAAGATAATATCTCGTTTTCACAAGATAATAAGTCGTTTTCACAAGATAATATCTCGTTTTCACAAGATATTATCTCGTTTTCACAAGATGATAAGTCGTTTTCACAAGATAATATCCCGTTTTCACAAGATAATATCTCGTTTTCACAAGATAATAAGTCGTTTTCACAAGATAATATCTCGTTTTCACAAGATAATAAGTCGTTTTCACAAGATAATATCTCGTTTTCACAAGATATTATCTCGTTTTCACAAGATATTATCTCGTTTTCACAAGATAATAAGTCGTTTTCACAAGATAATATCTCGTTTTCACAAGATGATAAGTCGTTTTCACAAGATAATAAGTCGTTTTCACAAGATAATATCTCGTTTTCACAAGATATTATCTCGTTTTCACAAGATAATAACTCGTTTTCACAAGATAATATCTCGTTTTCACAAGATAATAAGTCGTTTTCACAAGATAATATCTCGTTTTCACAAGATATTATCTCGTTTTCACAAGATAATAAGTCGTTTTCACAAGATAATATCTCGTTTTCACAAGATAATAAGTCGTTTTCACAAGATAATATCTCGTTTTCACAAGATAATTATGTCGTTTTCACAAGATAATTTTTTTCTGGTATTTAAAAAAAAATAATTGCGTGTCCTAAATATACCACCGTAAAAAGGCATTAAATACAAATTACATGTATGTATATTCGTTAGCTTCTGCGATGATCCCTTGTCATTTGTGTTATTTTAATTTCCACTTTCACCCTTACCGGCTTCGTACGAAACAGAATCGGTCGAAGAAGAATCAATTTGCGTACTTTCTTAACTCAAATATACAAAGCCTATTCTGAAAAGACAGATCTACGCATTACTCTGATATATCAACATTTCTGTTCCCCAAAATTTGCCATAATTTTAGATAATCAAGAGCACTTTTTACTATACTAATGTAGATATATTTTGTCGAGTGTCTCTAATGACGTCACAAAAAGGGGAAGTAATTCTATTGATGAACGTTATTTTTAGCGATATTTGAACAGGTAAATAAAGAAAACAACGAGGTTTAAAATTAAACGAATATTGTAATTCCTTCTCTTTAATCATTGTTTACAACATATATTATATACAAGTATATCCATTTCCTTGATATTTGACCTTTAATTTACTTATTGTACGTTTACAATGCAATTGACAGATACTTGTATTCAGACTTTTCTACGTCAACATAGAACACGAGAAAGTCGACTGAAGTTTATTTTAAAAAATTCTTTTATACTTTAACAGTTCTGTAAAATTTAATTGTTCTGTAAAAACTCTAAGAAACAGAAAAGGAGATTTTTCATACGCCACAGTTCCGAAATATAGTTCCTGTTAGATTTCAATCTCAGTTTACTATTTCTATTCAAAGTTGTATAATTATAAATAAGGAAACTACTGTATATTATTTGAACAATTTAGAATCTATACACTTCCCAAGGATGCTTTCACATAAATTTACGCTTTTCTGGCCAAGTAGTTATAGTTCTTGAGAAAATTTTTCTAAACAAGAGGCCCATGGGCCACATCGCTCACCTGAGAAGCTTTGACCATTCTGTTCTTTACCAGATTTCCCCCTTTTAATACATAATGCATCCCCACCCTACCCCACTGATCATAATTTAGACATTTTCAAATTTACACTACCCCATGATCCTTCCATGTGCAAATAAGTTTCAGCTTTTCTGGCCCAGTGGTTCTTGAGAAGAAGATTTTCAAAGATTTTTCCTATATATTTCTATGTAAATCTTTGATTACCAATTGTGGCCCCGCCCTTCCCGCGGGGGTCATGATTTGAATAATTTAGAATCTACACAACCCCAGGATGCTTCCACATAAATTTAAGCTTTTCTGGCCAATTGGTTCTTGAGAAGAAGATTTTCAAAGATTTTCCTATATATTTCTATGTTAAATTTTGATTCCCCATTGTGGCCCCGCCCTTACCTGGGGGGTCATGATTTGAACAATTTAGAATCTACACTACCCTAGGATGCTTCCACTTAAGTTTCAGCTTTTCTGGCCCAGTGGTTCTTGACAAGAAGATTTTCAAAGATTTTTCCTATATATTTCTAAATGGCCCCGCCCTTCCCCTGGGGGTCATGATTTGAACAATTTAGAATCTACACTATACCAGGAGGCTTCCACATAAGTTTCAGCTTTTCTGGCCCAGTGGTTCTTGAGAAGAAGATTTTCAAAGATTTTTCCTATATATTTTATGTAAAAATTTGATTCCCCATTGTGGCCCCGCCCTTCCCCCGGGGGTCATGATTTGAACAATTTAGAATCTACACTATACCAGGATGCTTCCACATAAGTTTCAGCTTTTCTGGCCCAGTGGTTCTTGAGAAGAAGATTTTCAAAGATTTTTCCCTATACATTTCTATGTAAAACTTTCATTCCCCATTGTGGCCCCGCCCTTCCCCTGCGGGTCATGATTTGAACAATTTAGAATCTACACTACCTAAGGATGCTTCCACATAAGTTTCAGCTTTTCTGGCCCAGTGGTTCTTGAGAGGAAGATTTTTTAATGACCCCACCCTATTTTTGTCTTTTCTTGATTATCTCCCCTTGTGAGGAGACTTGGCCCTTTATTTTTAAAATTTAAATTCCGCTTCACTCAAGGATGCTTTGTACCAAGTTTGGTCAAAATTGGCCCAGTGGTTCTTGAGAAGAAGTCAAAAATGTGAAAAGTTTACAGACGGACAGACAGACGGACGGACGGACGACGGACAAAATGTGATCAGAAAAGCTCACTTGAGCCTTCGGCTCAGGTGAGCTAAAAAATAAAATTCTTTATATTTTAATGTAAAACTTACGTTCCCTATTGTGGCCCCACTCTACCCCCGGGAGTCATGACTTAGAATCTACACTACCCCAAGATGTTTCCACATAAGTTTCAGCTTTTCTGGCCCAGTAGTTCCTGAGAAGAAAATTTTTAAAGATTTTTTTTATATAGTTCGGTACATGTTAAACTTGGATTCCAAATCGTGGCCCCGCCCTACACCCAGGGGTCATGATTTAGACAATTTAGAATCTACACTACTTCAGGATCCACATAAGTTTCAGCTTTTCTGGCCAAGTGGTTTTGAAGAAGATTTTTCCTATATATTACTATGTAAAATTTGATTCCCTATTGTGGCCCCGCCCAACCCCCGGGGGTCATGGTTTGAACAATTTAAAATCTCACTACCCCAGGATCCTTCCACATAAGTTTCAGCTTTTCTGGCACAGTGCTTCTTGAGAAGAAGACTTTTTAATGACACCACCCTATTTAAGTGAGCTAAAAAAACATTAAACCAAACCAAACACGGACCTCTAAACAAGAGGCCCATGGGCCTTATAGGTCACCTGAGCATCATGCAACAACTTTCAAATGATTGAATTCATGTTCATGTTTTAAGCTAGATGCTATGGCATTCACAATTTTGAAAGAGGCACCACTGCTAATCAAAACTATACACTTAGCAATTGTTTAGTTTGTTTACTTAATACCAATAAGCAGGGTAGGGGAACAACAAGAGGCCCAAGGGCCTTGAATCGCTCTTCTGATAAATTGTACAACCTATCACTTGTATTTGAAGCCTCTAACCCTAAGTATCCTATTAAAGACCCAAGTTGCATCACCTGACAAAGTTTGATGATTCTTAGCCAATTAGAACTCCTTTTTGGTCTACATTCTTGGAAATCACAAAATGCATCAAGTGACAAAGTTTGATAATTCTAAGCCAATAAATACCTGAGATATTCAAAAGTAGGTCACTTTGACTTACTCTTTGGTCAACATTCTCAGAAAACCCAAGATGCATCAACTGACAAAGTTTGATGATTCTTAACTAATAAGTACCAGAGATACTTAAATATAGCCATAAAATGTCGAAAGTAGGTCATTGTGACCTACGTTTTGGTTGACATTTTTTAGAGTCCCAAGATGCATCTGCTGACCAAGTTTGATAATTCTAAGCCAATAAATACCTGAGATATTCAAAAGTAGGTCACCATGACCTACTTTTAGGTCGACATTCTCCGAAAATCCATGATGCATCAACTGACAAAGTATGATGATTCTAAATCGATAAGTACTAGAGATACATAAATATAGCCATAAAATGTCAAAAAGTAGGTCACTGTGACATACTTTTTGGTCGACATTCTCCGAAAACCCAAGATGCATCAACTGACAAAGTTTGATGATTCTAAGCCAATAAGTACTGGAGAATACTTAAATATAGCCATAAAATGTTGAAAGTAGGTCATCGTGACCTACATTTTTGTTGACATTTTTTAGAGTCCCAAGATACATCTGCTTACCAAGTTTGATAATTCTAAGCCAATAAATACCTGAGATATTCAAAAGTAGGTCACCATGACCTACTTTTAGGTCGACATTCTCCGAAAACCAAAGATGCATTAACTGACAAAGTATGATGATTCTAAACCAATAAGTACTAGAGATACATAAATATAGCCATAAAATGTCAAAAGTAGGTCACCGTGACCTACTTTTTGGTCGACATTCTCTGAAAACCCAAGATGCATCAACTGACAAAGTTTGATGATTCTAAGCCAATAAGTGCCGGAGATATTTAAATATAGCCATAAAATGTCGAAAGTAGGTCACTGTGACCTAATTTTTGGTCGTCACTATCCGAAAACCGAAGATGCATCAACTCACAAAGTTTGATGATTCTAAGCCAATAAATACCTAAGATACTTAAATATAGCCATAAAATGTCGAAAGTAGGTCACCGTGACCTACATTTTGGTCGACATTTTTCAAATTCCCAAGATGCATCTCCTGACCAAGTTTGATGATCATGGGTTTGAAGGTAATCAAAATATGCCTTTTAAACAATTTGAAAACAAATGCCTGCAAAACTCTAAAAGTAGGTCACAGTGACCTACTTTTTCTTAAATATGTTTTAAGGTCCCATGATGCAGCAACTTACAAGATTTGATGATTCTAACCCTTTCAGTGCCTGAAA
Source organism: Saccostrea cuccullata (assembly GCF_032062105.1). NCBI lineage: Eukaryota > Metazoa > Mollusca > Bivalvia > Ostreida > Ostreidae > Saccostrea > Saccostrea cuccullata. Next base: position 1,152,542 of record NW_026940631.1, on the reverse strand, counting down.
TAAAGGGATTAAATGTTTTGAAAAGGATAAGTCATAAAGTTCAAAAAGTAGGTCACGGTGACCTACTTTTAAGTTGACGTTGTTCAAGGACCCAAGATGCATCAACTGACTAAGTTTGATGATCATAGGCCTTAAAGTATCCAAAATATGCCTTTAAATCAATTTGAAAACAAATGCCCGCAAAATTTAAAAAGTAGGTCACCGTGACCTACTATTGAGTTAACATGATGTGAAGTCCTAAGATGCATCAACTTACAAGATTTGATGATCCTAGTCCTTATAGTAAACAAAATATGAACATTTTTATTAATTGTAAATTTAGGTCAACTTTAAAGTGACCTTGAGACCACGCCCTTTGCCCCAGGGTCATGCCTTGAACAATTTTTAATCTTCAACATATCCTGATCCTTGTATGTAAGTTTGGTGAAAATCTGCCCGGTGGTTCTGGAGAAGAAGATTTTTTAGCAACCAGTGCTTTTTGTTTTGTTTTCCTGATTATCTCCCCTTGATTCAGGGTCCCAACCCTTATTTTAGTATAAATGGTAGCCCTTGGGCCAAGGATACCCTGTGACAAATTTGACACTGATTGGCCAAGGGGTTCTTGAGTTATGGCCCATATTCTAAAAAGTTAACGCACACCGCACACCGCACGACGCACACCGCACAAATGGCCATAGCATTTGCTCTTTGAGCCTTTGGCTCAGAAGAGCTAAAAATGTATGTCAACTAATCAGTAATATTCAGCAATAATCAGGAGTGCTCCTTAACCACACATTAACCCCTGACCCAAGGTCTACACATTGCACAATTTTTGAAAAGGCACACTTGCTTATCAAAAATGTTGATTAATACCAAGGAGCAGATTTAAAACAATTCATTTTCAGTATATAAGTAGAGCCCCCCCCCAGCCCATCCCAATTTTGGTATTCCTGACACAGGGGCCTTGAAATTCACAATTCTGGAAGAAGAGCCCATCATAACTATGTAAATAGTTCATCTGCTTATTATCCAGGAGTAGAGAAAAAGAGTTTCATAGATGTAATGTATTTTCACCATATAATCATTAAAGAGCCACATCCTAACACCATAACCCCTGACCCTGGGGCCATAAAATTCATAATTTTGAAAGAGGTACTCTTGCTCATCATAACTATGTACTTAATTAGTTTATCTAATACTCAGGAACAGAGAAGAAGATTTTCAAAGAAATAATGCATTTTCACTATATAATCAATAAAGCCCGCCCTAACACCAGAACCCCTGACCCTGGGACCATGAATTACACAATTTTGGTAGAGGCATTCTTGCTCATCATAACTATTTACTTAGTTAGTTTATTTAATACTCAGGAACAGAGAAGAAGATTTTCAAAGAAATAATGCATTTTCACTATATAATCAATAGAGCCCCGCCCTAACACCAGAACCCCTGACCCTGGGGCCATGAATTACAAAATTTTGGTAGAGGCATTCTTGCTCATCATAACTATTTACTTAGTTTATTTAATACCTAGGAGCACTGATTAGAAGATTTTCAAAGATTTAATGCATTTTCACTATATAATCAATAGAGCCCCGCCCTAACACCAGAACCCCTAACCCTGGAGCCATGAATTTCACAATTTTGGTAGAGGCACTCTTGCTCATCATAACTATTTACTTAGTTAGTTTATTTAATACTCAGGAACAGAGAAGAAGATTTTCAAAGATTTAATGCATTTTCACTATATATTCAATAGAGCCCCGCCCTAACACCAGAACCCCTGACCCTGGGCCATAAAATTCACAATTTTGGTAGAGGCACTCCTGCTCATCATAACTATGAACTTAATTAGTTTATTTAATACCCAGGAGCAGAGAGGAAGATTTTCAAAGAATTAATGCAATTTCACTAAATAATTAATAGAGCCCTGCCCTAACACCAGAACACCTGACCCTGGGGCCATGAATTTCACAATTTTGGTAGAGGACTCAATGCTGATTACAATCATACCAACAGTTTGACTGCTTGATGTCCGGGAGTAAAGAAGAATACCGTGAAATTCAAACATTTTGTTCCCATATTCTATTGATGCTACATGTCAAAATTTGAGTAATAAATTGGCTCAAATGTTCCAGAGAACAAACTGTATGTTCAAAGTATGGCCAGCACACAACGGACAGATATAGATAGCAATTGACTTGGGTGACCTAGAAATGGGGACCCCTAGAAATGTTTTAAAATGATAGTACAAATGAATCTGTCACCCTTACAAACTTGATACTTCCTTTGAATCAAACTCGATTTTACTTCATACTTTATTGATTTGATCTGTAAATAGACCAATTAAGAATATATCAATAACAATTTGGCACCAGGAAACTACAATAAAAAAGATGCTTTGAAATAACCTCAGAAAAGTTTGGAGTACACTGTCACAGAGTTAGGTAACATACTCTCTTATAGAACACTACTGGTAATTACATGTACCTATATTTATTGCTTATTAATGGCAGTACCTCTGCTATCATCAAATGGAAACAATAGGCTGTGTAAAGCATTATTCAAGTAACAATGTACATTCATTTGGGTTTTTTCTCTTAATTATGTGTGGACTGACACTTTAAAATTGACTGAGCTAAAAAATAAAATTCTATATTATTCAAAAATTTTACAATTTTTTCATTGAATTCCACAACCAAAAAAAAAACTCCTGCAAGCAAAATCTTAATAATTCATTTTTCTCATCCGGATAATCTTTGGGTTAATCCCTAGTTTTATTGACCTCATGGCCATGGCCCGGTTAAAATGTCTCTGTGTCTTCACTTCTCCTGGATCATCAAAACTGGCTTCTATTGAGGTAATGACTCCAAAAATAACTCCCAAGACTAAAAACAAGATAATAAAGAGGGTATACTGTGTCACTGTTGGACTTGGAGTTCCTTCCATTTCCCTGAGATGAGCTTTTGCGGGCTGAAAACCTGGATTAAGGTCAAGGGCATGTGTAAAATGTAGTGCTGCTTCTTGGTAATGTCCATAGGCTTTCAAGATTTCTCCTAGTGTAAAATGTTGAAGCCATGTATTCTGAGTGGAGGTTTGCATGACTAGTGAACGTCTTGTCAGAAATATTGCGTCATCTAAATATTGGAGATTAAATAAGACCCGTGCCATATTAAGTAAAACTTCTGGGTTGTTTGGGGACACTGATAATGCTTTTCTAAAACATTCTATTGAATTCTGTGTGTTTCCTTTAATTCTCCAAAAATTCCCTATCTGGTTATACACATTTGCCGAGTTTGGATCCTGTAAAATATAAAAACATTTTATTTTTTAATCACAGACTCAAAAAATCTTTTACTTTCTTTTCTTATACATGTAATCAAAAACTTACATCTTTTTTCATCTTTTTAAGTTTTTCCTCTAGTTCATTAATATCTACATGTGAGCCTTTGCTGCCCTTTTTCTTGAAGATAAGTGCGACCTCCGGCTCTGGTATATGACTGTGTTCGTTCCGGTTTGCTATTCCCCGTAGGTGATCATACTGGGTGTGGTTTACAGCCTTCCCACAGCTTAGTTCTGTCTTCTTTTTCTGATCATCTCTAAAAAATTATGTGTTCTTATGAGAACCAATATTCCGGATCAAATTCATGAAAAATTATGTTTAAAATGACATTTAGAAATTCATTTGTCCTTAGTTGAAAATAAACAAAGTATCTTAATTATGTAATGTATCAGAATTACGGTAATTGTAGATATAACTGATCCAATTTTATTTTCAAGCTATCATTCATTGTGTCACAAACATTTTCAATGTAATTGAGGCCTAGAAAAAAAATATGTTTGTTTCCGCTTTCCCGACCGACCCTAATTTATAGTGCCGACCCTAAATATTTTTTAATGCTTTTGTCCCATGGTGTGCAAGATTTCACCCAGGGTACTGTAGTCTCCAACTTTGCAAGTTTTTCAAGACAGAAAGAAGTTTGGGTCACCTTTCTATTATCAATTTAAGTCACAGAAATGCTTAAAAACATCATTTCTTTTGTCATTAATGTTACTTCTGTACATGTTTTTAATTTTTGATTAAAGAAGCAAAAAAAAAATTTTTCCAAAAAAAAAAAAAAATTGCCGACCTACCTACCCTATATTTTTTCAGCCTGAAAGCGGAAACAAACATATTTTTTTTCTAGGCCTGATGTAAATTGCTATTTTCTTTTACAATTACAGATTTATCAACTGACACATTCAGTTACCATATGGTGTTCAAGCTTAGCTCTAAAGCTCGACGCCATAAAAATATTAAAAGATTGGCCATTTTGTACACTTTTTCAGGAAACAAGGAAAATGATGCAATTCATGATGGCATAATGCATTGACTAGCTAGAAAATTATATGTCATTTTTTGATAGATATGCAGTCATCAATGGTCTAAATGAATGATATGTAATGCATTAAGAAACTAATACTAAGCAGTTCATTCTTTTAGAGGCGGGTCAAAAGGTTTAAGTATGTGTTTTACTATGAAGTTACCATCGTTGAAGTTCAAATAAGTGGAAAGGCATAAGCGAAAATCAAAAACAAATACATTGACTAGAAGGTGTTACATTGGCTCTTCCATTAACTGTAGCTTACACGAAGGATATTACATGAGTTTAAAAACATAAATCGCATTTGCAGTCAAGGAAAGGAGTTAACAAATCCTTATTTTTTGAAAGATATAGTCTCATAACAGTGTGTGCAAACAAATTTTCATAAAACACTAATGTGCATTACTCAATTTGTTTGCTCACACCTTTGCAGTTATGAGAAAAACATAATTTATTATGTTTCAAAAAATAAGGATTCAATACTTAATTGAAATCAGACCATAAATGTAGGAGGAGTAGCATTTTGAAGTGTATCAGAAATATCCATTTTTAGTAAACATGGCGACACCATAATGGCATTCGTCAAAATCTAAAACCGATCTCTACAGAATATCTATATGTAACAGGAAAGGACAAGAGGTACGGCTGGACTGAGAATCGAATCCTTATCAAGAACCCTTGCATCTCCAGTCAAGTGCTCTGCCAATTGAGCTATCCGGGCCGATATCCATGGACCAAACCATTCCTCCCTCCTTATATGGTCTTCGCCCTCGAAGACGCAACCCAAGTTCTAATTAGCCCCTGGCAGGACTTTCACCTGCAATCCCAGGGGTGGTCAATGGCACCAAATCTGTAACAGGAAGGGAGGAAATGTATGGCTGGACCGGCAAATAAATCAGGGACCCCTGCATCTCCAGTCAGATGCTCTACCAACTGAGCTATCCAAGCCAATATCCACGGCTCAAACCATTACATATATAATTCTTTACTATAAGTTACTTCATCTTGTGTACCAAGTGACAGTCATATCAATTAATTGAAAAAATTATAGCAAAACTGTTGGAGGAGTAACATTGTTTACAGACGGACAGACAGACAAGCATCTTCATTTCTATCACATGGTCATGATCGCAGATGCTCTTCCAGTCTCTGACCAGTACAGCTTAAAATACTGATAACATCATCAGATCATGTTAGTATGATGATGATCACTCAACAGTTTTCCCGCGTTTTACACTAAAATAAACAAATAAAAATTGTCATGGAAGACTTTAAACTGTAAACAACTCCTACGTACTCGTTCGAGCAGTCCTTATACCGGTGTTTATCACAATGTTCTGTTTTTCTCATTATTCGCCACTGTCCGTTTTCTACCACTTTGTTGGTCAGAATGTTCATCAACTCGTCCGTCTCCCCATCTGTTTGGTCACTGCTCTGTATCACCTTTCCCTCGTCTGCGCTCAGTTTCCAGTGGTTTGACCCTGCAGAACTTCTAGAATTCGAATTTACAATTTGCATGGACACTATGTACAGTGCCATGTACGAGACACTAGGTAAATCGTAAGTCATTTTCACAGTTTTCAAGCTATGTTGACAGTTTACTTTCTGACAGTTGACATCGTGTTTTCGTCAATATGGCGGTCTTTAAAGCGCCATCTGTGAAGAATTTTTCCAATTTTCAAGGGGAGGTAAATCTTATATAAATTTCATCAAACCACAAAAAAAGGGGGGAGTCCACCAAAGAATGTGGATCTGAAAGAGGGTATCGGGGATAGAATCCCATTTGCATAGTTTTTTTATGAGGAGAAAAGAGAGGGAAAAACAAGGAAAGGGGGTCTCAGAGAGAGAGGGAGAGGCTACTGAGTTTGTATTAAAATACATGTGTTATCAATGCATGCATGCATGCATTTTTAGCTCACCTGAGCCGAAGGATCAAGTGAGCTTTTCTGATTACACTTTTCCGTCGTCCATCCGTCTGTCTAGCTGTCCGTCCGTCCGTCTGTTAACTTTTTACATTTTTGACTCCTTCTCAAGAACCACTGGGCCAATTTTAACCAAACTTGGTACAAAGCATCCTTAGGTAAACGTAATTTTAAATTGTTAAAACAAAGGGCCAAGATTCCTCACAAGGGGAGATAATCAAGAAAATACAAAAATAGGGTGGGTTCATTAAAAAATCTTCTTCTCAAAAACCATTGGGCCAGAAAATCTGAAACTTATGTGGAAGCATCCAGGGGTAGTGTACATTCAAAATTGTACAAATTATGACCCCCGGGGGTAGGGCGGGCCACAATAGGGAATCCAAGTTTTACATAGAAATATATAGGAACAAACTTTAAAAATCTTCTTCTCAAGAACCACTGGGCCAGAAAAGCTGAAACTTATGTGGAAGCATCCTGGGTTAGTGCAGATTCTAAAGTGTTAAAATTGTGACCCCCCAGGGGGGGGCAAGGTCAAACTGCAAAGGTATTATAATGGGGAAATTGGGTAAAGAATGGTATCACCAATGCTACTCAGGTGTGCGATGTGGCCCATAGGCCTCTTGTTTTTAATTATGAAAGACCAATGAAACACTGAATTAAATATACTCATAAACATATAAAAATCCATATTTATTCGATCAAAACAGAATTATAATTAATTGGATTGTATGAAATTCAGTTTTAAACAAAAAGCTGATTTTCAAGCAATATATATATATAAAAAAAAATATGAGCTGCATTTGTGAAGTCCTGAGCATCTTACCTTCCTTTTAAAATGCATATACGTGTATGTGCTGTCATATAAAAATCTGCTTGTAATTAAAACATGATGAAAAAATTATGAAGAATTTTTTTTTTTTAGATTTCTCTTTACTTTATGGAATTTTTTGCATTCTATAAGAAAAATACTTGAAATGTAAAGGATGACAATCATGGTGTAATTTTGCTTTATTCAAAGCTTATAAACAGTTCTCTCATTGCAAATATGAATAGCAGAAGTCTTAAAATAATTCATTTTGTCATTAAAATAGTTAATATGCAATATTACAAAAATCACTAAATGAATTACGTCCCCCGACTTCAATATGATTATAATGCCAAAGACCATGTTTTGCTCTGGAAGTGGGAGACGCGAAAAAGGGCAGATCAGATCGTAAGATAGGAAGTCACAATGGCTATATGCAATAATAATCAAAGTACTGAGACAGTACTGAAAGACGGGGTCAACCGTCAAACAATTTTCATGCTAGATTTTACAAATGTGATTTTTTAACGAGTTTTGATAATTTTTTTTAAATTAACAGACTAAAACCAAAACTGTGAATAATATAAATTTGCGTTTTTTATTTAATTTGAAGTAGAAATTTCAATAATTGGTAAGTCTAGAAACCTGTTTGAATTGTCCGAATTTCACCTGGTCCGAATTAATATTTCACCGGAAGTAAACAATGGATGATGCGTACGCAGTCGTAATACTACGCAGGAGAGTACTTTGTTTACTAGTGTGTTTTACAATTAATATTGAGTTTACGTTTACAAAATGCTTCATGAATTTGATTAAAAAAAAAGTTTATATCACTTTCTTCTGTTTGATACAGAATGTTTATTTTTTGATCAAAATAATTTCTGCGCTCTTTCATAAAGCGTAGATTTAATTCATGTGTTATCACCACGGCTTCCTTTTTGAGGGCTCTGACAGTAAACTAATAGACGGGACGTGACCCCGTCTGAAAATGATAAAGAATCTGTGAAGGTTTCATTAAATTTTATTCAGTGGTACAGGAAGAGTTGCTGATAAGAGCTGGGTACCCTTCAATATATTACAGAAAGAATAGCAGTGTCATTTTTTTTGCTATGGGAAGCCCAAAATATGTATCCAACCAAAGAGTAAAATAGGAGATGCACAATGGCAATATATAACAAAGATGTGATAAAGATTCTGTGAAAGTTTCATCAAATTTCATTCAGTGGTATGACAGGAGTTGCAGATAAGAGATGGGTATCCCAAAGTGTAAACAGACGGACGGACATCCCTTTTACCAATACCCTCCTGCTTTTCAAGTGGGTATAATAATAAAATGTTTTGCTACATTAATCTTTGACGATTACCCAAGTAGAACAGACAGTACCTGGACTTTTATACCACTGCTAGAAATGCAGGAGGATACATAAGTGATTGGGGTTTCTGTACGTCCGTCCGTTACGCTTTGGGGTACCCATCTCTTATCCGCAACTTTTCTTATACTAATGATTGAAATTTAATGAAACTTTCACGGAATCTATATTACCTAGTGCCATTGTGCACTTTTAAATTTAATTTTTGATCCGACACTTATTTCAGGTTTACCAGAGCAAAACCACAGGCCTTCAGATCGCTTTGATCTTACCGACATGTGTTTTTTTTTATACATGTCGGCAAGATCAAAGCGATCTGAAGGCCTGTGAGCAAAACATTAATTTCGCCATTATAATAATTTGGGAGGTGGGGGTATCATTTATAGTGAGCTCAGGTGTGTTTAGGACCGAACTTCTTTCAGTACCAAATTTTTTTCCAAACTTACAATTAATTACTTACCTTTTTTTGCAACGTGCCTGTTGAAAGTAGGGGGACTAAACCTACACCTTTAATACTCAGGAACAGTGAGAAAAAAATTTCAAAGAAATAATCCATTTTTAATATTATCTACAGAGCATCCTGTCCCATTTCCAATTTTCATGACCCATGGGCCAGAGTTAGTATTTGCTTGAACATCTCTATATGGTGCAATTAAGATAGGCATTGCATTTAACCACATTCACAAATGTCTGTGAAACAACAAAGATGATACCCAGTACTTTTACAGAAAATAAAAACTTTCATAAGATTTTAATGGTATTTATTCATCATCAGCTTCTAATTTGATATTGTTTCCAAACTTTGCATACAATTTCACTTTGAGATCTTGAAGTAGAGTTTGTATAGCTTCACATTGTCGCTCTAAGTCTTTCATCTCTTCCTGTGTGTTTTCCTTCGCTTTTTCCAACATCTCGTTAGCACTGTCTACTGTTAAGCTGACAAATACTTCTCCTATCTGATATGTAATTTATGAGTTAAGGAATCAACAGTCAAACAATGCAACTATGACAATTTCGCTGACAGTCTTGGCTATGTTGTTGGGAACAAAGATTAGGTAAACATTTATATAGATATGCTGACATCAAGAATAACATTTAGATCTAGATCTGAAATTGAACACTAGTATATCATTAATATCCCTGAGGCAGCTTTCAAAATCATACTGCATACTTTTCATTTAAATAAACACCTCAGAATGATGGGGCTGGCACAACTTGCGACCTCTCTTGCTAAATGATTAATTTCTATAAATACTTAGGTTTCACTTTACAGTTTACACCACATTAATATTGTTTGCCAGACTCGTGTGAGCATCAACATACAGTAAATCTTAAACACATAAAAATTTATAATAATGAGATCCTGTGCTTGCAAAATTTTAAATGGGATTTATTACTTTTTTAAGGTTACATACATAAAATAAACAGAATTTGTGGAAAAATTTTCATGCTTATAATTCATAAATACCATATAATTACATCTATCTTCAGTATCTTGTAAAAATAAATGTTGTCAAAAATTGGTTATCTTCAGTACTTATATCATTTTTGAGTGCAGTTTTTATGGGTTGGGTGGGGGGGTGAAGTGTAGGGCTGGGACGATACAGCTTTTTCTATATCGATACGTATCACAATATTTGAGCCACAATACGATATGTATCACGATATGTTGAATTTCTTATAAAATCTTTTGATGTATTGAAATAAACAATTTATTTCTTTGCATATAAGAATAATTTATTCAAAATAGTTGTTTATATGATGTAGAACAAAAATAATTTACTCAAGTGGTATTAATAATTATTCATTTCATATCTATATTTATATTTAGCTTATTTTTTTTATATATTAAACCCCAAATGTTAAATAAACAAGGAAAGACAGAAGTCAGATTTTTGGGGCGATATTTCGATATTTTTTAAAATGTATTGATATGTGTATCGTCCTCACATATATCACGATATCTCGATATATCATCCCAGCCCTATTGAAGTGGGTAGGGGTGGGGTGAAAAACTGCTTTAAAAAAGATCTCAAGTTCATCCTTACAATGTAAATATAAGTCCAAATGTCAATGCTTTTAATTTTAAGGATATGGGACTAATTCATCATCTAACATCATCATCTCGTCTCCAGCATCCTCCAAGTTCTGTAACTCTTTCTGAGGAAAAAAAATTAAAATATCCTACATGTTAAAAAAAATCCTTTTTCATTTCTGAAAATGTTAAGGTATAAATATTTAGTTTCCTTTAGAGTAAATTAAAAGCAATTTTGATTTGCTTTGAACATACATAAGGTGGGACAGTGTGTTACCTTTTTATTCTCTAGTTCATCCTTGAGATCCTGAAGTTTAGCGTTATTTCTGGCGAATTTATTGATTTTCTGTTGATCATCATAGGTGACCTGGGTATCCGGGTCCTACAACAGAGAGAGAGACTGTCATTATAGGTTAAACACAGAGCAAGATGTTCAGTAGAGTTAATTTGTCAGCAGTACAAACAATCTCCCGTGCAGAGTTGTCCTTCATTCTCTCTCAGACACCTCTGCAATGGGCTCACTTCAAGATTTTTGACATAACATATAAAACATGATATTTGCAGGATTGCTTCAAATTAAATCAATAGTTCTGGATTGATTTGAGTTAATATTTATCTCAAAACTTAAGACATAAGCATAAAAACTGAATTATAATGAATTAAAACTAACACACTATCATTTCTTGTGTTTATCACTGTGATAAACGCGAGCGAACGACAGAGCTGAATGTATGAGTTGATGGTAGTGAGTGCAGTACTTATTGCCCATTTTTAAGTTCTTTTCCTGCTAAATGACGCCATTAGTCGGGATTTTATTTCTGATAAAATAAGCATGTTAAGATAGTATAACTTTGGATTGAGCTGATTCAATATCTTCATGAATCAACTCAGGTGAGCAAATAAATAGGATTTAAATATGATTGATCATGGTGATGGATTAAGATTTCGTGGATTTCTCCTATTTATTCCTATGGAAAAGATTGATCCCTATATTTTGATTGTGTTGGACCTGCATGATGGATCAGTTATAATTATAACTCGAATTTCCTGTAGGGATTCTTTGGTTGATCAATTTATTTAGTTGATACATGAAACAAACATAAAATTCCAAAAAATCAATTTATTATTACTACAAGCATGCCCTAGTCATGATTTTTTTTTCCACAAGCCATGCTTGCAAATGAATGGCACTTCCCAATGCGATTGGTCCATCTTTTTTTTAGCAATTGTTATTTGTTAATGACAGAAAAATTCTTAACATTGATTAATTCCTCTGTAGTATACTTACTGAATCTTTCATCGAGTTTGCCATAGCAGTGTGAAAAATATTTTTCGACGACTCAAAAGGCGCACTTGTTTCATAAGCCGGGTCAAGCCGGTTAATATTCCGGAACCGGGCAAGTCACTTGTTTCAAATATATTTAAGCCGCCGGGCGGTCAGAAAGTAGCCCGGATCGCCCGAAAAATTTCGAGCGGCCAAATGAAAAGCAATATGGCGGAAAACGGAGGTAGAAATGTTATTCGTTTTTTATCATTTGTCGTAGTCTCGGTGTCAATAAACAAACATTACTGAGATAATAAGAGACTTTTGCAACATATTTGTTTACATTTGCACGACAATTTTTTCTTTTCAATTTTAAAGCTGCTTTTCAGTTCTGTGGGTAACGAGACCCCATATATGCTCCAAATTCACAAATTGTACATTGAATGGAACTAGTAAATAGATAGTTTTCGATAGGCCTGAATTTAGCGAAAGTTACCTCCCGTTGGCCGCCATATTGGAGGTAGACTCAGTGATTTTCCCTCTTTGTCTTACCAAGTTTAAGAAACTAAAGCAGAAATATTTGGTGGAAAATCTTTATCAAATAATTTTTCTTCAATAAAGGAGGCTTCCAAAAATTTATATACTTCAGAAAAATAATGATTTCTAATTCAGAATAGCAAATATAAAAATTTTAAATTGGTTGAACAATGAAGGAATATGAGTGTTTGGACCTCCAGTATGGCGGCCAACGGGAAGTAACTCTTGGTCAATCGAAAACTATCTATATTAAAACGAAATATATCCATTAAATCGTTGTTCTCGTGCGTTCAGATAATTTTTTTTACAGCAACAGCACCAATACCAGCCAATCCGGCTTATTTTTCACTCGTTTCAGCGACACTAACCGGGTCAATATGCCATGTGATAAAAGTGAACCGGGTCATCGCCCGGCTGTCTGAAACAAGTGCGCCCAATTGAAATCCAGAAAAGTACTATAACATTCAGACCGAGTCCGATGTAAAGGAATTGTTAACTCGGACAAGGAATATTGGAAATGTTTTTGATTTTTACAATTATTTAGCCAGTTTTCAACATTTTCTTGACATTTTTCATGACATGAAATTATTTTCTGAAAACAAGTTATCGCTTTTTTTTAAAATAGAAATTGTGTAAAAGATTTCTTAATCATGTTAATGTAATTTACGACATTTTCAAGATCGAATTGTCTGAGATTCTGGTCCGAATTTCCGAATTGTTCCTGCACTTAGAGGGAAGATGGATAAATTACTAAATTAGATATTAAAAAAAAAATCAGAATGTCTAAGAATTCTCACAAAGAACATCTGTCGTCATATTTGATGAAACATCGTGTGAAGCCTCGGGAAAATGAGTGAGTAAAATGAATATGAGATATGAACGGCCTTTTTGAGTTTTTCTCATTGTAACCAAGGAAGCTTTCATTTTATTTACCCATGAAAAATTGAGGACATTATTTATTGAACTTATTAAGTTAATTAATGGTGATTGAGCAGATACATATATATGTGACAATGTCTCTGGTTTGAGGAACTCTCATCAGGATAAAATGCTTTTTCAGGGGAGACAAATCTTTCAATAAAATGGCTGTTTCCCCTTTGATTTTTCCATTCCAGTCTTTCTGCGTGCATTTCACTTATTATAAATGTTATAATATTATTTATGTTCAAAGAATGTACTGTTTGGGAAATATTTTTATTAAATAGACCTCTGTTTCAATGCTATGAGGTGCTGAAAAGTTCGTATTTCACCTATTCGATTCATACTATGAGGTGTTTTGATATTTACTATCAAAAAAATGTTATCACTCGATCGAATAGTTGATATCACCTATTTGAGTAAGTGATATCATTCATTCAAATTGAATAATAGGTGAATATTTGAATATTCGAATATTAGTGATATCACTTATTCAAATAACTGATATCACCTATTTGATTTAAATTGGTGATATCACCTATTCAAAAAGGTGATATCACTTATTCGAATAGGTGATATCACCTATTCAAATAAATATAGGTAATATCACTTATGAGGCACCATTTTGGTAATTTACCGGCAAAAATTGATATCACCTTTTCAAGTAGGTGATATCACTTATTCAAATAGGTGAATAATTAGTGTTTTCCCTAAGAACCGACTACCGGCAAAAATGACCGCTTCAACTGACAAAAATGCCGCTTTGAAACAAAAATTTGTTGTGAGGTCCACAGAGATTCTGTTCATAAACCTTTGCCCAAAGCCTGTTATAATTGATCTCTAACATTTTACTTTGAAATAAAGGGAAAACACTGCACTCACTGATATCACCTATTGGAATAAGTGATATCACTCATTCAAATTGAATAGATGATGGCACAGTCAGAACCTTCGATGAATACTACCTCAAATCCAGTGAATGTGTAGTGTTAATGTGAACCATCGGCAGTTTTATAGTTTACAAGGGGACTACATGTATATATATATACCGGTACATGCAGATAAATAATAATAATTATAAGTATTATTATGCCCCCTCTCTGAAGGAGAGCAGGGTAATACTGTTTACCCTTCTTTGTGTGTCTGCCTATCTGTCTGTACAATTTCGTGTCGAGGTTTTCTCAGCAGCTACTAAATACAAATGCTTAGCCTTGAAATTTTAGCACTCTCTTTGTAAAGACATGCCACATTGTGGGATTTTTTTGTACAAATCTGATATCAACTTCTTGTTTATCCATGGGTCTGTCCATACCAAATTTCCATCACAGTTTCCTCAGCAACTATTCATTACAGATGACATTTTGTGCTACTTGATCATATAAGCTCTTTCTCCTTTGAGAGGATATTTTCACATCATAGTGGGGGTATTATTATTGAGCATTGACCAGTTTTACTGGGTCAGAAATCAAATGAAATGAACATCTTTTTTAGAGTACACACAGACATACACATATATTATAACTCTAATCCAATTAATTTTCTTATTAATAGAGCAAGGGGTAAAATGCCTTCCAAAGAGAGCAGGAAGATGTCAGCATCAGGAGAAAAGCTGGCTCAGACTAACAGTAAAATTACTGGACATAAACCAATAAAGAGGGGCAAAATAACAATCCAGGAGTAAGTACTGGATATAAAACAATAAAGAGAGGCAAAATAACAATCTAGGAGTAAGTACTAGATATAAACCCATAAAGAGGGGCAAAATAACAATCCAGGAGTAAGTACTGGATATAAACCAACAAAAAATGTATTACTTTATTACCAGGTACTTGACTGCCTTCAAATTGAAGCAGCTATAGCACCCAGCTGCTAGACTAGATATCTAGGTGTATGAACATAATATGAAGTTACATTTGTTACAGCCATGAAATAGTGGGGTGGGACTACCTGCTTTTCCAAACCTAACATTCATTGAAAGACTGGTTTCCCCCTTCTCCCACTTTATGCATTTTATGAATATTTTTGATGTATGTGTATTAATATAAATATATTCCGTGATACGAGTATTTGAAAAGAAATAAGCATAATGCATGTTAAATTTCATTGGATTTTATTGTCTTACAAAGCTTTGTGTGAGATTATGATAGGTCAAAGGCTATAATTAACATTCAAAAGCTACATGAAATTTTTTTCCATGCAGCATTCCAGGTGAGATCATGATGACCATATTTAGGTACCTGTCACCTCAAGATCTGATGCTGGCATCACAAGTCTGTAAATCATGGCACAGCCTGGCTAATGATAAGTATGATGGACGTCAACACATATTTGACATATATATGACATCATAAACTCTACTTTCATAAGAGTTTTAATTGTTTCAGTACAAAACAATGTTTAACAATAAGTGTCACAGATTGTTGAGGATTATATCAAGATCTTACAATCAACTTTATATTTTACAGTACTCTCTGGAGACCAATACTAAAGAAGTACTCAGGGACTAAATCAGATAGAAGTGACACAGAGGTCAACCCTAAATCCATTGAGAGCTTAAAAAGGGACTGCTTGACAAGGTGTGATTAATCATCTAACTGATTCAGACTTCTTGACAGCAATTTTTGATCCACAACATTTATTTTTTGGTCATTATATTTGAGACATGGATTGTTTCTGAGTAAGGATATATGTCCAGAACTTGACTCAGGGTAATTTAAACAAGGTCAAGGTCACTGATTTTAGAAAATTCTTAATTAGGCCATAACTTGAATTTTAAAAATAGTAGGTTATATGTACTATGACAAAAGTTGCTTGTGACAAGGACAGGAAACCAACCTGCACAATAGTCATTTAGTCAAGGTCATTGAATGAGATGTGTAAAATTCTAATTCATAGCATAATTTTTAAATGAAGTAATTTTAGTTCATACATACCTTCAGGATTGATTATGATCAATGAATATGCCATGACCCCTAAGGTCCTATCCTGCATCTACCAGTAAAGGAAATGCAAGTTATATATATACCAGTATATTTTTAAGAAATCAAATGAATATAGGTGATGGATGACATAAAATTAGACAGCATACTGTGGTACAAAAATCAATTTTTTTCCAAATTTGGAATGAAACATCCTTTAAAGAGAGGTTTGAGGGAATTTGTCTAATTCCAAGGTTCCCAAGAGGTGGAACCAAGGTCTCAACAAGTGCAGGGATAGACATTAACAGTTGCCTGATTGCTAAAGACAAATAAAAAACCAATTTCTGAAAGTCTCAGAATGCAAAAATTCCTTCTCCTCTGTAACATTATACAGAATCTAGGATAGATGCAAGTAAAACCTTTCTTCAGACAAAGTAAAAAGTTTGACATAGGTAATTCTTCTTGGATAATCACATCAAGATGTTTACATGTCAACGTAAATCTCACCAATTTCTTTAGAGTTTGTCATGTTTATACTTTGTTAACTTACAATGTCTGTGTTTCTCTTGTTTTTTTTGTTTGTTTGTTTTTTAAGATGTATTTCTGTTTTGTAAAGATGTGTTCAGCAGAGAAATAAAAGGGTCTTCAGGCTTTTGAGAAAAAGGAAGAGTCCCTACACAGGTCTCCCAGAAAGTAAGGAGGTGGAACAAGCACTCAGGTACGTGGGAGAGGGAGGCTAAAATAGCCCTCCAAATTTTGAACTATAAAAATACATGTATTAAGTATAACCTTGTTATATAGTTAAAAAGAGCAGGTCAACACATGAATGTAAACTGTGCTCCAGTAGTTTTAGTTAGGAGAGGTAGGTAGATATTATGGACTGTAAACGTGAAATAATGAACTTAAACTAATTCCTACCATTCGTGAGGTCCCAAAAATATCATTGTAAAATATTGCCTCCTAAAGATTTATGTGTTAGGGGAAATACAATTTAAAGATGTTATAGCTGAGAAATATTGAACCCCCTTTTAAGTAACACAGGTCAACTCAGTATTATTTTTTTCATTGTCTACATTTATGGTAAACTTTGGCATCTTAAGCTATCATATGTTGAATATAAGGTAAGTGGTACAGAACTGGAAGATTGAGGTTAAAATTTAAGCTACAATTTTAATATAATACAATTTCGTTAACCTTTCAATATTTTATCATTTTTATTGCTCCCTTATGATGTACTAATTCATGTTTTTAAATGAACACATATATTTTCTTTTTTATGTATTCCATCAAGAATTAAAAAAAATTAATGGACTGTGTTCTGACTAGACAGAACTACATCCAATCAAAATTTGTTTTAGGACAGCTGGTGTGATCTTTGAACTGGTAATGATAGATAAAGATGATAGGGAACATACATTAAGCCACCAGGATGTGTTTTTCCACTCCATGTCTGTCAGCATTCGGTGGTTTGCCTTGGAGTTGCCATCTATAAATAGCATCAAGGAGTTTCAACTGTATTCAAGGAATCCTCTCTTTTATAACCAAGACACTGGGAAACCTGTGAAAGAAGGGTACATCAGTACATCTTTTGGTGTTCTTCATAATTCTTCAAAATCTAAAATTTGAATTCAGGTCATGTTTTTAAACTGAAAATAACATATGCATGTCTTCTTGACATAAATTAAAAAGTTTTGTAAATAATTTCAAATTTCCAGACCATATCAGAGGTCCCTGTTACTCACACAGGAGGTAAAGTGGGAAGATTGGAGAGGAAAGGCAATAGGAGGGGATGAGCTTATCAGTCTATACAGCCTACCCCAGGGACTGACTATAGCTATGTATAAGGTATATAGCAGGGGCTGACTATAGCTATGTATAAGGTACAAGTATATAGCAGGGACAGACTATAACTATGCATAATACAGCTTACCCCAGGGACTGACTATAGCTATGTATAAGGTATACAGCAGAGACTGACTATAGCTATGTATAAGGTATGCAGCAGAGACTGACTATAGCTATGTATAAGGTTTACTGCTACAGGTTCTGACTATAGCTTTGTATAAGGTATACAACTTACCCCAGGGACTGACTTTAGCTATGTATAAGGTATACAGCTTACCGTAAAGACTGACTATAGCTATGTATAAGGTATACAGCTACAGGGACTGACTATAGATTTGTATAAGGTATACAGCTTACCGTAAAGACTGACTATAGCTATGTATAAGGTATACAGCAGGGACTGACTATAGCTATGTATAAGGTATACAGCAGGGGCTGACTATAGCTTTATATAAATATACAGCTTACCCCAGGGTCTGACTATAGCTCTGTATAAGGTATAAAGCTTACGCTAGAGACTGACTATAGTTATGTATAAGGTATACAGCTACAGGGACTGACTATAGCTATGTATAAGGTATATAGCAGGGCCTGACTATAGCTTTATATAAATATACAGCTTACCATAGAGACTGACTATAGCTATGTAAAGGTATACACTACATGGACTGACTATAGCTATGTATAAGGTATACAGCAGGGACTGACTATAGCTATGTATAAGGTATACAGCTTACCATAGAGACTGACTTTAGCTATGTATAAGGTATACAGCTACATGGACTGACTATAGCTATGTATAAGGTATATAGCTTACCCCAGGGTCTGACTATAGCTATGTATAAGGTATACAGCAGGGGCAGACTATAGCTCTGTATAAGGTATACAGCTTACCATAGAGACTGACTATAGCTATGTATAAGGTATACAGCAGAGACTGACTATAGCTAGATATAAGGTATACAACTTACCCCAGGGACTGACTATAGCTATGTATAAGGTATATAGCTACAGGGACTGACTATAGCTTTGTATAAGGTATACAGCTACAGGGACTGACTATAGCTTTGTATAAGGTATACAGCTACAGGGACTGACTATAGCTTTGTATAAGGTATACAGCGTACCATAGAGACTGACTATAGCTATGTATAAGGTATACAGCAGGGACTGACTACAGCTATGTATAACGTATACAGCAGGGACTGACTATAGCTATGTATCAGGTATATAGTTACATGGACTGACTATAGCTATGTATAAGGTATACAGCAGGGACTGACTATAGCTATGTATAAGGTATACAGCTTACCATAGAGACTGACTATAGCTATGTATAAGGTATACAGCTACATGGACTAACTATAGCTATGTATAAGGTATATAGCTTACCCCAGGGTCTGACTATAGCTATGTATAAGGTATACAGCTTACCATAGAGACTGACTATAGCTATGTATAAGGTATACAGCAGAGACTAACTATAGCTAGATATAAGGTATACAACTTACCCCAGGGACTGACTATAGCTATGTATAAGGTATACAGCTACAGGGACTGACTATAGCTTTGTATAAGGTATACAGCTACAGGGACTGACTTTAGCTTTGTATAAGGTATACAGCGTACCATAGAGACTGACTATAGCTATGTATAAGGTATACAGCAGGGACTGACTACAGCTATGTATAACGTATACAGCAGGGACTGACTATAGCTATGTATAAGGTATACAACTTACCATAGAGACTGACAATAGCTATGTATCAGGTATAAAGCTTACCCTAGAGAATGACTTTAGCTATGTATAAGGTATACAGCTACAGCGACTGACTAGAGCTATGTATAAGGTATATAGCAGGGACTGACTATAGCTTTATGTAAATATACAGCCTACCATAGAGACTGACTATAGCTATGTATAAGGTATACAGCTACATGGACTGACTATAGCTATGTATAAGGTATACAGCAGGGACTGACTATAGCTTTATATAAATATACAGCTTACCCCAGGGTCTGACTATAGCTCTGTATAAGGTATAAAGCTTACCCTAGAGACTGACTATAGCTATGTATAAGGTATACAGCTACAGGAACTGACTATAACTATGTATAAGGTATATAGCAGGGACTGACTATAGCTTTATATAGATATACAGCTTACCATAGAGACTGACTATAGCTATGTATCAGGTATATAGTTACATGGACTGACTATAGCTATGTATAAGGTATACAGCAGGGACTGACTATAGCTATGTATAAGGTATACAGCTTACCATAGAGACTGACTATAGCTATGTATAAGGTATACAGCTACATGGACTGACTATAGCTATGTATAAGGTATATAGCTTACCCCAGGGTCTGACTATAGCTATGTATAAGGTATACAGCAGGGGCAGACTATAGCTCTGTATAAGGTATACAGCTTACCATAGAGACTGACTATAGCTATGTATAAGGTATACAGCAGAGACTGACTATAGCTAGATATAAGGTATACAACTTACCCCAGGGACTGACTATAGCTATGTATAAGGTATACAGCTACAGGGACTGACTATAGCTTTGTATAAGGTATACAGCTACAGGGACTGACTTTAGCTTTGTATAAGGTATACAGCGTACCATAGAGACTGACTATAGCTATGTATAAGGTATACAGCAGGGACTGACTACAGCTATGTATAAGGTATACAGCAGGGACTGACTATAGCTATGTATAAGGTATACAACTTACCATAGAGACTGACAATAGCTATGTATCAGGTATAAAGCTTACCCTAGAGACTGACTTTAGCTATGTATAAGGTATACAGCTACAGCGACTGACTAGAGCTATGTATATAGCAGGGACTGACTATAGCTTTATATAAATATACAGCCTACCATAGAGACTGACTATAGCTATGTATAAGGTATACAGCTACATGGACTGACTATAGCTATGTATAAGGTATACAGCAGGGACTGACTATAGCTTTATATAAATATACAGCTTACCCCAGGGTCTGACTATAGCTCTGTATAAGGTATAAAGCTTACCCTAGAGACTGACTATAGCTATGTATAAGGTATACAGCTTACCACAGAGACTGACTATAGCTATGTATAAGGTATAAAGCAGGGACTGACTATAGCTATGTATAAGGTATACAGCTACAGGAACTGACTATAGCTATGTATAAGGTATATAGCAGGGACTGACTATAGCTATGTATAGGGTATACAGCTTACCACAGAGACTGACTATAGCTATGTATAAGGTATAAAGCAGGGACTGACTATAGCTATGTATAAGGTATACAGCTACAGGAACTGACTATAGCTATGTATAAGGTATATAGCAGGGACTGACTATAGCTTTATATAGATATACAGCTTACCATAGAGACTGACTATAGCTATGTATCAGGTATATAGTTACATGGACTGACTATAGCTATGTATAAGGTATACAGCAGGGACTGACTATAGCTATGTATAGGGTATACAGCTTACCACAGAGACTGACTATAGCTATGTATAAGGTATAAAGCAGGGACTGACTATAGCTATGTATAAGGTATACAGCTTACCATAGAGACTGACTATAGCTATGTATAAGGTATACAGCAGGGACTGACTATAGATATGTATAAGGTATACAGCTTACCATAGAGACTGACTATAGCTATGTATAAGGTAATCAGCTACAGGGACTGACTATAGCTATGTACGAGGGCCGTTCAAAAATTACGCGGACTTGTTGCACAGAAAAAAATAGTTGACAACATAATCGGGCAAAACGTCACACATAATATAAGAATCTTTACCAATATAGTCTTCAAAATTTCATATCAAAATGTTGTAAATTGGTATCAATTTAGAGTGATTTATCAGGATATATCATTAAGTCACGGAGCAGCAAAATCTTCGACGTCACAGGAATTATAAAAAAAATATGTAATTGGTCTTTCATTTTCTCAACCTTTTCCCAAGAGTTCATGTACAGTTTGAGTTACCTTATCCACTCAACATCTAATCACCATTTCTTGTCAAGCTTAAAATCTATTAAGCATGTAAAGAATATTCTTTTTTTGTTTTAAAACCAAAAACTGCAGGTATTTATGAGATATAGTGTGATATTGGTGACTCACAAACACGTTCTTTACAGTCCGACAAAGTTTTCGTCGATAATCTTCTTCCCGTCCTCTCGTATAGCCTTTAAACAGAGGTCTTACGGTCTAAAATTTCAATTTGCTTTTTTGTGGACTAATGTCACGAATACCCTGGTTTATTAAATGTTTTAATATGCATATTTTGGATCTATGTTGGCGATATCTCGAGCATAATACATAATTTAACAAAAGTTTGGTGCGCCGTTAATTCAGGAGACGTCATTTTCACAGTCGTTTTCACGGGAATCGCATCAGAGAAAAACCTCTATATTTCTGTTAGTACTTGAAATATCACGTCAGAAATCTAAATACATAATAATAGAACAATTCAAAGATATATTTGAGAAAATTGTCGAAAAATATCACGATTTAGAGAAAATGAATGAGTTAACTTATGGATTCCGCATGCTTTTGCCTCAGATTTTTTTGTCGTGCGCCGTACCTCTCCATCAGCGATATCAACATACCGATAATTTTAGTAGAATTTTTTTGAAATACAGAAATTTTGCCCAAAATTTATTGGAATCGATAAGATACATATTTCTGTGAAATTTCATAACAATATGACGTCTGTAAGAGTAAATAATAGCCGAGTCCGCGTAATTTTTGAACGGCCCTCGTATAATGTATACAGCTTACCATAGAGACTGACTATAGCTATGTATAAGGTATACAGCTACAGGGACTGCCTATAGCTATGTATAAGGTATACAGCAGGGACTGACTATAGCTTTATATAAATATACAGCTTACCCCAGGGTCTGACTATAGCTATGTATAAGGTATACAGCTACAGGGACTGACTATAGCTCTGTATAAGGTATACAGCTTACCCTAGAGACTGACTATAGCTGTGTGTATAAGGTATAAAGCAGGGACTGACTATAGCTATGTATAAGGTATACAACTTACCATAGAGACTGACTATAGCTATTTATAAGGTATACAGCTTACCATAGAGACTGACTATAGCTATGTATAAGGTATACAGCTACAGGGACTGACTATAGCTATGTATAAGGTATACAGCAGGGACTGACTATAGCTTTATATAAATATACAGCTTACCCCAGGGTCTGACTATAGCTATGTATAAGGTTTACAGCAGGGGCAGACTATAGCTCTGTATAAGGTATACAGCTTACCATAGAGACTGACTATAGCTATGTATAAGGTATACAGCAGGGACTGACTTTAGCTCTGTATAAGGTATACAGCTTACCATAGAGACTGACTATAGCTATGTATAAGGTATACAGCTACAGGGACTGACTATAGCTCTGTATAAGGTATACAGCTTACCCTAGAGACTGACTTTAGCTGTATGTATAAGGTATACAGCAGGGATTGACTATAGCTATGTTTAAGGTATACAGCAGAGGCAGACTATAGCTATGTATAAGGTATACAGCAGGGACTGACTATAGCTATGTATAAGGTATACAACTTACCATAGAGACTGACTATAGCTATGTATAAGGTATATAGCTACAGGGACTGACTATAGCTATGTATAAGGTATACTGCTAAAGGGACTGACTATAGCTATGTATAAGGTATACAGCTTAACATAGAGACTGATTATAGCAATGTATAAGGTATTAAGCAGGGATTGACTTTAGCTATGTACAGTGGAGCCTCATTTATCCGGACACTTTGGTCCCCTGTCAATTTGTCCAGATATGTGAAGCATCTGAATACCTGAATCACCAGTTAAACAAGACATAATAACATTTTAAAATTCTGTTCTGATGAAAAAGCGTCCAGATACTGAAGCATCCGGATATCTGGCGTCCAGATATCTGAAGGTCCACTGTATAAGGTTTTACTGCTACAGGGCTGACTATAGCTATGTACATGTATAAGGTATACTGCTACAGGGACTGACTTTAGCTATGTATAAGGTATACAACTATAGGGGCTGATTATAGTTTTGTATAAGGTATACAGCTTTAAGCAGGGGCTGACATAAGCTATATATAAGGTTTATAGCAGTGGCAGTGGCTGACTATAGCTTTGTTTAAGGTATATAGCAGGGACTGACTGTAGCTTTATATATATATACAGCTTACCCCAGGGACTGACTATAGCTTTGCATAAGGTATACAGCTACTGGGACTGACTATAACTATGTATAAGATATACAGCTTATCCCTGGAGATGACTGTAGCTATATGCAAGGTATATAGATACAGGGACTGACAATAGTTATGTATAAGGTATATAGCAGGACTGACTATAGCTATGTATAAGGTATATAGCAGGGACTGACTATAGCTGCGTATAAGGTATACCTTTAGCACATGAACTGACTATAGCTATGTATCAGGTATACTGTTTAGCACACGGACTGACTATAGCTATGTATAAGGTATACAGCTACAGGAACTGACTATAGCTATGTATAAGGTATACAGCTTACCATAGAGACTGACTATAGCTATGTATAAGGTATACAGCTTACCATAGAGACTGACTATAGCTATGTATAAGGTATACAGCTTACCAAAGAGACTGACTATAGCTGTGTATAAGGTATACAGTTTAGCACACGGACTGACTATAGCTATGTATAAGGTATAAAGCAGGACTTACTATAGCTATGTATAAGGTATACATCTTACCATAGAGACTGACTATAGCTATGTATAAGGTATACAGCTACAGGAACTGACTATAGCTATGTATAAGGTATACAGCTTACCATAGAGACTGACTATAGCTATGTATAAGGTATATAGCTATAGGGACTGACTATAGCTATGTATAAGGTAAACAGTTTAGCACACGGACTGGCTATAGCTATGAATAAGGTATACAGCCTACCATAGAGACTGACTATAGCTATGTATAAGGTATACAGCTTACCATAGAGACTGACTATAGCTATGTATAAGGTATATAGCTACAGGGACTGACTATAGCTATGTATAAGGTATACAGTTTAGCACACGGACTGACTATAGCTATGAATAAGGTATACAGCTTACCATAGAGACTGACTATAGCTATGTATAAGGTATATAGCTATAGGGACTGACTATAGCTATGTATAAGGTAAACAGTTAAGCACACGGACTGGCTATAGCTATGAATAAGGTATACAGCCTACCATAGAGACTGACTATAGCTATGTATAAGGTATACAGCTTACCATAGAGACTGACTATAGCTATGTATAAGGTATACAGCAGGGACTGACTATAGCTATGTATAAGGTATACAGTAGGGACTGACTATAGCTTTATATAAATAAACAGCTTACCCCAGGGTCTGACTATAGCTCTGTATAAGGTATAAAGCTTACGCTAGAGACTGACTATAGTTATGTATAAGGTATACAGCTACAGGGACTGACTATAGCTATGTATAAGGTATATAGCAGGGACTGACTATAGCTTTATATAAATATACAGCTTACCATAGAGACTGACTATAGCTATGTAAAGGTATACACTACATGGACTGACTATAGCTATGTATAAGGTATACAGCAGGGACTGACTATAGCTATGTATAAGGTATACAGCTTACCATAGAGACTGACTATAGCTATGTATAAGGTATACAGCTACATGGACTGACTATAGCTATGTATAAGGTAAATAGCTTACCCCAGGGTCTGACTATAGCTATGTATAAGGTATACAGCAGGGGCAGACTATAGCTCTGTATAAGATATACAGCTTACCATAGAGACTGACTATAGCTATGTATAAGGTATACAGCAGAGACTGACTATAGCTAGATATAAGGTATACAACTTACCCCAGGGACTGACTATAGCTATCTATAAGGTATACAGCTACAGGGACTGACTATAGCTTTGTATAAGGTATACAGCTACAGGGACTGACTATAGCTTTGTATAAGGTATACAGCTACAGAGACTGACTATAGCTTTGTATAAGGTATACAGCGTACCATAGAGACTGACTATAGCTATGTATAAGGTATACAGCAGGGACTGACTACAGCTATGTATAACGTATACAGCAGGGACTGACTATAGCTATGTATAAGGTATACAACTTACCATAGAGACTGACAATAGCTATGTATCAGGTATAAAGCTTACCCTAGAGACTGACTATAGCTATGTATAAGGTATACAGCTACAGCGACTGACTAGAGCTATGTATAAGGTATATAGCAGGGACTGACTATAGCTTTATATAAATATACAGCCTACCATAGAGACTGACTATAGCTATGTATAAGGTATACAGCTACGTGGACTGACTATAGCTATGTATAAGGTATACAGCAGGGACTGACTATAGCTTTATATAAATATACAGCTTACCCCAGGGTCTGACTATAGCTCTGTATAAGGTATAAAGCTTACCCTAGAGACTGACTATAGCTATGTATAAGGTATACAGCTACAGGAACTGACTATAGCTATGTATAAGGTATATAGCAGGGACTGACTATAGCTTTATATCGATATACAGCTTACCATAGAGACTGACTATAGCTATGTATCAGGTATATAGTTACATGGACTGACTATAGCTATGTATAAGGTATACAGCAGGGACTGACTATAGCTATGTATAAGGTATACAGCTTACCATAGAGACTGACTATAGCTATGTATAAGGTATACAGCTACATGGACTGACTATAGCTATGTATAAGGTATATAGCTTACCCCAGGGTCTGACTATAGCTATGTATAAGGTATACAGCAGGGGCAGACTATAGCTCTGTATAAGGTATACAGCTTACCATAGAGACTGACTATAGCTATGTATAAGGTATACAGCAGAGACTGACTATAGCTAGATATAAGGTATACAACTTACCCCAGGGACTGACTATAGCTATGTATAAGGTATACAGCTACAGGGACTGACTATAGCTTTGTATAAGGTATACAGCTACAGGGACTGACTTTAGCTTTGTATAAGGTATACAGCGTACCATAGAGACTGACTATAGCTACAGCAGGGACTGACTACAGCTATGTATAAGGTATACAGCAGGGACTGACTATAGCTATGTATAAGGTATACAACTTACCATAGAGACTGACAATAGCTATGTATCAGGTATAAAGCTTACCCTAGAGACTGACTTTAGCTATGTATAAGGTATACAGCTACAGCGACTGACTAGAGCTATGTATAAGGTATATAGCAGGGACTGACTATAGCTTTATATAAATATACAGCCTACCATAGAGACTGACTATAGCTATGTATAAGGTATACAGCTACATGGACTGACTATAGCTATGTATGAGGTATACAGCAGGGACTGACTATAGCTTTATATAAATATACAGCTTACCCCAGGGTCTGACTATAGCTCTGTATAAGGTATAAAGCTTACCCTAGAGACTGACTATAGCTATGTATAAGGTATACAGCTACAGGAACTGACTATAGCTATGTATAAGGTATATAGCAGGGACTGACTATAGCTATGTATAGGGTATACAGCTTACCACAGAGACTGACTATAGCTGTGTATAAGGTATAAAGCAGGGACTGACTATAGCTATGTATAAGGTATACAGTTTAGCACACGGTCTGACTATAGCTATGTATAAGGTATACAGTTTAGCACATGGACTGACTATAGCTATGTATAAGGTATACAGTTTAGCACACATTCTGACTGTAACTATGTATAAGGTATTTAGTCACTTTATACCATACCGCCAGTGTATTTGAGTTCCTGCAAAGTAGAGCAACACTAAGGGATTAATTTGCCGGGCATCTGTATTTAGTCTGCCCTTCTGTCACACCTTATATCTTGAAAAGTATTAGATGGAGGGGTTACATGTTTTACCCTTTTACTCCTTGCCCTTGATGGATAACATGCCCTCAACATCAGTCAATATTTGTTTAGTATCCCATGGGTGGATGTCATATTGGGAAGAGAATGCATTAACCCATCAGCAAAGTCTCTTGTTCATTGTATAGATTTAACCCTGAGCAATGCATTAAGGCATTTTTTGTAATATTTCTTAAAATGAGAACAGAAACCTATACTAAGACCTTAATTACTTTGTTTTTATCAGGGAGAGGAGGAGTTGGCCTTTGTTTCGTTTGCCCTGTCTTTGGATAATTTGGTTCAGAAGTGTATTTATGGAACACCAGAGGAGTATGTTTTTTTCGTTTATATATATACAAAATCATACTGCAGAAAATAAAATTTTCATAACACCTAATTTTCATAAGATAATTCTTTGGTTTTTAAATTTTAAATAATATTTAAGAATACAAACACGTGTTGTATGCAAGAATGAATTTTTGCAGGTCAGGTGTCACAGAATAATGTGAAATAAAATTCTTGCAAATAAAAAGTGAATTACAGTACCTTTTAAAGTTAAAGAGTAAATTTTGTATATATTTATTTTTGTTAATTTTCTAACAAACACTTACAGATGTATATACAAATCAATTTATGAGCTAACTTTTCTTTGCAGACCATTTTCAACACCTGATGATAAATGTGTAGATCCTGGAATGAGCACAAGGCATGGTAATTGATGTTCAGTATATGAGAAAAAGTTTAAACATTTGAAAAATTTTACAGAACTCTACTGTATACACATGTACTTGCCTGCTCCACAGTCTGTATGGGTACTCCTAAGGAATAGATGACCCCTATTGATCTTGAGGTCACAAGGTCAAGGATAAAACTTTTAATGAAATAGGAAGATACAGTAAAATCACAAATTTTCACTGGGGTGTAATTTTCGTTATTTTCAAGGCATGAAGAGACCCATATATTCATGTTAAACACGAAATGAAAGATATTACATGCATAACTACTCAACAATTCATCCATGAAATCAAATTCCCACAAACCAAGAGTTTTTCCTCAATCTACGAAAATTTGACCTCACGAAAATATATGATTTTACAGTATTTTAAGAAACCGGACAAACTTTGTAGACTGGCACCCTTAGAAGTATATTCCCATTGATTTTGTGGTTCCAAGTCAAGGATGAACTTCTCTAAATATATGAATATGATTTATTATTCCTTTGCTTGAAAAAAATCAGACTTGGTAATTTAGTACCTGCTATGAAGTAGATAACCAAGCCTATTGATTTTAATGTCACAGTACCAAAGGTAACTTCTTTGGAAATTTAAAGATATTGTTCATTCAGTATCTGGAGAAACTCTTGATAGTAATCAAACTTGGTACAAATGTATCCATAAAGAAGTAGATGACCTTACTGATATTGAAGGCAAACAGTCAAAGGTCAATGTCAAACTTGGATATAAAAATTTTGGTTCAGTATCTTAGTATTCAGGATCTTATAAAAGAACACTTTGCTTGACAGGAATTAAACTTGGTACACTGATATCACTAAGAATAGATTCTTTATTGATTTTGAGATCTCAAGGTCTGAAGTCAAGGTTAAACTAAAACTCTGGATGCATGAATACATTTTCTGCACAGTAATTTTTTATTCCTTTGCTATGAAAAAATCAGACTTTGTATATACTTGGACCTTTAATAAAAAGAAAATCATCCCTATTGATTTTGGGGTCATAAGGTCAAGGGTCGTCCTTCTTTAAACATAAGAGGATTTTGTCTGCCTGTGAACACAGCCTGTGACAGACAAACCTGGTACTCTTAAAGGGTAGATAACC
This sequence comes from Saccostrea cuccullata, assembly GCF_032062105.1. NCBI lineage: Eukaryota > Metazoa > Mollusca > Bivalvia > Ostreida > Ostreidae > Saccostrea > Saccostrea cuccullata. Next base: position 1,122,797 of record NW_026940631.1, on the reverse strand, counting down.
ACTACTGATCTTTTACCAGAAGGCATATAATGCCACAGTATAAGGTAAACATGTTTATACGTGTATATGGAATCTTGTTAATTGAATACAAAGTAAATTTGGAGCCAGCAAGAAGGGTGACTGTTGCATGCGTAAAGACTAATAATAAAATTTTTTGATATATATATTGAAGACACAAGTGGCATTCTTATTTAAATGAAGTGCCTACTGATCGATTTTCATGCAATAACATTATACAGACATTGAAATTTAAAGTTGATCCTTTTCAATACTGCCACATTACTTGTCAGTCACTTTATTATACCATTGTTAAAACTGCTTTTTTGTAGGTTTATTGGGGTACCAGTTAACTGTACAGCTTAGATCCCTGAGGAAGGCACATTGGGATGACCAGTTTAGGAATATTGACTGTAAAGATGGAAGCATAGATGGAGGATTTGCCATCTTTTCAGTTGTACGTCCTGACCAACGAATAAAAATAAATGTAGAGGATTCCTTGTACCCTTGGAAAACAGATGCTTTTAAAGGGAAAGTGAAAGTAAAGAAATTTACATTTTTTAAAAACTTCTACTACATAAATATGCATTCATGTGAGAATTAAGACTCTGAACTAATTTAATTTACATGAACATTGCACAGTTAATGTTGGGTTATAGATGGTAGACTGGGCTATGTGTGATAACATTGAATCAAGATCAATTTAGCAAAGTCAAGGTCCCAGAAATTTCATTGGAAATTGGAATCATAAAATTAATGTATACAGACCATATCATTGCAATGAAGAATTATGAGAAGAACCAGGGAAAATGGTTGCTTATGGCAAAGAATGGTCTTAACCTTGAAAACAGGGTCATCATAATTTGAGGCATAAAATGCATTTCTTGAACATTAGTTTTTAATGGAGAAATATCATAAGTTCATAATTAATAAAAAAAAAAAAAAACTGACACATGAAAGTTTGTTTTAAAAATAAATTTTAACACTTTAAACCAAGGTAATTTGCAAAAAGTCAAAGTTCAAATACAAGATTATTTTTGCCCTGTTTTATTTTCACCCTTTCCCATTATCAAACAATTTTACCTTGTTAAATTCACCCAGGTGTAGATGTATTAAAAAGGAGAATAGTGTAGTCTTTGAATTCACCCCAATTTAAATTCGCCTACTGTACATCCGATAAGGGCACACAAGCTTAAATTGAAAAAGTCATGGTCAAAGGAACTGCACATCTTAGACTATAAAAAGTAAATAAAACCAATAGAAGCTTAATTTTGATACAATATAGTACATGTAGTTAGTTTTGAGTGGGGAGTGCATTTTGGCCTTGACTTGATTCTGGCCTACTACTGTAAGTCTACTGTCAGGTTGAATATGTCCAGATAGCCAGCTTCACAAAAAACAGAAATGACCTGGAGTAAACAATTGTGATTTCAACTTATTAATTTTTCTCTTCACAGGATGTAATGGTGTTGGATCTAACCATGTTGGATGAAGGAAGCAGTGTTTTTTGGACAGCAAGGTACATGTTCATGTCTATCATATCTCACCAGCAGAATTAAGAATAGAATAAACATTGCCATGTACAATACTTAGAACAGTAGACCTTGGATTTTTTGGTATTTTAAAAGATGTATATTTTTTTCAGTTCTTTGGTGAAAATTGAAAGGAATAAAGACATTTCAAAAAGTATGTGATCTATTTACATTTGGATTTCTTTAGAAACAATTCTTACCATTATTTAAAACAAAAGTTTATTAAATTGTTGTATGTAACATGTTCTTAAAATATTTAGCACTCATTTGGCATAAGTATACAATAACTCTCAGTTTTACATATTTCTTCAATGTTTTTTTTTTTTTTTTGTATAACAAACAACGTACTTTCATCTTTAAAAACATGCCCTTCAATCCTCTAGCTTTGCAATACTTTTTTATAAACAGAATGTATCATTATCTATTTGATGTTTTCATTATGCTGAATAATTTTATTACAGTGTTTGATTTTGACTACCGATACGATGGAATCATGTCAATAGAATATGCAGATCAGAAAGGGAAAATATATCTTCAAATTTGTAAAGTAAGGGATTTTCAAAATGCATAAAATTTCATTCATTTTGTAAACTGTGTTAAGTGCCATAATGATTTTAACTTATCGGTTCTTTTTGTCAGATAAATATTTTAATAGAATGCCTTAAAAGTACAGGAAAATATCCATATCACTGATAAATTATAATACCATGTTAATCATGATATTGCCATTATGATACTATACCTATGTTTTGATGTTTTAAATTACCTGTTTGTTTAGATGGACACAGGAGAAATGTTTCTGACCAATCTGACTGTAAGAATTGCCTTAGAGATAATTAATGAAAGATTTGGAACAAACTATAAATCAACTGACAAGTGATCTGTGATAGATTCGGAACAAACTGTAAATCAACTGACAAATGATCCATGATAGATTGGAACAAACTATAAATTGTCTGACAAATGATCTGTGATAGATTTAATCAAATCATAATTCATCTCACAAATGATCAGTGATAGATGATTCGGAACAAAGTGTAAATCAACTGACAAATGAGCTGTGATAGATTGGAACAAATATAAGTCCACTGATATTTGTACTTATTTATTCTGTTATTTTTTTTTTATTTTACCATTAAATCTGTTTTTAAAATTGTTGTTTTGTGGTTTGCTCAACTTTAGAAATAATATATATAGCAAATTGTATTCTGGATATAAGTGCAAACCATGCAGTTCTAATTTTTATCAAGTCTTTGATCTCACTCGAGATGTCAGTTTCTGAGAGAACAAATTGTTAACAGGTCCAGTCCAAAGACTATTTCTACCTACGTAGCTATTAATAGCTACCTAGGTATTTAAAGCTACCCAAAGTAGCTATTTTTACCTACTTTTTATAATTTCTGCATTTTGCAGCACAAAGACCAAACGGCGCAACATGATGAATACCATATCTTTTGATACTGTCACACTAATGATGAATACGACAAAATTTTGGCCAAAACATGATTACTTCCTGAATCGGCAATTTTACATTTGTTTCTATGCAAAATTGATAATATACGAAGTAATCATTTTTTGGCCAAATTTTTGTCATATCCATCATCAGTGTGACTGTATCAAAAAATTTTGTGCTCACCATGTTGCGCCGTTCCTTCATTTGGCCACAAAATGCAAGTAACGCAGAAAGTAGGTAAAAATAGCTACTTTCGGTAGCTTTAAATACCTAGGTAGCTATTAATAGCTTCGTAGGTAGAAATAGTCTTTGGACTGGACCTGGTTAACAGTCAGTATTAATCTGACCATTATAACTGATTATTACTTTTTTATTTCTATCATGCTCAAAAAAGTGTGTTTTCATAAGATTAAATTAAATTAAAGACTGTCTGCAATCAGCACATTTCTATGGAATTGTATTGTTCCCAGTTGAAAATATGTTTTGCTATGTCAATGCATAGGAGATACCAAGTTGTATGAACAGGATCATTTTAATTATGAGATACTAGTAATACAAGCATCTTCTAGTATATGAGATACCAGTCAATAAAATAATAAGTCACATTACAAGATACAACTGAGATACATGTATATACTAAGTCATAAAACAAGTTTATAAGCAGAAATACGTACATGTAATTTGTTGTAATACCTGCACCAACAAACTAAGTTGTAAGAATGAGATTATATTTGTAATAAGTGATATGTACGAAAAAAGCTTCAATTATGTCAAATGTGGTTCATATGAGTTATTTCATGTGTGTGACTTAATTTCTTTTAATTACAACATATCTCATAACTTATGACATAGCAAAAAATATATTTTCCACAGGCAGCAATATCCTAATTCTCTTCATTTCTACCCGTAACATGTTGTGAATATTCAACGAAAGTATAACTAAATGTGTTGCACTTATGTTTTGTTAAATCATAAAGCTCAGACATCTGTTGATGGCATTAATAAAGATAAAAGTTTGTCACATGTTTCTTTTATTCATGTAATTTAAACATAAGCATGTAATACAACTTTAACTTTGGTTGAGACAGAAAATATAACAATACAAGCCACATGTATGTAAACAAACCCATCATATACATGACAATATAGTATCATAGATAGCTTGATGTCTCGTACAGATTGTTGTAGAAGTTTTTAAAGTTCTTGATGGTCAGCTACAATGCAGTAAGCAACATATTTCCATGAATATTAATAAATGATTTTGGAGAATCACAGCTCAAAATTGCATCTCAAGAGACAAGAGATCAGAGAGGAATTACTAACATTGTAAAGTTGTTATACATTGTTACAAGTAATGGCGTACAAACAGTACATGTGCAGCTGATATTGGAATACTTGACCTACGTCAAAAAGTCGATGAAGACTAAGCCTGGTCTCAGCATTAATTTGTTTTATATGAAGACTTTCTCACTAGATAATTCTGAATCTTTTCAAAGTGCAGCTTTCTTACTGAGAGAGATTTTAAAGAATTTATTTTCACCCAAATACGCATCTATTACGCATCTATTAGAAACTAGTCTTGTGAATAAGAAGTAAGACCCTCAATACTATTTTATATGTATGTGAAATACTGTATCAGTGGAATCTTTAATGAGACACAAATTTAATGTTTATTTAAAAAAAAAAAAAGTCATACATTTTAGTGAGAAGTAACTTTAGAAATTTTGTGATGCCTTGAAAAGTAACAGTTACTGTAACCTCATGTGTGGGAAGAAATTGTTAACAATGATTTAAGCAATCTCAATATACCCTTGTTTAAAATGCCAAAATTGAATCCTTGTTAAAACTTTCGTAGATACAATAATTTGCTGGGTGGTTTACTTGGTCAAAGGCACAACGAAAACACCTGCATATTATTATTAAAGATAAAGCACATAAACAAACTATGATAAAGATAGTACCATCATATATGTGTATTAAATTATAAAGTAACCTTTTCTATTCATTAATGAAACCAAAAATACAGAGAAGTAATGAATGCACTCTATTCACATAATTTTAAGGATTTATAAAAACAAGAATGACATTTATAATGTTTCTTTAATTCAAGACAAATTGCTGCAGTTCACAGGCAAACATTTATTATGTTGATTTCATCAGTTTCACACAAAAAACCATGTCAACAATTGCTTCTTCATGTGAAATTCACCTAGAAAACTCTCTTTTATTACATATTTTTTAAAAACTTTTTTTCCTAAGAAACTAAAGAGTTGAATTCTTGTGAGGTACTAGAAAAAGTGTACATAATAGCAAAAATTGTACAAATATTACAAAATTAAACAGTTTTATATAAAACCTTTATTATGTACAATCAAATACAAATACATGTAATAAGAAAATAGTTCATGTTTTCTTACACCTGTGTTATTATAACCCATCCAATGTTTTATAAACATAGATTTCAGTCAATCACAACGTAATCTCTCATACCTCGCCTGACAATTATTATGGCACATCATTCCAATTATGTATATATTTAACTTTTTTATTCTATTATCTCTATAAAAATTTTCATGTCTTTAAGTTGTGAAAAGAGAGAAGCACGTTTCCGACGTAATAGTCATGGACGTAGGCTAGGATGGCAATCGGCTGTCCCAGAATTAACGACAACCAGACGATCATGTTTCCTACCTGATGACGCCCTTTACAGAACTTTGCTGTCAGCATTGCTAGTGGTACCTGAAAGGTTTGAAAAATATTCAATATTTATGAAATTCATGTTGATAACAAATACATGCAAAGTTAAGGTCTAATCTATGAAATCCTTAGTAGGTGCGTATGCCCTTACCTGTCCAAGCATGGCAGTAAAAGCCCAGACCCGGAACATTCTCAGAGGAACACTAAGTAAATACTGTAAAGGAAAAAAAGGCTCAATGATCAACAATGCTTCAGAAAATGATAAAGATTACTATCGCTACAGTACACAAATGGTTCAGAATTATGGTACATGTCTTTGTACATAGTTAGGCTGATTGAAGAACTCACCTCATGGAAAAAAGCTGAGGTAGCAAACACTGCCACAGAAGCCACTTGTTTTGATACGCCTCGTGAAGAAGGGGTTTGTATAAATGTCTAAAAAAAGAGGAAGGCTGTATAGCTAGAAATATACATGTGAAATGTGAATTAAAGTTTCATTTTTATCTATAGAAATATCAATTACCTGAGTGCCCATCTGTGGACAGGTCACATTTTAACAAAAGACTTAGTAAGGTCAGAGCCACTCAACAGAGAATGAAGACTTTAAAGTAATGTCAAAATATCAGAAGGGGTTTGTATAAATGTCTGAAAAAAAGAGGAAGGCTGTATAGCTAGCATAGACTATACATGTATGAAATGTGAATTAAATTTTCATTTTTATCTATAGAAATATCATATATGGAAAGTTATTAATGTTTTGCTAATTACCTGAGTGCCCATCTGTGGACAGGAATATTCCAGTTTTGCCAGAATTCAGAGATTGAATCTGAGTTCCTGCCAAAGAAATCAGTGAGTGAAGACTCCATAGTAAGGTCACATTTTAACAAATTACAATCAAGAATGCCACTCAACAGAGAATGAAGACTTTAAAGTAATGTCAAAATATCAAAATAAGTTACAAAAGAAAGCACTTTTTGAGGGAGTGAAGAGTGTAAAATAAAATCAGACAAAGTCCAGTACGGCTCTCACCACCAGTCTTTGTAGAATTCTCTGTCTCCAAACCTCAGCAGTTCTGCTGTAACATTTAGGCAAGAATGGAAGAACCAATAGAAAAAGATCAGCCATATTAGGTGGTTGGGAATCTGGAACACAGAGTTATTTCATTATAGATGGAAAACTGACCTTGATAATCAATTAATACATGTGTATTTAAAAAAAGTGTTAAAAAACTTTTTTAGAATTCCAACCTTTGGATTGTTATCAAATTCAGCTAGAAAATCCAAATTCAGGATAGACATATGCATGTAATTTTCAAAACAACAGTCTGTGTCTAGCAGCTAAACATCATTTGTAAAAGGTGTGGTGACTTACAGATAATTTCAGCAGTCTTTCAATCACTAATGGAATTTCCATGTCAGTTAATGGTTTGAGGGAATTGTTTACTGTTGGAATGATCCACTGTAACAAAGAGCCAGTACTGAATGTAGACATTAAATTTCAGCTTGCCTCTCTTATAACTTTCACTTTATTACTGATGTCAGAAAATTTTCTTTGCTTCATTTAAAAAAAAATTAAAGATGAGTCTTTATTGCACTACTCTATTTGAAGTAAGGTAGATGTGAGATAATTATGTATCCTTACCTGTTGTACCAAGCCTGTCATCAGCTGAGCCAAAACCATCTGAAACGTGTAAGATACATACAAATAACATGTCAATTTCTCTGTAGATAGCTCTTAATTTATGTACTAGACATTTCACATGAAAGCCATTTGTTGCCTAATCTAATTAAAATTATATGTAAGATCTGCTTGCATACTTGCTACACTTACCGGTACATCTCATAGAGGGTCATGTCAGAGGTCGAATTCGGAACAAATTCTAGACTTATTAGCTTCAACAAATGTACCGGTACATGTACTATGATTTTGCAAGCAATGATTTGATTAGTTGATATAATTTGACCTCTGATGTCACCCTCTATGGGATTTTGTTAGAAGTTAGTGTAGCGAGTATGTGAGTGGATCTAACATCTTATTTTAATTAGATTGTTTGTTGCTTTACCATTTCTATGATTCTTTTAAGCAAAAACCTTTTCCTAATTCTGATAGTTCTGGGGAAGTTCAGTTCATAGCACAGAGTAGGTGCACAAATAAAGTAGTACATATCTGAAAATGAAAAAAATATTTATGGATAGTATGTGTGCTGAAATAGATAACTTCTTACATGAAAGCAAGATAATTGCTAGTAAACACGAGGCCTTTGATCCGCAATGCTCACCTGATTCAGAATGGCCCCTGCTGTCTTCCATTGGCATATTTTTTTTTATAATTCATGTACATGTTTATTTTCTTAAGTAAAATCATGATCACTCTTATGGCCCTATCCAACCCCATAGGTCATTATTTGAACAAACTTGAATTTATACTACCTAAGGAAACTTGAAAAAATGCCACTAAATTTCCACCAATCATTAATTACTTTCTCTTGTTTAAAAGAGGGTGTGGCTCTTCATTTGTACAAACTTGAATTCTATTTAACACGATGCTTGATGGTAAACATGGAAAATGGTTAAAATTGGCCAGTGGTTCTTGAAGAAAAGTAAAAAATGTGAACAATTTACAATGGGTTGACAAACAGACCACTGGGCAGTCAGATGGATGGACAGCAGACAAAATGTGATCAGAAAAGCTTACTTGAGCTTTGCGTGTAGACCTCTATGACCAGATTTTCAAACTTACCACTTAATGTGAGATTATCCGGGTAACTAACAAAGGTTGTCTTGACATCACCATTCACCATGTCTTTTGAATCTGTATATAACAAAAAGAAAGGTCAGAAACAAAGACAAATCTAAACTCTTTTGGAAGATGTGAAAACCCAGAAGTACTGTGAGTACTGAGGTACAAAATGAGGTGCACATTACAAGTAAGTAAGCTAGGACTATCATTTTGTGACTGTGATGCGTACAGTACTTCTACTTTGTATATTATGTATATCAATTACATGCTAGAGTTTATTAGCATTTATAAAAATCTCCATTTGCTATAATCTTCTATAGTTTTCTTTTTTTTATGTCAGGTCAAATTCACCTATCTTAACTATACTCAATAACTCAATAATTCATATGAAATATAAGATTGTTTATAGGATATAGTTTATAACTGTTACAGTTGAATCCTCGGAGACCAGACACAGATACCTACCCCCTGGTTCTGACATGCTGACGTGTCTACGGATTGTTCTTTTGACCTCTGACCTCTTCTGGCGACACCACATATTGACACAAACATAGGAGACCAGCTTCAGGAAGACCACACTGGAGACCCCACAGGTCAATACGGAAAACCCTGTATCATACAATTAAAAGTGATATAGCCTGTATCACACAATTAAATGTGATATTATATAAATATAGCCCTTTGATGAGGTTGATCCATAGATATATCCACTTCACAGAAATTCATATCAACTGAGCACAAAGTAAAAGGTCGATATGCTTTTCTGTGATGTCAATATACCTATGGATCGACCTCATCAAAGGGCTATATTTTTTAATATCATAAAATTAAATCTGATATAACCATGCTTGATGTACATGATGCAAGATTCATTTAAGGAATGCTTTTAAGTTTTGTGTGAGTTATTGGTGTGTGAATCACACAGACTTGTCACGTAGGCATATTTCATGAAGCACGCTAGTGCTTCATAAAAAATATGCCTATATGCAAGTCTGTGTGATTCATACACAGATAATTCACACTAAACTTCAAAACATTCCTTATATTTACATTTTATTTACATTTTACATGTTTGGAAGCACCAAAAGTATACTCAATATTTGAATTTCTTGCTGCCCTATATCGTTAAAGTTTTACTAACGTCGCTGTAGCCTTATTATGATGTCACGTTAACGCACGTTTCTCCATGTATATTTCTACACGTTAGTATACACAAAAATGACTTTCAAACCAATTTCACAGTTGGCTTTGTAGAAAAACACAGCGAATGTAAATATTATGGTTTTGTAGACTTACCTGGGTTAGGGTGGACATATAGAATCACGGTGGCTGGCACTATCAGACACAACAGGAGGTTGGTTACATTGAAAACCAGCCCCACCTTCTCTGGCAGCCATTCCTATCACAAGAGTATACAGTTATTGTCAAACAATTTTCATTCACAATAAAGATTTTTTTCCCTTATAGTTATGAATGCATGAAGCAATAATATTTTATTCAGAGTTATAAACAATGACTATGACTATTTACAAGTATTAATTCACATTGAAAATATATAGGTATGCAATAGCTCAAGTTTTTAACAAGTTTTCAGCATTCAACAAAACTCTAATTATATAAACACTTATAACAAGTTTTCAGTATTCAACAAAACTCTAATTATATAAACACTTACTTTTGATAACAAAACTTCCACAGTAAATGTTACCAATATGTAAATATTTGTACCTAAAAAAAAAATAGAATCTTGTTCATAATGTATAAAATATTATCTAATATACACTGTAAGTTGACAAATAATAGTTAATTTACTGTTACCTATTAGGGCTGGGACGATATATCGAGATATCGATATATCATGATACATGTGAGGATGATACACATATCAATACATATGAAGAAATATCGAAATATTGCCCATGAAAATCTTACTTCTATTTTTCTTTGTTTATTTAACATTTGGGGTTTAATATATAAAATAAATAAGTTAAATATAAATATAGATATGAAATAAATAATAATTAACACCATTTGAGTAAAATATTTTTGTTTTACAACATATAAACAACTATTTTGAATAAATTATTCTTATTTGCAAAGAAATAATTTGTTTATTTCAATGCAAAAAAAGATTTTTTAGGCAATAAACATAGAGTGATACATATCGTATCGTGGCTCAAATATCGTGATACGTATCGATATAGAAAAAGTTGTATCGTCCCAGCCCTATTACCTATGTATAGAAAGTACCAGGTAGACAAAGACTGAATACTCACATAACAGAAGCAATGCATTTGGCCAACTGTATGGCTCTGCTAAGAAATACTGGATAACCTTGAATGGGTCAATCAAAATTCCATACCTGCAAATAAAATCAGTTTTGATAATAAAGAATAAAATAATGAACTTCATTTGAAAATAAAGTTTTGAACATGATGAAAAAGCAATTACTAAATCAAAAGTGTACTATTTAAAAATTTCATACTTACTTCAACAAATTCTCAATTAACAATCTTGCATTGGACAGCACCTAATAAACATGATAAAAATTGTGTGTATATTTAATGGTATCAAAATCAATTTAAAAAAGTATTGATGTTGAAACTAGGTATATTATAACTAGCTGTACTTGTTATTATTTTAATTTTCAAATGTGTATATAAACTGCACTAGAAAATGTTTCTGACATGTGTCATATGTAAAATGTCCCTAATATTCATGTTCTACTGTGGGTGAATAAGTTGAGGCAAAATGTGGCAGTGAAAACCAAAATGTTTACAAATAATGTAAACCTTTGGTCTTAATTTTTGCTAGAGTATTATGCAGCAATTTTTTTTCTTGACATTAATCTTTTCACACAAGCCATTTTTCCCTCAAATGCAAAATTCACACTTCTTCTATTAAAAACATTACTTCAACAAAAAATTTATACTTTTCTCCCAGTCACGTTGACCTTTTGAAAATGTCCTTAAATCAAGCGTTTGTCCACTTTGTGTTGTTAGGTTCTAGGAGTATTCTATTTATCAAGGACTGACAAGGAGGTTTCAATTTTTCTCCATGTTTTTGCCCCATGCTTGTATTTTCATTGATTCCATATTCAGTTTGGCAACTGATCCCCCCTCTGATATTTTAGAGACATATGTTTCCTTGCTCCCAATTTCTATAGTTTCAATGAACTTTTGATTGTGAGTTTGTTTTCTCCATTTTTCATTCACTTTAATTTCAATGACCTTGGTAAATCAAGAAAAATGGAAATCATTTGGCAAAATGAATTGAGTGACATAGGAGGGACTGATTGTTTTCAGTAAACAAGTCTGTTGTTTTTCGTTTAGTTCTAAATCTGTTGTCCTTGAGTAAAATTTGACGGGCCAGACATATGCGCTGTATGTTACCTAATCACTCAAGGTAGATTATTGAACTGATTATTGAACTGATAACAGCCAGGATCTTTAAAATATCTCTCAAACTAAAATCTCAACAAAACACCTTAATCTGAAGTTCAAGATTGCAACCATAAATTGTATATCAACTTGAGATAGCAAGAACTGGGTCTAAAAAAAACTTAAGTAGAAAACATGCAGCTCAATCGGAGATATGCGTGACTTTGTTGTCCATAACACTTTAAACTTAACAAAATACTTTAATCAAATTAATATATTCTAACCAGGAAGTTGATCAACACTTATATGATGAGACATCTATAATATAATAGAGTTGCTATTTTTATACAATAATATGCAAAAGTATATATTGCATAAAATTTCATTAAATATTACATTGCATATGGGTTAGAGTTCAATGCCTATTACATGCACAAACATGACAAAGTTATATTTAATGTTTTGATTTGCAGTACTTATAATAAGATTTTAATTTTATCTAATATTTCTAATGATCCAGTTGAGTTAAAGGTAAATTCTTATCAATATGAAGGCCTCATCAGCATAATTTGTGTTGAGACCATTCAAAAATTGCACCTGTCAACTTCAAGGTTAATTTTAAAACCCATTGCCTTGGAACAACTCACAAATGTAATTTATTTCCTAAAAAGACTGTTCAACTTTCTATGTAAATAAAGTGTCTTTATTCTATGATAAAACGACCCTGACACATGTATAACCTCTTCGTCAGCTGTTTTGCTAGCTTTTTTTTCAAGGTCTTGTTTACGACTAAATCATTTTTAAAGTTAAAAGTGGGGATCATAATCAGTAAAGATCTTGACATTTATGCAAATTTTCTCATGCTACATTGTTTATCATTTTACATGCATTAAACTCCTTTTTTGTTTTGTAATACATTCAAGAATTTTCCAGAGAATCAAAACTGCAGGAAAACTTTAATCAATCTGCAGAGATCATTAATATTAAACTTATCACAGTAATTATATAAGCCTTAATTTCCTTAACCTTTACTGACAGGTATTATAAAATGCCTGCAGGTCAAGGCAGTGGTCAACCAGTGTTCACGCAGTTATCAACCTGTTACATCATGTTGATGCATGGGTATAGAATTCAATATACTCTAATTAAATCAACATAAAAATAACATACTTATATTTTATCACTTTTACCTGTTGACATATAGTCATTCTCATCAACAGTTGTCAATTTCTTAATACTAAAACAGCAGGTATGTGATTGCATGTATAATGTATTGTTGTATACTATCACTATTTAGCAGGTCCAGTCCAAAGACTATTTCTACCTACGTAGGTATTAATAGCTACGTAGGTATTTAAAGCTACCCAAAGTAGCTATTTTTACCTACTTTCTGTTTTACTTGCATTTTGTAGCCAAATGCAGGAACGGCGCAACATGGTGAGCACATAATTTCTTGATACAGTCACACTGATGATGAATATGACAAAAATTTGGCCAAAAAATGAAAACTTCGTATATTATCAATTTTGCATAGAAACTAATGTAAAATTGCGGATTCAGGAAGTAATCATTTTTTGGCAAAATTTTTGTCGTATTCACCATTAGTGTGACCATATCAAAAAATATGGTATTTACCATGGTGCGCCGTTTTGTTTTTTGGTCGCAAAATGCAGAAATTATATAAAGTAGGTAAAAATAGCTACTTTTGGTAGCTTTAAATACCTAGGTAGCTATTAATAGCTACGTAGGTAGAAATAGTCTTTGGACTGGACCTGTTTAGCACCTGACTAAGTATTTGACCCCCTCCCCCACCCCCTTCCAAGAAAAAAAAGAAATAAGGAAAATTTCTACCCCTGCAAAATAAACTGCATAATTCACAATTTATAGTAACTATGTTTGAGAAACTTTACCCAAAAAATCTTGCATTTACTTTGCCAGCATTTACTTTACCACTGCATTATCATTACAGTACTATTCATGTATAATAGAAAACAAAGTGCATTTTAATTTATAGCCCATATTTTAGATGGTGCAAATCAGTAAACTTTTAAATAAAATCTAATCACTTACCAAAAGGAGAATGCAAAGATTTAGTAGACCTCTGTAATTTGTGAATCCACTGTCAGTTGTAAATAAAGAGTCTGCATGCTTGTGGATTCTGGAAATCATTTAAAATATACCAATACTAGTATTTCAACAATTTTACAAGCAAAAATAAATTAACGAATGCAAACTTCATACAGTCTTTCATGCAGAAAAAACTTTTTTCTGGGTATTAGAAATAATTGATGAAAGTGATCATAATTTGAATATCACATAAATTTTGAAATGAGCTCAATGATTTAGAAACATCAATGCATGCACTATAAACACTGTATGTTAAACACTGCATGTATGTTGATTAATTGATTTACTGATTGGCTATAATTAATAACCAGAGTCTGAGGTATCTCTGCTTTACTTCAGAGTTATAATAAACTTTATGAAAATAAACACTGTGTGTAAAATACTCTGTAAGTGTAAAAGTGCTCAATCAAGAAGAACTTGGAATTTAAGGGAACAATTTTTCACTCTGTATTAAATATATTTGAAGAAATGAAGAAACAAACTTGAAACACCTGGAAATTTTGTCCATAAATCAATGAAAAAAAAAACAACTTAATTCCATTTTTTAAAAACATGACTTACAATCCCTTAACTTTCAGTGATGACAAGACATACTCTGGTTCCAGTAGAAATGATGGAGTCCACTTAGTCCAAAAATTAATGTATCTAACTTCATAATTTTGTTCTTCATCTTTTTCTTCTTTACTTATCTCTGATCTTTTTTCATTTAGTTCTATATGTTCTTCACATTGATTGTTAAGGTCATACTTATTTCCAGTTTTCTCATTAATATTTTCAACTTGATTTCCATCACATTTCTTGCAAGTTACATCAGCTGCAGTTGCAGTTGACAAGGAATTAATATGGTTCCTGTCTTCTTCTGAGTCACTGTGTTCAGATCTTTTTCTCTTGTAAACATTTTTTGAATTAATCTTAATTTCAGAATTATTGTTAACATCACCTATGGTAAATCTTTCGTGAAATTTGTAATTATCTGTACTCTCAAAAAATCTTCTTGATTTCCTCTGCAGTCCATCTGGAAGGTCACTGTCTGAAATCCTATGGTCTTCAATCAACATTTCCCTGAATTACACTCAACTATCAAATGCAGTAAAAGAAAATTCTAGTGCATGAAGTATGCAGACTCTTCTCTATTGTGCAAAATTTCAACAAAAGATTAAGTGCATTAATATTTCCAATATTCAAAGAGCTCCTTTCATAGTTTGTAGAAAAGTGTTCAATGGGAAACAAGACCAAGATTTAATATATGAGAGGAAAATTGTTTACATGATTCTGACAAAAGCATTCGGCATTAAGTGCACGTGCAGTCACCAGTGATTGGTCCTCAAGACACATGATACATGCGTGAGAGCTATTTATATTTTGGAATGGTCAACGCGTGGGATTTACCTTTGCCGTAACTGAACCGCGACGCGGTCAGGTGTCAACAGACAACACGGAGTAGGTAGCTGTGTAAACAACTAGATCTACGTATATTTAAAATTTTAACAAACTTACGGTTTATCTGGCTCGTTTTCCTTATGCCTTTGCTGTTCTTTGCTGACGGCTTCAACGTGATTAAAACTTATTGTTCGCCGAAGACGAGTACTTCCATCACTTCTGGGTTTTTTAATTCCGGACTTTGTTGCCATTTTTACCGGAAGCACTCATTTAATGCCTGCTTATATCATGTAAAATAAAAGGGAATATCATTTTATCTAAATCATTGACCATTGATTCCTAAACAGATACATTGTAATCATTAATATTTATTGAAAATTTCCACAAAAAGTATAAAATAAAACGTTTTACTTCCTCTGGGTTATTTATCAATCAGCGATTTTTCAATGATATAAGGGTCGAGGGAGAGCTGTCTGCTCATTGACGGTAGGGATATTCATATATGACGTGTAATAATAATGTTTACGAGCAGATATGGTGATTGAAAGAAGAGTTAGTAAATCAAAAAGAGACAAATCAATACGGAGAATCAATTCATTGGACGCAGATGATGCGGATTGTGTTCAAAGTTCAATTGATCATGAAGAAGGTATCTACAACGTACCTGAATAATACATTGAAAATCTGTGCTATAAGTTGTAACAGTTACATGTATTTTATGAGATACTGATAAGTATTGAATGTAGTGAGTTAATATAAGTCACTTGTCAATGACTTTCAGATTTTTTTTATGCCACTGATGATTTGCAAAAATGGCATCAACCGTACAAACCAATAAATGTACTAACATTGAAATTTAATTTTCCAATTTTACCACAGTTCCTAAATGAACATGATTAATTGAATGTAAGATTTTAAAAAAAAAAATATTACAGTCAACATCAAAGGGCTAAAAATAAGCTGGCCTTGGTACACCGGTTGGCATGGTTGGTTTTGCGCTGTAAGCATATACATCTACAGGACTTAATTTAACAATATATATTTATGATATTGGTTAAGATAACCCAGGGAGGAGGGGGATTTGGGAAGTCAATAAATTGTAATCAAAAGTTCTGGAAACTGTCTTTCATTCACTAAAATATAACCTTGAGTGCTTGACTGTCAGTGATGGCTACTGAGGAATCATTTAGATTTCGTGGTGGCGCAGTATTCATGGAATTTATGGGTACCACTATACATATCCAGAAAGTTACATCCTTCACAAATTACTATACTAAGGTTTGAAAGCTCTATTAACTTTTTAGTTATGAGTGAACACATTGAAATTACGTACCCTTGAAGTAATGTTGTATATAATTCAAGCAATTAAAGAAAATTGGCTGCCATGAATTTTGATGATTTCACAGTACATGTATATTGGGTTGATATAGAGAGGAGCAAATGTATGGCTTCAATGGGAATCAGAATGAGACCCCTGCATCCCTAGTCATGAGATCTACCAACCGAGCTACTAGAAGCTGATATCTATGACCCAAAACAATACATTCCTCCCTCCTTAAATTATCCTCGTGCACATTCAAAGATACAACCCAAGTTCTTATTGCCCTTGGTGACCCTTTTACTCACTCCTATTCCAGGGGTGGTCAACAGCAGCAAATCATGAAACAGGAAAGGAGAAAATATAGGACTTGACAAGGAATTGAATCCTAGATATCTGTGTCACTAGTTAGAGACACTTAACCAACTATGCTTCTTAGGACAATATCTTGGCAAAACCATTACAACCTACAGGGTTAATTGTTATGTTCAACTGAAAATCTTCATTGGTATATCCCTGCAAGTGATTCCCAAGTTCAAGTTTTGGAGATTTTTTTTCAAAAAAAAGTTTTCATGATTTATTTAAGATTTCATTGATTTCAGATTACAGTGAAAAAGAACAGAGTATCCTTAAAGTTTTGAGTAGTGGCATTGTCGACGTTGAAGGATTGAGAGAGTTTGCTGTCAGTCCAGGAGGACTACTTAATGATGATATACGAAAAGAGGTGTGGCCCAAACTGCTTAATGTTAATGTCACTGACATTCCCCAGAAACCAAGTAAGTTATCCTTTAAAAAAGTCTCCACAAATATCTTCTTTTTTTTTTTGGTTAACACGTATGAGCATTATGGTTGTATAGACTATATAGCAATAAGAATTAATGCACATTTATTTTTCAATGCAACTATATGAATAATCAGTTCTAATGAACGATTTTGAGCAGAGAGTAGCTGATATATAAATTAGTGTCTGAATACTTTTGTAGCAGTGGAGGTTTTACATGGACACAGGGATTATACACAAGTTGTTATGGATGTTAACAGGTCCTTAAAAAGGTTTCCTCCAGGTAGTATGTTTTATATAATTGAAAAAAGTGTTTAAATCTTTTTAAAAAGATGTTTATCTTCCAAATATTTTTTTGTAGTAGTCAAAAGATTCATCGACAGCTCCTACCAATATGTGAAATTAAGATTGATATTTTATTGGGGAGCTCGCTCAGTTCATTTTATTTCAAAGACTTAAGGATTTTAATTTCTTGTCATAAATTTATTTATGTTATGCAACATCCAATATAGTTTAAGTGAAGAGTATAACTTGATGTATAAGTAAAGCCTAGGGACATTTCAGGTATGGATGAAGATGTCAGGATGTCTTATCAGGATCAGCTGGTGGACCTGATCATGCGGGTGTTGGTACAGCACAATGAACTTCACTACTATCAGGGCTATCATGATATTTGTGTCACATTTCTACTGGTTCTAGGGGAGGATCTAGCTTTTGCCATTCTTGATGTATTGTCATTAAAACATCTCAGGTGGGTCAAGTGTGTTGAAAATGAAGCTTTTTCATGTACATGTACTAGCTGTCTTTTTTTTTTATCTCAAAAAAGTTAAGAATTAAATAATTGATTAACAGATATAAACTATAATAATAAACCGTTGTACATGTATTTAGTTGAATCATCTAGAAATACACATAAGAATATTTATATTTGCTGTGTTTAATCCTACTGAGCCAACTGTGAAATTGATTTCAATGTCATTTTCTTGTATACTCACATGTAGTAATACATCTCAATGAGGCTAAAGAGACGTTATTAAAATATGATGATATAGAGCAGCAAGAAATATTCAATTTTAGTTTGTATTATGTATTTGTTTCAGGGACTTTATGGATGCCAACATGGACAGAACAAAGCACATTCTGAATTACTTGTATCCAATTGTAGGAAGGGCTAATCCTACACTGAGAAACTTTATGGAAGAGTAGGTTAAATTATATTATTTTCTGCTTATTTTGTATGATTTTTATTTTTACTGTCAGTACGTGTGCTATATCTATAATTCCTACAATACATTTGAATAAACCCAGTTTCTGAGAAAGTGTGCAGTTAATAACAGGAGACAGACTTTGATGTGAGGCACATACCTCAAGTATCTGTATCATTAAGAATGTCATAAATATTCCCTACAATTTCAAAATATTGTTCCAAACAGCAAGAGAATGACAAAATAATTATTATAATGCTTTAAAAAGACAAGTTCATCCTACATAATTATTTCAAATGCAGCCTGAATAGTATGAACTGCATGTAAAATTTCCATTTTGTAGTACATGTATACACTATTCTGTATTTCTGTAGGTCTGAAGTAGGAACTGTTTTCTGTTTGAGCTGGTTGATCACATGGTTTGGTCATGTGTTAGGTGACCTAGATTCCATAGTGAGACTGTATGATTTTTTCATGGCATGTGATCCTCTAATGCCTATTTATATGGCAGCGTCTGTAAGTACATGCTAAGTGGATGTACAGTGTTTCCTTCAAAGTTTTGCAAGAAGTACAGACTTTTACAGTTAACAGCATATTTTGATATAGTTATAATCAAACCTGCATTATTTTTGATGACATAACATTGAAAATAATTTAGCTGCATATATAGTGGTTATAGGTACATGTACATGTATATGAATTGTGTTACACGGAGGCCCTTTTGTATATAGTGATTACTTACTGTAAGATCAAATATAGTACGTTATCAGCCTCTGTGATTTGTTCGGAATGCCAGCATGATTCACCTACATCAATCATCAAAAAAGATTACGATGGGAGCATGATAACATAGGTACATGTACATTGTAACTTATAACATATTATTTTGGAGGGTATACAATATCCTTTCAATCCAATTTTCCATAAGAATCAAATAAGTAATAAGAAAAACATTCATGAAGCAAAACTTGGCATGAGGTTGGTAAAAGTGGGACAGGAGCTAGGGTTGTGGATAGTGTGATTGCCCTTCCCTTCCTAGACAAAGTAAAGTGTGCTTTCCAATGCCCAATTTTTAATCTTTTAATTAACCTTTATTAATCAAAATTTTCGTATCACAAAATAGCTTCCTTATATTGTCCTAATATGAAAGTAAGCCTTTGATTGTGAAAGTCAGTGTTTCTTGCAAAAAATATTCTCCAATCAGTAAATGTTTAATATGTTGAATTTAAAAAGCATTAAACTTCTTAATAAAAAGCTTTTTAAGTGATCTAAGTGATTAAAATCATACAGGCAATATTTTTCTTTATTATGAAATATTCAGACAAATTTTATGTACTGTATTAAATCATTTGAATGGTTCCCACAGATTAATGTATTGGGGTATACTGTCAAACACCAAGAGAATTATAAATGAAAATTTCCTGAATTTTGAGATTTGTATGATATTTGTAGATTGTGCTGTACCGTGAAAAAGAAATTCTTGCCAGTGAGTGTGAAATGTGCACCTTGCATGGGATGTTGTCTAAAATACCAGACAATCTGCCATATGAACAATTAATTGTAAAGGCAAAAGATCTGTTCTCAAAATTCCCTCCAAAGACAGTTGCCAAGGAAGCATCTGAAATTCACGAACAGAAAAAGTATGTTTTGTGTTTATAAACTTCACACAGTTAAAACAAATTCTACTCAATTTCATATTTTGAATAGTTTCATTCATATATAGGGTAAATAGTGCCATAAACACATTATTAAAACAAGCACCATCCACACTGGGTTTCAATGAAAAACAGTGAACTTTATTTTATATAAAGGATAAATATATGGCATTTGTTATTTTGTTATAAGTCCTATACCACACTACAATATTTCCATGTTTTGCAGACGTGCTCTCTCGCAGCATAGAAGGAGAAACATTGAGAGGATGAGACAGGGCCATCAGAAGGGGGGAGTGTTGAAGAACTTGTTGTACCTTGATGGGGACAGACTGTTTATAAAGGTGACATTGTGGACTCTTGTAGGGGTGATTACAGCTGCAGGGTTAACATGGCTCAATCATTATTATACCCATGATTATAAGTCATGATGTTAGAGATTTTGATGAAAAGTCTGACTTTTTCTGTTGCTTTCTGATAGATCATTTAAAGAAACATTGTTTTGATTTAGGAAAATCTTGTTAGCTGGTCTTAGAGGATCTCTGACCAGATTTGTTGAAATCATCATGTATTGAGCTTTTGTGTCTTTATTTTCTCATTCTGTGCATTAATTTTCCAAATAGTCCCCTTGCAATTTTTAGTTCTTTTTAAAGTTGCAGGAATTTTTTTTATTAGTTATACATTTATCTATCATTAATTAAACATGTCCAATTCACTGCTTTAATGAAATTTTAGCTCTGCTCAAAGACCAACAGGGCTTAAATGTTGGTTAAGTGTATCTCTTTTTCAATGAATAATTTTTTGAATACACTTGCCTGTAACTCCTCGTACAGTTTGAGTTTGAGCTAAGTTAAACTTGGTACTCAAATACATTACACTAAGATGCATCATTCTGAATATGGAATTTTTAATTTGATTAACCATGATGCCAAGATTTGCTGAAAATTGAAAATTCACCAAAGTTCTTTCAAAACTACTTTTTATAGTTTTGGAGTGATTTCCATAAAATATTACAGAAGTAAACTACACAAAGATGCTCATTCAGGAGTTTTGGAGTGAGGTGAAGAGTTGTCAGTGTTACCAAAAGTAGATATTTCAAAAAATATATGTATTTCAAAACATTGCTCCAGCATGCAGTCTTGTTTACATTAATAAACCATGATACACAAGTTGACAAGAACAATACTAGTATGCAGATTTTGGTGTGAATTTGATTTCATGGAATTAAATGTGTAGGTTAAAGAGTGAGGATACATTATTCCACTATTACATTGTACAGGTAGAAACCAAAAGAGTTAAAGTTTCTCTGATCAACAGCTGCTCTATATACTTGGGTTTTTTTTTTGTATTTCTTTTAAAAATCTTTGAAATTACCGGTATACACTACATGAATTTTACAATGGTACATATTATTGCTTTTGTCTTCCATTTGTTTTGGCATTATAAAAACTGTATATCATGATGATCACTATCTATTCATTTTATTCAATTTACCAAGTTTACCCCTTAATAGTTACTAATTTTGGAAGCTGTGCATCTACAGGCACCTTACCAATGGATGAGGTAACCCCCTCCCTCCCAGCCTCTGAGAATTTTTATTAGATACAAAAACTTATCAAATATACATGAATTCCTATCCTTTCTTACCTATATTCAGATATCTGATATAATTTTCTGCGTTTGTTGCATTTTAGAGTGACCCTTTACCGTTTATAGAAATACTAGTATTTCTCAAAAGCTGAGAGGGGGTTTACATCATCTATTTATCAATTTGTCCAGTGCCCCTAGAAGTTGTAGCTGGGAGGGGACAATGAACTTGCTCCTCATAGCCAGTAAACACATGTATAGTAGGTACATATCTTCATCTTTAAAATTATCTAATTGTTACATGATGATTTAGGAAAATATAATCTCTGATATGAGATAAAGTTATGAAGTGTTCTAAATTGTTGATTCATTCTAGTCGCCATGTGGTTTTATCTTCTTATATCAGCTGGTGTACATGTACTTGTTTGTACCTGTAAAATAAAGTCGTTTATGGGCAGCAGTGATGTCTATATTCCTTGTTTGTTATTCCTCCCATACTCTGGTATTTGGTTACTGTTATCATTACTACGTGTGTCGTTGAATCACGATTTTGTCAGTTTTTAAAAAAAATTTCTAATTAAACTAATTGCACGTGTTAATAATACGGTTTTGAAATTTTTATGACAGATATTGATAAACATTTGACGGACATTTTGTATGTGTTTACCATTAATTTCCATTAAAAAAAATGAACTATTCTTTTTCATTGGGATAGCACTGAAAATATTGTATGTAATTTATTTTCATAATAAGCAGCTTCTAGGTAGTACACCCTATCTGTTTGGAACGTCGTCTCTGTTGTATCCATGTATTTATCAATGGAATAGACTGTAATTGATGCAGAATTTTGTAATATGAATTTTGTTGAATATAGAAAGTTTTAAATTAATTATTATCTATTGTTGTTATGTCACCTTTATGTGGAATTAAACAAAATAATGTTATAATAAAGTCATTATTGTGCTATGTCAAAGATGTAGACAATCATTGGAGAGGCTTTGGGGATATATTAGGGTCCTGTAAGTTTTAGTATACAGCAAAACTTGTTTAGTACGAACACAGATATAGCGAAGTTATTTTGGATCCCCAGCTATATAAATTTAACGAATTCCTTATATGAATATAACGAATTACGGAATTAGCGAAGTAATTTCATAGGTCCCAGTGACTTTGTTATAACCATGGTTTACTGTATAGGAAATATTAGATTTGATTCTAGGCTATGATAAGGTAAAGGAATATTTACTTCATTTTTTTTCTAGGTAGTAAATGTACCGGTATTAAAGTTTTTTAAAATGGAGAAATGTTTAAATGTTTTATTAAATTTAAATGTTTTATTAAAAGTCCCAATGGAGAAATGTTTTATTAAAAGTCCCCATGCAGACATACATTCTAGATTCAAAACAGGCATCAGCCTCTCCTTGTAGAATAATAATCAGCTATCAACATTAAAATGTCTCTGGTATTGAGCTATTATTAGATGTATGTAGAGACCGTAAAGAAAGAACTTATTTTAAATAAGGGCTCAGTCCTTTACAATCTGAGTTTAGAATGTTAAGGTCAAATTTTATCTAACCATATAGTCCCAGACCTTTAATAAAAGTGCAGACTTTTACAATTTTATGTTTGCTATGTATGTCTCAAGGATTTATTGTTTACAAGATAAACTTTTTATTCTCAAGGTTGAGAAAATTGTCAATTTTATGGTACATAAATAGACTAGTGGTTATTTGAAAGTCAAGGATATAATTGCAATGCAAAGTACATTTTGTAATTTGAGCAACTGTCACCTTGGAATTTTGGGCACAATTTTTGGGGGATAAAACATATTGGTGTTTCTCTTTCATTTAAAAAAAAAGGGTGCAAAAGGATGCATCTTTCTACAACTGTGGTACAGCATTATCTTGATTCAGTTATTATCACAATGTCAGGGGTCCTGGGTCAACACAAGCTTCCAGCTAAAAAAATATATAAACTATTATATTGCTTATTTTTTTAAATTCTGATTTAGGTCACCCAGCCCCAATTTCCTTCATAATCTTTCTGCATGGTTCGTTTTTCTAGGAAAATTTTTGTGATTTGGATTCAAGATATAATCATAATTTACATAATGGTTTTTGTTATTTATACTTAAAAATATCATTGACCCCCCTTTCTCGGACAGCTACTAATAGTATTCCATTTGTATACATTAACCTTTAGCTTCTAAATATGATAATAAACAGTATCTGCAGTATTTGTTTAGAAATTCTAAGCAAAACACATTTTGATAAAAAATTATTCAGATGAAGGCACAATGCAATTCATTCAAAGTTTACAGTGTACATGTGCAACTTAATTACTTGTAAATATGAGATTTATTCTTGTAATTCTTTTAGGGGGACTGAGAACGTTGTAGATCTTACTTAAAGAGACAGACATCCTCACTTTCTGACACAGACGTGTTATCTCACATCATTGTTGATTTTTATTTCATCTTTATTTGCATTGTTGATAAATTAGATAACCCTACATATGTTACATTACATGAAATCCTTTTCAAGGATATTTATTCTGTCTAATCTGGTAAGGAGTGGATCAGGCAAGTCCCATGCACCTTCCCTTTTTTGCCCACAATTTTTAAGTACTTTTAAATTTATAACTTGCACGGTTATGTAGGCAGAATATAATGGCTTCAACATCCCTCCTTCGAAGAGGTAAACCCATTCTGTAGTTCAAAAATATGTGTAACCACCCAAAGTAAGCCATGTGCCCCTTTCATGCACGTTTGTGTGTGTGCTGCTGGACTTTTTTTTTTTGAGAACGGGGAGGGGAGGAGTTGAAAGGAAGTGTGGCCCTTCATTTTGACAATTAAAATTTTCCTATTACCAAGGATGCTTTGTACCAAGTTTCGTTTAAAATTGGCCCAGTGGTTCTTGGAAAGAAGTTGAGAATGTGAAAAATTTCAGGAGAAGCAACAGGTGATCAAAAAAGCTCACTTGGGCTTTCAGTTGTTTGAAAGAGGCACAGTTGCTCATCAAGGAAATTTGGTATACAGATCATTTTGTGTTACTTATGCAAAGAAAATGAACAGAAACTGCAAACAATTGAGTTTTTCTTAGTCCAACAGGCATAAGTCTATCCAAAATGGCTCAATCATACCCAAAACAGAACTTAACCTAGATGCTCTTATGATAATTAAATCTGTATATCAAATTTCATTTCAATACGTGCAACGGTTTTCTGCCAAGAAAATGATGGAAAACTGATAATGGACCAACAGACAGCAGCAAAGCAATATGCCCTCCCTTCTTTGAAGGTCGGCATAAATATCATGTACTCGGTTTAGATTCTGAAATTTTTTCAAAATTAAGGGATTGTGATTTTTTTTCTGAAAAACGGGTATAGATTCAACTTCAATTTGTTAATGTTTTCCAATCAAAATCTTCAAAAATTCTCTTAGCAAATGAAAATTCAGTAAAGATCAAATCTTATGAAAATCCAAAATATTCTTTGTGATAACTTTAGGGTGAAGAACAGGGTGAATTAATGCAAGAAATTTCATCACCATTCACCCTGATAAATGGACACCGAAGTTAAAGCACCAACCCCTCTGCACCAAAAAGCAAACAAGCAAAATCTAAAGGCACTTAAAACCAAACTTGCCTATTTTCCCCTCCCTATAGGTACTACTAGTATTAATGAAAGGCCACATTTTAATGTTTCCATTGGGTTTATACAACTGCAATAGCCTTAAGGAATGTTTATATGATGTTTCAATTTTCAAGTTTCCATAAATAAAAAAATAATACTTATTTGAGCTACTTATGACCTTGAAATAGACACTTACTAGGCTTTAAAATTGCAAAGAACGAGGGCACTTTTGATTGGCATTCAGCAGGAATCTGGGTGTACTTGAAAAGTGAAAATTTTATCAACATGTCACTTGAAATTTTAACATTTTTTTATTTATCGGGTTCCTGTGAAATGGGAAAGGAAAATTATTTTCCTGAAAGTGAATTTTAATTAGCTAAGACCAACTACATGTACCAAGCTCCTTCAAAGGCAATAATTCGACAGGTCATTTCTCAGTCTGTCATATTAGCATTGTTTCTCATTACTGGAAAACCCAAGATTTATTCAAACCCAACTCGTTCCCCTATTAGCCAAGTACAATCTTGACCATATTACACAATTTGATGTTACATTGTATTTGCTTAAAAAACAAAAACTTGTTCTGCAAAAACTTCATAATTTATGAAGCTATGAATAGAGAAATAAGGACAAGTAGATCCCTCCCAGACAGGTTACACAATCTGCATACAGGGCAGCCTTGAATGTGGTCAACACAGGGTCATCTGGGGACACCTGTTTGTATAACACACAGTCAGCCTTGAATTCACATAAAGAGGGGCCTGATAACAATGTATACAAAACACTAGTTTGTATTACCTTGGCCCAAGTTGATCCCGGAAGAAAATTCTGTATTGATAAATTTAAACCCATAAAATAAACAAGTCACATTCAGGTATAAGTTTACTTCAATGAGTGGCATTAGCAGCTGTTATACCAGTTTATCACCATATATGCTCTAATTATGCTGATATTTAGAAAAACACTTCTACCCTGCCCAATACAACAAGAAACAGTAACTGGTATCAAAATCATGCCAATGATGGATGCACTTTGTTTTAAAACATGGTGTTGATGCACCCAGCAAAGGCTTTATTTAATAGTCCAAAATCTTGAAAATAAGTCACACAAGTCCAGAAAGAATTCAATTTGCAGCAAGACTTATATTGAATACTTAGTTGTAAAGTTATTCTGCATCTATAATATTATAAGAAATTAAGTATACACCAATAAGTTAATCTCAAGAGAAGTATGCAGGATATGTAAAGGGTGTTAAGAAAGTTCGTTCCACATATTTCTTTTATTTTCGAGAAGAAAAACGATAAGAAGATATTTACAATTTGTGATATTTCATGTTTGCAGAGTCCATTCTTGCTACTGATAAGGTTTTAACTGTCTTTTGTTGAATCAATAAGAGGAGGGCAGGTATTATAATAGATGAAGTCTGTTCAGAAAAATTAGAGATGGCGCATATTTGTGACGTATATTCATTACACATGTCAAAACATCCTTTCAAATACTATGCAAAAATTATCAGATCTGTGAAAAATTTCAAAATGACACAGCTGTTCTTTTGAAAAGTTATCTATCGTTTTTATACCTTCACTCATCAGCTTGTCTGACGCAATATAAGCTATGAAGAAACAAATGTAAATTATCCTTTATTTTTACTCAAAATGACCAGCATTTCTATCATTCGGGTGCTCTAAAGATGTTACATATATTTTCATATGGAAGAAAAATTCTATAATTTCTTACAAGAAATGAATTGCTACAAATCTAAAGCACAGTCTTGTGATTGTGTCAGACTTGAAAATTTATCTTTTTAGTTAACCACTACTTTGAAATTTTTGAAAATATTTCATGATGGAACGAACTTTCTTAACACCCCTTAGATCAAAGTGTGTCCACTTCTCTAGAGAATATTAATAGGTCTAGTGACTGAATTGTACGTCTGTACTTCTGACGCATGCATCTCATTTAAATTATAACTGGAACTAGAGGTACTGTGAGCTATGAACTCACTAAAGGATACCTCCCCTCCCAACTCCCGTATGGTTATCACTGAAAAGTCCATGTTCTGGGAGACCCAAAATAAGTGTCAGATCAAAAAGTAAAATAGGAGGTGCACAATGGCACTATGTATCAAAGATTCTGTGAAAGTCTCATTAAATTTCATACAGAGGTAAAAGAGGAGTTGCGGATGAGAGATGTGTACCCCACAGCATAACAGAAAGACGGATGCACAGAAAGACATATACAGACATCATGATCACTATACACTTTATATATACCCTCAAATTTTTCAAGAGGGGGTGGGGTATTATAATTTTTGGAAATCATTCCTCAGCATAGTATTAGTAACATATTTTGAAAAATTGCTTTATCTGTATTTTAATCACATATTATAACAATATCAAGAAGGCAATTCTGTTGTCTCACATTTTAATGTCATCTAACACCCTTCTTAACATCAAAATACTTTCATATCAATCCATCCTTATGAGCTAACTTAAGCCTGATTGAATGTTGATGTCTAGGAAATCAATCTAATCTGCACTATACGAAATATCTTATTTTGCTTATAAAATTATTCTTTCAAAAGAGCACTTATAAAGTTTGTCACTCTGAAAACAGAGCATTAATGTCCGAGACAATCCGGTGACCTTGAACAAGCATCCAAAATTTTACAAGTCCTAGCATACAAACATGTACATATATCTTCAGTTTTTAGGGTATCCTTGATTTATTTTCATGTCTCAGTCAGATTTTGGTGATCACCCCATTCTATTTATAGAATCACAATATCATCACTTTGATCCGAGCTGGCCTTCACTCTTTTGGCCTTGATCGCCTCAGGATCTTGGTCAGCTTTGCGTTTTGTTCCAGTTTTGATTGCCTCAATATCGTCCACCACCATGACATCGTCTTCTTCTGAAAAGTAGGGCAAAATGGTGAATGAAGTTTTAATCAAACATTTGAAGTAGTGTAGATCTAGCATGTGGCAAACACACATGTTATAGAATTTCACAGAATTTATTAAAATATGCCCATAGAACATGAATTGGGACCCACCCAAGTACACTACTTTCTTTTCTGCTCTAATCTTATTTAAGGAATATAAACTGTCTTATTTTTCGATTTCATGATGTGAGCGATTGATCATCGTCATGAAATTTAAAAATAAGACAGCTATTCCTTATATTTTCATTCTTTGATTCCGCCAGTCCAAGAGCTCCAAGCCCTGCTACTGTCTAACTGTTTGTTACGCACTGCACGTGGTTTTTTTTTTTTTGAGCAGCTCCAATACATTGATGGGGAAATAAAGTACATTTACAATTTGTAATTTTATCTTGAACAAAGACATTGGAAATGTAAATATCTTTAAAATAAAACATAGGTAATCAAAGATTACGAAGCTCACCTCCATGAATGTTATCAGTGTAAGTAATACAATCAGGTATTAAACCCTGGAGTCTCCAAGTTGTTAAGTTTCAAACCTAATTTTCATTACTTTTTAATTTACTTCTTTTCACAATTAATTAAGGAAATGATGAAAATTTCTATTTTTTAAAAAATGTCATATTTTTACTAGGTCTGTAACCTCCCCCCCCCCCCCTCCTTCCCAGGTGAAAAAAATATAAACAAGAGGACGTTTTCTGTCAAGAGTTGGCTGATATCAATACAATATCAAATTAATTGTGTAATTCCAACATTTTTTTTTCTTTTTTTAAATGGATACTACCATAAGCTTTAAACATTACAATTTTAAAACAATATCTGTGTCAGATAAACATAATAAAAAAATTGAATAACAAAAAGTGCATTGCATTGTTGAGAAATCAGATGTAAGTATGCCTTTTCTTAAAGCTTGTGTCGCGAAAAGTGGCGAAAAATATTTTTAGTCCAGTGGGAGCCCTGGTAAGTAATGCAAATCTCACATCATATTTTCTTAATATCTAGTATTTATCCCAACAACAATATTCTTGCAAGTTGTGTTTAACCCCTTATATTTACATTTGCAAATGTTTTCCTTTATATAACACTACTGAAAGCAAGCGTTTTTATAACTGTGTAAATACAGGTATGGGGTAATAGATGTGCGTTTGGATAAACGTTCGACGTAATTTCTCTGTGACGTCATAAAGGGTCGACGCGTGTTTAGTGGATTACATACATGCCGTTGGGTTTGAAAAATTACCGCATTTCACGTGTTAAAAGTAACAATCAGGCAAATATAAAGTATGAATAAGTCACAAATGTACCGGGGTAAATATAAGTAATAAGGTATCATTTTTTGAGTTTTATTGAGATGTAAAACGGGTTGGCACATGATCAAATCTTCCATAAAGCCCTTCGGGCTTTATGGGATTTGATCACGTGACCAACCCGTTTTACATCTCAATAAAACTCAAAAAATGATACCTTATTTCTTAAACATGGCATATACACATTTCTATGCATGTAGCATGAAAAACATGTATAGTGTAAACCAATATTCATAAATTTGTTAATACTGCAGATATGAGGGACTTCAAGTTCATTGGGATTAATCTGTTCTCAAAACTTTAATCTGGTCTCTTGTATGGAAAATATAGGTCAGATTCAGCATCCAAAGCAAGTCTGATAGTGTCCATCCCTAGATGCATCATCCATGCAAGTTTGGTTCAGGTAGGGCTTATAGTTACTTGGGAATGAAAATGTAGGTCAGATCCAGCATCCGAAGCAAGTCTTGTAGTGTCCATCCCTAGATGCATCATCCATGCAAGTTTGGTTCCGGTAGGTCTTATAGTTACTTGGGAATGAAAATGTAGGTCAGATCCAGCATCCGAAGCAAGTCTTGTAGTGTCCATCCCTAGATGCATCATCCATGCAAGTTTGGTTCGGGTAGGTCTTATAGTAACTTGGGAATGAAAATGTAGGTCAGATCCAGCATCCGAAGCAAGAGTCTTGTAGTGTCCATCACTAGATGCAACATCCATGCAAGCTTGGTCTGTTGAGGGCTTATAGTTCCTTGGAAATGGACCTGCTCCAAAAACTTTAACCTGGTCACTCATCTGGAAAATGTAGGTCAGATCCAGCATCCGAAGCAAGTATGGTAGTGTCCATCCCCAGATGCATCATCCATGCATGTTTGATCTGGGTAGGGCTTATAGTTACTTGGGAATGGACCTGCTCCAAAAACTTTAACCTGGTCACTCATCTTGGGAATGGACCTGCTCCAAAAACTTTAACCTGGTCACTCATCTGGAAAATGTGAGTCAGATCCAGCATCTGAAGCAAGTATGGTAGTGTCCATCCCTAGACGCATCATCCATGCAAGTTTGGTCTGGGTAGAGCTTATAGTTACTTGGGAATGGACCTACTCCAAAAACTTTAACCTGGTCATTCATCTAGAAAATGTAGGTCAGATCCAGCATCCGAAGCAAGTCTGGTAGTGTACATCCCTAGATGCATCATCCATGCAAGTTTGGTTCAGGTAGGGCTTATAGTTACTTAGGAATGGACTTGCTCCTAAAACTTTAACCTGGGACGCCAACACCGACGCCAACGCCGGGGGTATAGCATAAGCTCGTCTCGACTTTGTCGGGGTGAGCTAAAAATTAGAATAAGAAAAAGATTTAGGTTTTTTTTCACTGATACTGGTACCTTTAGTACAGTTGTCTTCTCATCTTCGCTAGCCAAGGGTTTCCGATCCGAAATCTATAGATCGGAAACCCTTGGCTACCAAAGATGTAGAGTAGATTTCGGATCGGAAACCCTTGGATAGCGAAGATGTTGTCTTCTTAGCATGGTATGTAATATTGATTCACCCTATACATATCTTTAGTTTCAACTTCATTCTCTCATACATCTTACAATAGCAAATTTAAACACTATCTCATATGCAGATATGATTACCCTCATGGAGATTTAGCTGTTTATAAAGGCGTTTAAAGTATTCCTTTATGGAAATTTTTAAAAAGGCTAAGAGAAAACTAAGTACAAACTAAGGGGAATAATCAAGATAAGGTTAACAAGAGATGTTTGTAACACACTTATGCCCCCACCCATAAATTTGATTTTTTCTTAAGTCCAAGGGGCATAACTCTATCCAAAATGACTCGATTGTACCCAAAACAGAACTTGACCTAGTTATTCTTATGATTAATCTGTATACCAAATTTCATTTCAGTATGTGTAGCTGCTGCAAAGAAAATGAATGGAAACTGATGGTGGACATCAAACAGCAGCAAAACTATATGCCCTCCCTTCCTCGAAGGCAGGCATGAATATTATAATAAATTCCAAAAGGTCTTGTCACAAGTATTGCATATGTGAAAAAAAGAAAAACCTGTCTCTTCTGGAGCAAAGGTTATGTCCAAAGAGCTAAATTCTAAATTAAAACAAGTGAAATCAAGGTCAAAGGGAAGGACAAGGTCAGAAAATCCTGATAATATTGAACTGCTCTTACTAATATTGTATCAATTTTTCAATTTGTTAAAAAATATGTTGAAAAGTTTCTTAAAAAGACAACATGCGGTATATTGCATAATTTTGCCCCCACAAAAGTCATATTTTGTCAATTTCCTGAAATGTGCTGAATTTTTATATATTGTATGAGAAATCTATATTAACAAAAAATATTATAGTTCCAATGCAGGGTGTTGACTTATATAGCCTGTGCCCGTTGTCCAATCCATTTATGTATTATTTTATAAAAAACAAAAAAGTCTGTGAGCCAGATAATAATGCTCACTAGTTAAAGCCCCACTCTGATGTGAACATACATTATCATGTTAATATACACAAGTTCAATTATGGGCAGATGCACAGATAAATAGGAAATTGAAATCAGAGACATATAAAAATAAATCCCACCATATGGCATGTCTCAACAAATTATGTACTAAAATTTTAAGCATCTGCAATGAGTAGTTGCAGAGAAAACTGCAACAAAAATTTGTTATGTATGGTACGGACAGACACATGAATAAACAGGAAGTTTATTTGATCAAAAATGAATTCCATTATATGTCATGCCTCAGAAAAGAATCTGCTTAAATTTCAAGCACCTGCAATTAGTACTTGCTAAGAAAATTGTGACCAAAAATTTGTTACACACAGACAGATGGACAGACAAACAAGGGTAAAACAGTAAACCCCATCCCACCCTTCTTCGGAGCAGGGGTACTGTATAAGTATGTTACAATCAAAACAAGAGATGTTTGTAAAACACTTATGCCCCCCTCCCCCACAAATTGGAATTTTTCTAAGTCCAAAAGGGCAAAACTCTTGTCAAAAATGGTGTGATCATATGATCATACCCAAAACAGAACTTGACCAAGATATTCATCTGACTAATCTGTATACTAAATTCCATTTCATTGTGTGCAACTTCTTGCAAAGCAAATGAATGGAAAGTGCAAAAATATGGAATTTTTCTAAGTCCAAGGGGCATAACTCTGTCAAAAATGGTGTGATCATACCCAAAACAGAACTTGACCTAGATATTCATCTGACTAATCTGTATACTAAATTCCATTTCAATATGTGCAACCTCTCCAAAGAAAATGAACGGAAAGTGCAAAAATATTGAATTTTTCTAAGTCCAAGGGGCATAACTCTATCAATTATGGTGCGATCATACCCAAAACAGAACTTGACCTAGATATTCATCTGACTAATCTGTATACTAAATTCCATTTTAATATGTGCAACTTCTCCAAAGAAAATGAGCGGAAACTGCAAATAATTGGAATTTTTCTAAGTCCAAGGGGCATAACTCTGTCAATTATGGTGCGATCGTACCCAAAACAAAACTTGACCTAGATATTCTTCTGACTAATCTGTATACTAAATTCCATTTCAATATGTGCAACCTCTCCAAAGAAAATGAGCGGAAACTGCAAACAATTGGAATTTTTTTAAGTCCAAGGGGCATAACTCTGTCAATTATGGTGCGACCATACCCGAAACAAAACTTGACCTAGATATTCATGTGATATACTTGTATACCAAATTTCATTTCAGTATGTGCATCGGTTATGAAGAAAATGAGCGGAAACTAAATGGACCGACAGACCGACAGACCGACCGACCGACCGACCGACAGACAGCAGCAAAGCAATATGCCCTCCCTTCTTCGAAGGGGGGCATAATAATAGAATTTAGTATTTTTGTAAAACTGTTTACAAACAGATGGATGATGGAAACCTTCACATCACCTTAGCTCTTGATTTTAACCAGAAGAGCATAAAATAAACAGTCAAGTTTAAAAATTAACTGAATAAGGAAAAATTAGCAGGCTAGAAAAATGTGCTTTGTTTGCCTGGGCTGAGTGAATTTTGGGGTCCAACTTAAAATTTCCTTCTGCCAAGTTTATTGAGGCTAAACACGATTCGTAAAAGGAATTGTCCGTCGAATTCGATTGGTATCTCGCTATAACTGAAGAACCCTATATATAGAGCTGATCACTTTGTCACTGTTCAGTGTAATTAATCGTCACCGGTGAAGATGGACTTGCTGAAAATCTGTTTATGCCTATTTACAAGTCGTGTTAATCTTTAAAATCTCAATATATCAGAAAGAACATTTTTTTAGGGATAAAGAGCCTTGGAAAAGAGAGCACTAAAGGCTAGGTATATATATATATATATATATACTGACCCTCTTCCTGGTCTTTGGTAGCTCCGTTGTGATTGGCTGTTTTTTCCTCCTCTGGTTTGGCCTGAAGCTCTGATAAATCTCCCACTACATCAAATTCCTTCTCCTCCTCCAACTTCTCCCTGTCAACAAAACATAAACAAAATACAAAAGAGGTTCTCTGTTGAAATAGACTCTGTAAACAGAGTGCAGACAGGCAAGGAGTAATTTAATATTTTTGAAAACAATACACTTTGGCCTTGCATCAAAGGCTTCAATGCAGAACATAATGAATTTGTTCAGTTATGAAATGGGTACATTGTGTCTGTATAATTTAAAGTATGACAAAATTTAAATTATAATATTATTAAAATAATTTTTAATCCTTATTTTAAAGTCAAAAATTTACATTCATCAAAATTCTTAATTATACAGTAAGTCTTTTTCATATCCAACTAAAAAGTTATCTTTCAAATCTTTTTTCAAAATTGGCAAAGCAGGGATTTACATCCTGTCAGACTAAAAATAGTAATTTTTTAAAATAATTACTTACGTGTGAGCTATTATCACTTTTAATTCATAATTTTGTAAAAAGTCATCACACTTAAGAATGCTGCCATTTCCTATATGGAATTCACTCAAAAATTTATCACTGTTTTCTGAAATGAAAAGCAATTCATCATTACATCATTACTTTTGAATCTAGAATACATTTTTCAGTAGTCTAATTATACTGATGTTGAACTTCATTCATCATTTCTTTACAGTAACTGTAAACCGACTTTTATCACGTGTGAGAAATATCCGAGAGTTTCACAACCTACTTTAAGTCTCAAATATTAATTCCCGGAAACAATTCATTTTGCTTTTATTTGAGAATACTGTGAAATCACAAATTTTCGTGGGGGGTTAATTTTTGTTGTTTTCGAGGTATGACGAGACCCACGAATTCATGTCCACCAAGAAATGTAAAATGTAACATACATAAGTACTCATTAATTCTTGATCCACGAAATCAAATCCCCACGAACTAAGAGATTTTCCTAAAACCACGAAAAATTTGACCGAGAAATAAAAATATGTGATTTTACAGTAATGTTTCCTCAGTCACTAAAAATAACTGTCGTGGATTGTGGAATGATTCCATATGGACGAATCACAAGTATTATTTAAGTATATGAAGGGCGGGGCTTGAGGCGAGAGCGATAGCTCGAGCCGGTTTACAGTGTATCTCTGATACAGAGAAACTGTATTCTAAATGACTTGTGACATGACCTTTCTAATGACCTCACCAATTTACATTCATATTTGGGTACATATCTCTCAACCAATCAGATGATTTTAGCAGAAAGTTGATTTAGTATCCCATTTTTAAGCAGTCGCAACTGAAATGCCGAGTGAGGTGGACGTGCAGGTAATTATTTACATTTATATCTTAAAAATAATTATTTGAGGGATGCATTATATAATTTGTTTTCCAAAAAAATTATTTAGATTTAATTGGGTAGGTTTCTTTTTTTTCTCAATTCAGCTCTTGCTGACATTTTTTTTTATTTAAACTATGAATTAATGCAAAACATTTTTAGATATAAGAATCATATTTTGAAACAAAAATGCTTCGGGATATCGTATACTGAGAGAAATCTCCGACAATATCCTCTAACCTGTAATCATATACAAAATTGAAATAAACAGATGAAAGAAAGGGGGGGGGGATTTTACTTCAAGTTTTTAATAAAATGTAGAGTCACCAAAGGGGGGTCAACACACTTGCCCCCCCCCCCCCCCCCCCCCCCCCCACCCAACTTAAATTTTTTTTTTATTTTTTCGCTTTTGTAAATTATTTTTGCCAATCGTATATACATACTATTTTTAATTTATCAACAAGTAACGATTTCACGCACATAGTGTCTTGTTTGATTACAAACCTACCCCCCCCCCCCCAAATACGATTTTCAGGGGTTTTTTAGGGGGGTCAAGGTAGTCCTTTTTGATCTGCCCCACTCCCTCCTTTCTAAATTTTTTGAATCCGACACTCATGTAAGTTTATTTTGTAAAATTTTATTCTTAATAAAATCACCTCAAATTTTGAGTAATTACTAACAGTGCTATCATGCGAATTGAACGATTGTTGTGTCTGAATATGAAAACAGCTTTCCGTCATCGCTAAAAATAAACCGTACTGTATCTTTGGTATTTTGCAGATACAGTACAGTTTCTGCTCATTTGCATAAGAAACGCCCACAAAAAGTGTTCTGTATCGCAGTTACAGTACGGTTGACTTCAAAGGAAAACTCGCCGGGTCATGTCACAAATAAAATATGAAGCAAGTAATAGTTGGTTTACAGTAAGTTTACAGAGAACTGTAGTATACCTTCTGTTTCTCCCTCCTCACTTGAGATGAGAATAGTTCCTAAAAAAGAAGAGCAAGAAAAAATTTGGCTTCTGCACAAGTTTCCAGATACAAGAGCATCATTTTAACTATTGAACTTTATCTCCTTCTAGATGCAGTATTTCTTGGAAAAACTAACCTTTTCCATCATCAATTTCTACATCTGGGGCCACCATCCCTATGGCATTCTTTAAGATCTGGAAATAAAGCAAAGGCAACACTAGAACTGATCATTACTCAGGTAATAAGTATTACTCTCCATTCAGATTACGATTACAACACTAGTTAAGATTTATCATGCACTGAGCGATTGATATATAATCTTTTTATTTCCTATGAAAAATTGCAAACAAGTTATTTATAATGTACTAAATCTACATGAACATTGACAGAATAAATCTACATGAACATTGACAGAATTTCTTCTAACTTAATAATCCTGTTAGCTGTCAATGTTCGGAAGTTGGTCAGTATACAGGGTGTGTATAAATTCATACCTTGTCTTCCAGTGTCTTGTCTGTATTTGTTTTAGTATGGAGTTGGACAGTATACAGGGTGTTTATAAATCTATACCTTGTCTTCCAGTGTCTTGTCTGTATTTTGTTTTTGTATGGAGTTGGACAGTATACAGGGTGTTTATAAATTTATACCTTGTCTTCCAGCGTCTTGTCTGTATTTGTTTTTGTATGGAGTTGGACAGTATACAGGTTGTGTATAAATTTATACCTTGTCTTCCAGTGTCTTGTCTGTTTTTGTTTTTGTATGGAGTTGGACAGTATACAGGGTGTGTATAAATTTATACCTTGTCTTCCAGTGTCTTGTCTGTATTTGTTTTTGTATGGAGTTGGACAGTATACAGGGTGTGTATAAATTTATCCTTGTCTTCCAGTGTCTTGTCTGTATTTGTTTTTGTATGGAGTTGGACAGTATACAGGGTGTGTATAAATTTATCCTTGTCTTCCAGTGTCTTGTCTGTATTTGTTTTAGTATGGAGTTGGTCAATATACAGGGTGTGTATAAATTTATCCTTGTATTCCAGTGTCTTGTCTGTATTTGTTTTAGAATGGAGTTGGACAGTATACAGGGTGTGTATAAATTTATCCTTGTCTTCCAGTGTCTTGTCTGTATTTGATTTTGTATGGAGTTGGACAGTATACAGGGTGTGTATAAATTTATACCTTGTCTTCCAGTGTCTTGACTGTAATTTTTTCTGTATTTAGCACCACCGTCACTTCAGGTTTGGATGAGCACACGTAACACTTTGGACTGGGTTTGTCAAGAGCACATGGCACCAGGAGTTTTTTCCTAGGATTTGGTTGTCTGTTTAAGTATATCTGTTAAAACAATATGGGATATCAATGATCTGTCAACACAATACCTGATATAATTGATTAGTCAACACAAAACTGATACCAATGATAGTCAATACTAACATTTTATAATACATTTATTTCAAAGATGTGTTAACCTATTGTTAGATATTAAAAACATATGCATCTGACGATAAAAAAAAAATGAAAATAAATGTCAGACCTATAAACACCTTTCTGGATATCAATAATTTGTCAATAGAATAATGGATATCAATGATCTCTAAAGACAAAACTGGATATCTATGATCAGACATCAATGTTCTGTCAAAACAATATTGGATATCAATGATCTTTCTTCACAATATTTACATGTATATAATAGTGTTGTGCTTTGCATGCACTATGCCTAAATAGTAGTCAGGATTTAACGACAAACCACCATAAACCACCACTGACAGACAATAAGCCATACATACTTGTTTACAATCCTCTATTCTTCCATTTAAAATTTTTAACCCCTCCATCACTATAAGAGCTGCTATGATTGCGTTTGTTGTTGCTATTGCAGGTATAATGTTCCCAGCCATTGCTGAAAGTTCAGGTCATTTCAAAGATTAACTCGTAAAAATAGAAGATGATTTAAGGAAGTCTCCAAATACTACCAATACTACCCCTTTTATATACCTGTACATACACTGATCATTTTTAAAGCACTTCATTAAAAAGTCTAACTTTGATAAAACATACAATGATAATTCTCAAAGCACTTCTTAAAAAAGTCTCTCTGATTAAAGCACTACAATACACCACTTTCGCTGTAATATTTTTTTCTGTATCATGACATTTTTTTCTATTCTATTATAATTTGCAGCTTAGTATTAAATACATAAATCAAAGGAATATTCTTTTTAAGGTTTTCTTTGAGCATTAACATTTTTTTTCATAACACATATACATGTATTATCTTCCATTTTGTAAAACTTACACTTGATGTCAAATCTAGTTTTCAAGTTGATACCAAATATGTGAGATCTAATGTTAGCTGTGCTTGCCACGAAGTCCATAGCTAGGTCATCATCCTGAAACCACAAAATAATAGTCCTATAGTATCTTCCCTGCTACTGAAACTGTTTTACATATGACCCATAGTGAGATAGTGACTGACCTTGTCCCAGATCAGCATCCCGTTCTTGCCCTGTTTAGCGAACTCCTTCTTCAGTCCGGCCAGACAGTCGGTGAAGACGTCGGCACACTCCTTCATCGACCAGACTCTCTGATCCCTCATCACACTGGACGGTTCTGAAGACTCTGTAAACATGTCAGGAATAAGGGTCTCATTATCACTGGTATTAATACTGCAAAATTGGAAATTTTAGTGAGAAGCAAATTTAGCAATTTCTCAATTAATTTTTAGAGATTCAATTTTAGCTATCTCAGCACCCTTGCTAATAGTGCCAAAATTAAATTCTTGCTAAATTTCCACTTATACGGTAGTTATTATTAAACAAGAGGCCCATGGGCCACATCGCTCACCTGAGCACTGTGGCTAGGAAAAAGTAGAAATTGGTTTATTATTGAAAAGTTTAAATCCAAAAGTAGTCCCATGACCAATCATGGATTTGCTATTCTTTAGAAGATGATTTTTAAAGAATTTTCCTATATATTTCTATGTAAAAACTTGGTCGGCCATTGTGGCCCCACCATACCTTGGGGTCATGATTTGAACAAACTTTGGTTGGCCATTTTGGCCCCGCCCTACCCCCAGGGGTCATGATTTGAACAAACTTGAATCTACACTATTTGAGGATGCTTCCATATGAATATGCTGAATTATGGCTTTGCTAATCTTGAGAAGAAGATTTTTAAAGAATTTTCCTATATATTTCTATGTAAAAGTTTGGTCGGCCATTTTGGCCCCGCCCTACCCCCAGGGGTCATGATTTGAACAAATTTGAATCTACACTACCTGAGGATGCTTCCATATGAATATGATCAATTATGGCTTTGCTATTCTTGAGAAAAAGATTTTTAAAGAATTTTCCTAGTATATATTTCTATGTAAAACTTTGGTCGGCCATTTTGGCCCCGCCCTACCCCCGGGGGTCATGATTTGAACAAACTTGAATCTACACAACCTGAGAATGCTTCCATATAAATATGATGAATTATGGATTTGTCATTCTTGAGAAGATTTTTAAAGAATTTTCCTATATATTTCTATGTAAAACTTTGGTCGGCCATTGTGGCCCTGCCCTACCCCCAGGGGTCATGATTTGAACAAACTTGAATCTACACTATCTGAGGATGCTTCAATATAAATATGATGAATTATGGCTTTGTCATTCTTGAGAAGAAGATTTTTAAATAATTTTCCTATATAATTTTTATGTAAAACTTTGGTCGGCCATTTTGGCCCGGCCCTACCCCCGGGGGTCATGATTTGAACAAACTTGAATCTACACTACCTGAGGATATTTCCCCATAAGTTTCATCTTTCCTGGCATTGTGGTTCTTCAGAAGAAGATTTTTAAAACATGCCACCAAATTTTCATTAATTCCCAATTATCTCCCCTTGAATGAGGGTGTTGCCCTTCATTTGAACAAACTTGAATCCCCTTCACCCAAGGATGCTTTGTGGCAAGTTTGGTTGAAATTGGCCCAGTGGTTCTTGAGAAGAAGTCGAAAATGTGAAAAGTTTACAGACAGACGTACAGACAGACAGCTAGACAGACAGACGGATGCTGGACAAAATGTGATCAGAAAAGCTCACTTGAGCCTTCGGCTCAGGTGAGCTAAAAATCCACAAGATTTCAATTCTATTCATTCTCAAAAACACAATTTAGAAATTTCAAATTTGATTGTGTCCCTGGGTCAAAAAATTTCAAATCACATCATAATGAACAAACCTGAATGAGGTAGTTTGTCAAAATCCAGAGGAACAGGGGGTCTCCTTTTCTTCCATAAGGTCTCCATTGACAATAGATACTTAATGTCATCCCTGAATAACTGTACATAAAACTTAATGTAAAGTCTTCATTCTTAGTTTTAAGTATACTTTGGGATCATTTTAATTTGTGTGGTGGGGGGTAGGGTCAATAATTGTGGCCAATGAAAATTTTAATGTTTGTGGAAACTTCATTTCATGGATGCCTGTATTTAAAGTAGAAACAATGTACTAAAAATGCTGACAAAATCATGAATCATCAGGATACATTCACATATGTAAGGTTTCCAAACAAAATCCATGAGATCAAGCCCCCACAAAAAAATGTGGATTCCACAGTAAAACATGTTCACTCACACTGCAATATTTATTTTATGCCAAATCCTTTTTTAAAGTTTGATATGACTGTACGATATATTTACCTTATTAAATATCTTCTTTGCATCGTATCCAGTTTCTGATGCCCAGGCTCT
This sequence comes from Saccostrea cuccullata, assembly GCF_032062105.1. Classification (NCBI taxonomy): domain Eukaryota; kingdom Metazoa; phylum Mollusca; class Bivalvia; order Ostreida; family Ostreidae; genus Saccostrea; species Saccostrea cuccullata. Next base: position 1,081,590 of record NW_026940631.1, on the reverse strand, counting down.
TGTGGACTTCCTGTCTATGCCCCCTGCAACATCAGCCTTCTTATCCTGTGTCAGTGCTGTCTGACCTGCCTCAGCTGTTTAATACAACAAGGTTGTACTGGTCAATCTTGTCTATAAAATACAGTACAGTCAACGCGGTTTATGCATTTACCGCGCACCCCCGCGGTGTGAATTTCATCGCGGTTAGTACAGGTGTCTCAGGTAAAAACCGCGTGCCCCCGCGGTTCAGTAATCCAGGTAAATCACACCGTCGCAGTGCATCTTACCTATTACAGGTGAAAAAACAGTCTTTGTCTAAAACGCGAGTTACCTCCCTTTGAAAATATCAACCAAAACAAAATAAAACGAAATTAATGATATTTTAAAATTTATAGTCGTTGAAATATTTGAAGTACAAAATGAAAATTTATTTTTCTTAAAAAATATACTCTCGTGTATCTAAATAATTATAACAATCGTCAAAGCAATTTTCAAATAGCGTTTACTAATTCTTGAACTACCTTTTTTTTTTAAATGTGTTCATTCTATTTATATCCAGGACTTTCGATATAAATTACTGTATGTGATATATTTATACGACAATGCAAGATAAAACACCCAGTGTGCTATTCATGATATTCAGTATTAATTTATATTTTCGTTGCGTTTTTTTTATTTTAATAGTGGATTGATTAAAGAAACGATCTATCGGAGTGTAAATTCAGTGGGACTATAAATGAAAGTGTTTTAAAATTATTAACCTTCAAATATAGGATTATAATACTCAGATTTTTATTTAATCAGCATTCTCCGAGTCGTCTGTAAAGTGTCGTTCCTTTATTCTGAAGCAATGTTCTTGAAATCAGTAGGGTGTGTATGTGTGTGTAATTTGATGGCCTACCAATCCGTAGAAGATAAAATAAAATTACATAATGTCTAGAGCTAGACCTGGTACGCATACTTGGTCCTCACAGCTGTACACTGGACAAGGTGCGATCCCCTGCACCAGCCCTACCCCTGGTGTACACGTGCGTGCGTAAAGCGGGTCAGTAAATTTCATCTGTCGTACATGTTTAACATACTTCACAATGACATTTACATTGATAATATAATTTAATATATATTTGAATTAATTATTTAAATTTACGATATGCAGATTTCCATGATTACTTTCGTGTAAAAAGTCAATTTTGATGTAACAATCATCCCCCCTTCCCCCATATTTACTTGCACTCTATTAATGTGTCTTACACAAAACTCAGCACAATCACAACTTTGGATAGGGGGTTATTTACCCAATATCAGTAGATAGAAGCTAAGTTGATTTAAAAAAATATTGTATTCATGTATGAAAATTCAACCAAAACAGTGCAAAAAAAACTACCATGCTTCTTACTGCAAAATTCTATTCTGACTTTTTACAGCGCGTTAACAATAATTTACTGAAAAAGAAATTCATAAACACCACAAACAATATCGGAACAACATTTTATGTGCATTTTGCATTGGTAAGTAATTTTTTTTGTCCTTGTTAGATCTAGTACATGTATACACAGTGTACGTGTAGCTGCACGGACTAATCGTGGTCTCCTTAGTAACTGGTGGATTCCTGTGTATTGTACGCGTTCAAGCGGAGAGGGATTTCCTGTCTCACAGTGACACTGTACTGGGTATAATTTCACACCTTTGCGGAAGATAAAGGATTTGGATTTTCGCAACATTTTGACAGTTTTGAAATATAAAATCATAAACCGGGTGGATTATAATTTTTGACACCCCCCCCCCCCCGCCCCAAAGATTCCCCTTCTGCCGTCTGCATGAACTTCATTTTTTTTTTTAAACATATGGTTGTATATTTCAAAAACATTAATTTTACATTTAAATTCACAAAGAAGAAAGACTGATCTTAATAAATTTAAATGACTTTCCCTGTATATGCATGGTCTTCTACAAATTCAAAAAATTGGAATGTTAACACCGAGGGCTGTTATATATGTACTGTGTACATGTTCCTACAAAATTACGACAAGCTAAATATTAATGTATTTCATTGCGTAGTTAATCCCATACGTTGACAGGGTAGGCTATAGAGGTGTACATGTAAATGGTAGAAATAATATTAATTCTTTTACATATACATGTATAGCAAAAGGATGATATATCAATTTATTATGAACGAACGTATGCACAACAAAGCACCCCGTTTCATCTTTATATCATTATTATACGGAAAGAAAACTTTAAGCTTTCTCTTATTTTATTTGCACATTGAGAGTTAATTAATTAAGTAACACTCTAAACTGCATACAAATATTTCTACTACTCGGTGTTTTCAGTTAACACGCTATTCTCATGAACATTGTTCGTACTTACAAGAAATTACTTGTATGCTTTCAAGCCGAAATGCGTTGCCGTTTAAAATGAGTTTTGCCGATTTAAAAGAACAAAACAAATAATGATACGAGAGAGAGAGAGAGAGAGAGAGAGAGAGAGAGAGAGAGAGAGAGAGAGATTTACCGCACATTGCCTATAAACATGTTTCAGAATATCTAGCTCTTCCATCCATCGAATATTTATCGAAAATGTATGCGTTTCATTGTGAAAGTGATACACGGTATATAGTCATTAACTGATTAATTTAGAGAAATAAAGTATATGCTTATGCTGAGGATATAATTATTTTTTTTAAAAACATGTTTTAAAAACTAACATATATCAAACATCAGAATAACTTGAAAAAACAATTATACGCTATTTGTTTTTTGTTGGGTTTTTTTTTTTAATTTTTTTGTTTGTTTTTTGTTTGTTTGTTGTTTTTTTTTTAATTCTTCGGGTAGTAGTTACATTGTATAATATTTCTAATAGCACCATTTTTTAAAACTCAAAACCTGCAATTTTACAGATCGACCGAACAATATTCAGTTATAGATATTATACGGCCGTACAGGTAAAATAAATCCGATAAGCCAGTCAACGGTAAGTCACACCGCCGCGGTCCATACCTGGCTACAGGTAGGACCGCGATGAAATAACCGTGGGGGTGTATCGCGGAAAGGATCAAAACACCGCGGGGGGAGCGCGGTTTAATGCCTAATCCGCGTTGACCGTACTGTAACTACCAATATGTATAATACAAATGAATTCTGGGTCCTCTGTCTCACTATACACTGAGATACTCACCTGTTAACTCTGGGTCCTCTGTCTCACTATACACTGAGATACTCACCTGTTAACTCAGGGTCCTCTGTCTCACTACACACTGAGATACTCACCTGTTAACTCTGGGTCCTCTGTCTCACTATACACTGAGATACTCACCTGTTAACTCAGGGTCCTCTGTCTCACTACACACTGAGATACTCACCTGTTAACTCGGGGTCCTCTGTCTCACTACACACTGAGATACTCACCTGCTAACTCTGGGTCCTCTGTCTCACTATACACTGAGATACTCACCTGCTAACTCGGGGTCCTCTGTCTCACTACACACTGAGATACTCACCTGTTAACTCGGGGTCCTCTGTCTCACTACACACTGAGATACTCACCTGCTAACCCTGGGTCCTCTGTCTCACTATACACTGAGATACTCACCTGTTAACTCGGGGTCCTCTGTCTCACTACACACTGAGATACTCACCTGTTAACTCGGGGTCCTCTGTCTCAATATACACTGAGATACTCACCTGTTAACTCAGGGTCCTCTGTCTCACTACACATTGAGATACTGACCTGCTAACTCGGGGTCCTCTGTATCTGGCGAGACATCTTGATCTGGGTCCTCCTCTCCAAACAGCTGACTTTAAAAAAATTGAATTTTATGACTTTCAGCTTTACTATATTATCAGTACAAATCATGTATAACTGTTTAATGATTTCCAATTTACATTAATAAAGAGAATACAGTACATTCACAGTGATTCATTCCTATTTGTAATTGAGATGTCATAATGAGTACTGTATGTTTCACTCTACATGTAATATGTAATACACTTAAACATCTGAACATTTCTAGAACTGGTATACAGGCCAAATACTCACTTAAACAGATGTTTTGCCCATACCACACAGTGGATGGTCTCTGAAGGTGTGTTTCTAATGGTGCATCCTGGGAATGTTTTCTGTGGAGGCTTTGGTTGGCATTCATAACATTCTGTTAAACCCTTTGAAGTAAAGATAGTCTTTATTTAATATTCAGAACCCAGTTATTTATGTTTGAGCTTAATAATATACTTATATGTTTTCTTGAAATTTGCATTTTAGGCGATTAAAAGTTTTTTTCTCTGTTTAGCGTCCACCCATCTTTCACAAAACCTACCTACCTATTCGCAAAAAACACACGAGCCAAAACATAAAACACAGGCTTAAAAGTCATAAAAATGATGCCCTTCAAATGATTTGATCTAACTAAACTGCTTTAATAGAAGAAATATCTATTCTTAAAGCAAAAACAAGAAGCAAAAAAAAAAAAAAAAAAAAAGCAAAAAACATTAAGCAAAAACAAGGGATTAAATTCTTAAATATATCCAATATAACTTACTGTACAGAATTATTTGGAGAAATTGACAAAATTCAAAAATTTCGACTAAATTAAAAAATTTCAGGACTCCTGATGTTGTGTATTTTTTCTTATATAGGGTGTCAAAAACCAAGGCGCACGTGGACGCTAAACAAAGACCAGAAGTCTCTGTCGAGACTGAAGCTCTACTGGTTTTTACTTTAAGCAAAGGAAGAGAAAAGTAGCAGTTGGGAATACAAACTTTACAACAGCAATAAACAGAATCAAAGTACTGAAAGTACTCATGGGAGTTGAACATGGTGATCTGAAAGATCTCACAGGAAGTAGAGGAACATTTTCATGCTTTCAGATTTAAGTCAGCTAGAACTAATTTGTTAGGGATACAACACGAAACATTAAAAATAATTTCAATTGCATTTGAATAGCAAAGATCATGGGACTGTTTTTAAATTAGCTGCTCAACACTCAACAGTATTATGATGTCACAATGAACATAAAAATTGAGAGGCAACGTCATGCAATAAAAATTGCGCCAAAAACACCTGAAAATATTGTGAGAGCAAAAATTGTACTTGTGTTATCAAAATTTTTATCATACAGAATAAAATAATAGAATACGGGGTATATTAAAAAGATGATTTTAAAGTATATATAAATGTATATCTGTAAAAATAAGTATCACAATGTCACAAAAATGTTCATAAATCCAATTCAAAGACAGAAGTGTTTCCTTTTGTTGATACCAAATGGTATATTTGTGTTCAACTTTTTCTTTCAAAGATTTTCTCTATATTTGCGGTAAATGTCATTCTTATACAGTTTTTCAATGCACATTATATTATAATCTTCTACTGTATGTACACCTGAATTTTAATGAGTAGCCACAGGATCATTTGTTTCCCTTCTAATTAAAGACAAATTCAAAACATATCAAAGACTTTAACATAGGTCGCGGGTTTAGAAGGCTTTTGAAAGTGTTCGAAAACATATCATGAAAATTTCCTATTTGATTTCTCTACCTTTGATTTCCATTCTCTGAAAATTTTATAAAATTCGTCTGCACCGTTTTTGTGTAATTGAACTCCAAAGATGTCATTGTTGTAGTTAAATTTTCAACGGTATTCTATTGAATTATATACTGTATAGGGGATTAATTTCACGGGTTGTAATTTTCACGTTTTTCTCTCATCTGACATGATCGCGGTTTCTTGAATTCGCGGAATTGGTTATATATAATAAAATTTACCTCCCTTGTCTTTATCCGTTTAATCCATACCATAGCATGTTAAACGACATCAATCAGCGTTATGTCTTTCTTTCACGAACAGCAGGGTAGGTTAATATAAAAATGTTAGATTTAATATTAATAATTAATTAAAACAAGTGCAGTTATTAACAGTTCTTCACTCTAAACGTCAATTGCAAATGACTTTCCTTTAGATGCTATTACGATGAGTACATGTGCACCCAAGATCTTCAATACAATTAACGCGGCGAAAAACCACTGGACGGAAATAAATGGTTTATGTAGTTCGATGAAATAATATCCTTCCACATCTTCAGTTAGTTCGATATTTATATGAACGATTTTTTAAAACCAAATTGTCGATAAAAACCAATATGCATGATAATACAGGTACCAAATACACGTGGTAACATTAGTAACGCACGGGTAATCAAAACCCATGGCCCACGTGTTTTGATTAAGGAAACATGTAGCGTTGGCTATTAAAACAGCTTTTGAATATCTGCTGATTTGAATTAAAGTAAAGCGTGATAATTAAAATAACTGAATGACAAGTACTACTCGTAATTACTGAAATGGCCATGTACTGCATGTACATGCACATCAACCTATCGTAGTCTATTCTCAAATTTCCAAATAAAACATGGAGATCATTGAAAATTTATTCACTGTTTCTTGAATTCACGGATTTATTAACACCGTGAATATAGCGAATATTTACACCGCGAGTTATTTTCCCCCTGTACAGTAGGAAAAACGTCGTTTTTGGCTTGTTTTCAGGCAAGGTTTTGATTAAAAAAGTATCAATAACTTTTAAATCGTGCAGACGAATTTGTTTATCCTTTGGTATTTAAAAATAGAATTGATTTGAAATAAATCTATGTGAAAAAAAATAATATGTCTTCGGGTTCATTTTCTCGTAATTTAATTGTAGATAATTGCTTTTATATTGAAAAATGTAGCATTTTTAAGAACAACGTCATAAAATGTCGCGACGTCACGCGTGACGTCGTGAATATCGATCCGGTATACAGAGCAAAAACAAAAATCACACAGATTTTAAGAAAGAGGAAATTCACGTATATCTGCTTTCAAATGACCAGTATCATAATAATTCAATAAAATAATTATTACACATTTTTCTCTTTAAGCTTATTACGTCTAATATTAGTGAAAATTCGCGTAAAAGGCGTAAACCAACAACCAGTCCTTTAGTTTCTCTTTTTATTTTCTTTAATGTGTTTATTTCTTAATGTTTCTTTTTCCCTTGTTTTGATTTTCTTCATTCGCCGATTCTCGCCGGAATTTGCAAAATAATAGTGTCCTTGTATTTACCTTCTGGAAAAGGCAGATCCCCCATCCCCGTTGAAATCGTAGATCTGTGATCTAAGTTTGTTTGAAAAGTCATAGGTATGAAGATAATTTATAAGTCAAGGACTACTAACCCCCACCCCCCCTGAAATATGTTTTTTACGCTTTCAATTTATATATCCTTTTCTTTGGAAAATTCAGCAAGGCTATCAAATCAACAATAACTTCTTATGAATCAATATCCGCCAGATAATATCCTCCCGAGTGTAAGTATTAATTAATGCATTCAGTCTATATATTGAAAATGTTTTTATTTAAGCTTACAACAAGAGGCAGCAAATAACTAAAATAAATCTTAACTTGATTTTATTTTATGCTTATACGTATAAGGATAGAAAACAAGAGGCCCATGGGCCTTATAGGTCACCTGAGCATTATTCAAAAACTCTCCAGTGATTGAATTTGATCCATGTTTTAAGCCAGATGCTATAGCATTTACAATTTGGTCATCATAACTATACATTTAGCAGTTCCTTAGTTTGGTTACTTTATACCCATAGGCAGGATAGGGGAACAACAAATGCATTTCAACTAAGTAATATTCAGCAATAATCAGTAGTGCCACTACCACACATGAACCCTTGACTCTTAGGCCTAGATCCTCACATTGCACTATTTTTGGAAAGGCATCCTTGCTTTTCAAAAATATTTGATTAATACCAAGGAGCACATTTCAAACAATTCATTCATTTTCAGTATATAAGTACAGCCCCCCCCCCCCTCTATGGTACAACTGACCCTGGGGCCTTGAAATTTTCAATTCTTGAAGATTAAGGAATACTCATAACTGTATAGGTAGTTCATATGCTTAAAACCTAGGAGCAAAGAAGAAAATATTCAAAGATTTAATGTTTTTTCACTATACATGTATAATCAATACAGCCCCGCCCTAACACCAGAATCCTTGACCCTGGGGCCATAAAATTCACAATTTTGGTAGAGGCACTCTTGCTCATCATAACTATGTACTTAGTTAGTTTATTTAAAACCTAGGAGCAGAGAAGAAGATTTTCAAAGAATTCAGGTATTTTCACTATATAATCAAAAGAGCCCCACCCTAACACCAGAATCCCTGACCCTGGGGCCATAAAATTCACAATTTTGGTAGAGGCACTCTTGCTCATCATAACTATGTACTTAGTTAGTTTATATAAAACCTAGGAGCAGAGAAGAAGATTTTCAAAGAATTCAGGTATTTTCACTATATAATCAATAGAGCCCCACCCTAAAACCAGAACCCCTGACCCTGGGGCCATAAAATTCACAATTTTGGTAGAGGCACTCTTGCTCATCATAACTATGTACTTAGTTAGTTTATATAAAACCTAGGAGCAGAGAAGAAGATTTTCAAAGAATTCAGGTATTTTCACTATATAATCAATAGAGCCCCGCCCTGACACCAGAACCCCTGACCCTGGGGCCATAAAATTCACAATTTTGGTAGAGGCACTCTTGCTCATCATAACTATGTACTTAGCTAGTTTATTTAATACCCAGGAGCAGAGAAGAAGATTTTCAAAGAATCCATGTCTTTTCTCTATATAATCAATAGAGCCCCGCCCTGACACCAGAACCCCTGACCCTGGGGCCATAAAATTCACAATTTTGGTAGAGGCACTCTTGCTCATCATAACTATGTACTTAGCTAGTTTATTTAATACCCAGGAGCAGAGAAGAAGATTTTCAAAGAATTCATGTCTTTTCTCTATATAATCAATAGAGCCCCGCCCTAACACCAGAACCCCTGACCCTGGGGCCATAAAATTCACAATTTTGGTAGAGGCACTCTTGCTCATCATAACTATGTACTTAGTTAGTTTATTTAATATTCAGGAGCAGAGAAGATGATTTTCAAAGAAATAATGCATTTTCACTATATACTTATTTAGCCCCGCCCTAGCACAAGAACCCCTGACCCAAGGGCCATGAATTTCACAATTTTGGTAAAGGACTCAATGCTGATTACAATCATGCAAACAGTTTGACTGCTTGATGTCCAAGAGTAAAGAAGAAGATTTTTAAAGATTGCATTAATTGTAGTGGTTTTGGCCTCACCCCCCAGGCCCCAGGGGGGCAGGGATCATGAAATTCACAATTTTTGTTCCCCTTCACCCATAGATGCTTTGTGCCAAATTTGGTTGAAATTGGTTCAGTGGTTGCAGAGAAGAAGCTGAAAATGTTCAAAAGTTTACGACCGATTGACGACGAACGACGTACGACGGACGACGACGGACAAAAACAGATAGCAATAGGTCACCTGAGTGACTCAGGTGACCTAAAAAGTGGAATTTTTAGTGGAGTAAATGGGAGGATGACTTAAACATTATTTTTATTTGGCGTAATCAAAAGGCAGATTTTATTTTGTTCTTAGACTTTCAATGTATACATATTACATTGATTCTACTGAATGAACATGGAAAGCAATGCAGCGAATAAAATATGTACATGTAACTAACAACAATGCATGCCATTACTTACAAAGGCAATTGGGGTACATGTATCGAACCCCCCCCCCCCTTTCTGTTTTTCTGGGGTTTTCCTATTTGGATGTTTAATATGTATTGCATGTTATTAATAATGTTACCCTTTTATCTCTTTACGCTGTTTTTAAATACATGTATTTCGCTTTCGACTGATACATAAAAAGAGACGGCTTGCAATTTGTTTTTATTCTCGATGTTTGCCTCAGTTAATCTTCACTTGATCACTATCTAAAGCTTAGAGAATCATGGAATATGCAGACATCGATAAATTTGAAACACGCTCTTCTTCCTTTTCAGATTTCCATTTATATAATTCTTTATGTGCCTCCGATTAGTAAATATTTCGATTAAATCAACATGCACATATAGGGTGAAGTTAAAATTCAAAAATAGGAAAAAGTTTACTCACCCCCGGCATTAGCAAGTAAAAAATGGAAAGGAGGGAGGGGGTCATATCGTACTTGCCTGTGGTTATTTACAAGAGGTCAATGCCGCTCAAAAATGTATTAGTTTATGTTTCATTAGTATTACCTCGGTAGTGCCTTAGCAGTTTTTAATTTGTGATCAACCTGTATCTCGATTTGTCCGAGATTAGCACATATACCGCTTCATAACTGAGTTCGACTTTCCATTGGTGCATGAGCAGAGTTTTGGCGCTGTTTACGGAGATAAATGAGAACAAAGACATGCATGCCACATCTATGGTTATGTAGATAAATTATTGTAGAAGACAGTGGTAATAAACAGTTTGTTAGCGCATTTCCACTAAAAGTGTAAATGAGTGCTTTTCTGAGGAGGGAGTACCGAGTGTAATTCGGAGTTAGATAACCTGTTTTATAATCATACTCATTTAATATTTATTAATCATATATATGATACAAGGGTTAAAATTTATTTGCAAAACAAGTACATATGTGCTCTCAGAATAGACCCGAGAAAATGCGATTGATAAAACATAATGAAACGCTTTCTAATACTTTCAGTGATGGTCAACGAATCAAAATGAGCCTTCATTATTTTTGATAACTTCAGCATGTTCTATGTATACTGTTACACTAAAATGCCATTTTCAACAAAAGTTATAGCCAGATAATGTACTGAATTTTCCCTTTCTCACCGTGACGTCATAATCAGATGTGCACAAGAAAGTCGCCCAAATCATATAGATTGCGTACCCAGTTTTAATGACGTCAGCAAACCCGCGACCTACGTTAAAATCATCTTCTAACTGGCTATGGAGATATACTATGCATCAAGATTACTTGGTTTTTAATGTCAAAATAGATTCAGAGAGAAAAGGGATGCACAGTTAATGTCAATTTGTAGTCAAGAGTGTAAAAATCAATCATGTCAAATAATGACGTTGATCATGTTTTTTAGCCAAATTGAACTCCAAAAAACAAATGCTGGCACAATCAAGCGAGGATATCCCCCAATGTATAAATTCATTTGCAATAATATATGCCTTGAAAGCTGCTGTACATGACATTATAAAGTTATATAAACAAGACGGATTGAATTACTTACTCAGCTCTAGAGAATCTCCTCAAAATAAGTGTACCAGGTAGAGGAAGCCGATATTGAAAAATTATGACGTTGTCGGACGTCATGAAACTAAACAGCGCCGGCGCCGGGTGATCATATAATGTCATTTCTATTTTATAATAATTTGGGAAATAATGAACGTATCAAGCTAAAATTTTTAATATTTCTTTATTTTTTGTTGTTTTATGTACCTTATAAATTTTGTAAGCTCAGACAACATAGTACTAATTTTATAGCCTCAGTCCACGAACTTTTTGATAACCCCACATATATATATAAAACCAGAAGTCTCTGTCGAGACTGAAGCTCTACTGGTTTGAACTTATAGCAAAGGAAGAGAAAGTACTTAAGCAGCTGGGATTTGAAACTCTATAAACAGCATTAAATAGAATAATGATCGTTGATAAAGTCTCTTTATGTTCTTAGTGTAGTCTACTTGTGTGCCAAGTTATACTGAAATCAGACCAAAACTGTAGGAGGAGTAGCATTTTGAAACAATTTTACAGACATTTCTATTTTTAGTAACCACGGCAACACCATTCATCAAAATTAAATTCGATAAACAGAATTATGTATCTTAGTGTATTCTACTTGTGTGCCAAGTTATATTGAAATCAGACCAAAACTGTAGGAGGAGTAGCATTTTGAAACAATTTTACAGATATTTCTATTTTTAGTAACCACGACAACACCATTCATCGAAATCAAAAACCGATATACAGAATTATGTATCTTAGTGTATTCTACTTGTTTGCCAAGTTATATTGAATTCAGACCAAAACTGTAGGAGGAGTAGCATTTTGAAAGAATTTCACAGAAATTTCTATTTTTAGTAACCACGGCAACACCGTTCATCGAAATCAAAAACCGATGCACAAAATTATGTATCTTAGTGTAGTCTACTTGTGTGCCAAGTTATACTGAAATCAGACCAAAACTGTAGGAGGAGTAGCATTTTGAAACAATTTTACAGAAATTTCTATTTTTAGTAACCACGGCAACATTGTTCATCGAAATCAAAAACCGATATACAGTATTATGTATCTTAGTGTAGTCTACTTGTGTGCCAAGTTATACTGAAATCAGATCAAAACTGTAGGATGAGTAGCATTTTGAAAGAATTTCACAGAAATTTCTATTTTTAGTAACCACGGCAACACCGTTCATCGAAATCAAAAACCGATATACAGAATTATGTATCTTAGTGTAGTCTACTTGTTTGCCAACTTATACTGAAATCAGATCAAAACTGTAGGAGGAGTAGCATTTTGAAAGAATTTCACAGAAATTTCTATTTTTAGTAACCACGGCAACACCGTTCATCGAAATCAAAAACCGATAATCAGAATTATGTATCTTAACGTAGTCTACTTGTGTGCCAAGTTATACTGAAATCAGACCAAAACTGTAGGAGGAGTAGCATTTTGAAAGAATTTCACAGAAATTTCTATTTTTAGTAACCACGGCAACACCGTTCATCGAAATCAAAAACCGATACACAGAATTATGTATCTTAGTGTATTCTACTTGTTTGCCAACTTATACTGAAATCAGATCAAAACTGTAGGAGGAGTAGCATTTTGAAAGAATTTCACAGAAATTTCTATTTTTAGTAACCACGGCAACACCGTTCATCGAAATCAAAAACCGATATACAGAATTATGTATCTTAGTGTAGTCTACTTGTGTGCCAAGTTATACTGAAATCAGACCAAAACTGTAGGAGGAGCAGCATTTTGAAAGAATTTCACAGAAATTTCTATTTTTAGTAACCACGGCAACACCGTTCATCGAAATTAAAAACCGATACACAGAATTATGTATCTTAGTGTAGTCTACTTGTGTGCTAAGTTATATTGAAATTAGACCAAAACTGTAGGAGGAGTAGCATTTTGAAAAATTGTTTACAGACAGACGGACGGACGCCGGACGCATTACTATCGCATAAGCTCTTCTGGTCTCTGACCAGTAGAGCTAAAAAAACTTGGAAAGGCCTTATGTTGTTGCTCTATAGAAATTGAAATATGGCGGTCACCTTTTTGATGACTGTCACTTGTCCGAGGTAACCGGCTGTCCCGCTCTCTATCAGGGGTATGTCTGCAGCCAGACACATTCTGTTAACATGGTTTCTGGCAGCTGTCAATGCCCAAGAGGAAAACTTAACAAGAAATTTTTTTAAACATTTCTGCAATACATCACACACAACAGAACTTTGGTATTTCAAACATTATCTGGAATACTAAGGAATTACTTTAATTCATGGGGGTCAATGTTTGTAGGTAAGCAAAAGTTTGTTGGTTGTGGGAATGTAGTTTTGTGGGTAACTGGTATATTCAGATGGTTCATTGAATAAAGTATACTGTCTGTAAAATTGTTCATGGGGATGTAAATTCGTGGATAAGGGTGACCGTCAAATTCTACACACACTGCATGTTCCTACACAACATTACTGATTCCACGGTATCAGGGATGTGTCAAAGTCAACTGGATGTTTCAGGATACGGTATAGTTCATTTACATTGTTATAACGAAAATTGGACTTCATAATTTAACATAAAGAATTCTTGAACAAGTGAGATAAATAGATGAATAGGATGTTAGGTTTTAATCAGTTAAAAATGTTTTTTTTTTTATATCTCAGTATTTGAGCCGTTGGCTTCCCAAAAAGTATTTGAAGTACATACCTCTGTTGTCCAAGGCATTCATGACCATGTCAAATTTCTTGAAGAAATCAACACCATAATCAGAGCTAAAAGATGAATATTTTAGCTATAAAAATTTCCAAAAGATAACGTTTTAGGACAAACTTTAAACTTAGTAAACTGTAATGGATCATGATGGATGGAAAGTTTAACAAGAGGCCCATGGGCCACATCGCTCACCTGAGCACTGTGGCTAGGAAAAAGTAGCAATTGGTTTATTATTGAAAAGTTTAAATCCAAAAATAGTCCCATGACCAATCATGGCTTTGCTATTCTTGAGAAGATGATTTTTAAAGAATTTTCCCATATATTTCTATGTAAAACTGTGGTCGGTTATTTTGGCTCCGCCCTACCCCCTGGGGTCATGATTTGAAAAAACTTGAATCTACACTAGCTGAGGATACTGCCATATAAATATGATCAATTGTGGCTTTGCTATTATTGAGAAGAAGATTTTTAAAAGAATCTCCCTATATATTTCTATGTAAAATTGTGGTCTGCCATTGTGGCCCCGCCCTACCCCCGGGGGTCATGATTTGAACAAACTTGAATCTACACTACCTTAGGATGCTTCCATATAAATATGATCAGATATGGCTTTGCTATTCTTGAGAAGAAGATTTTTAAAGAATTTTCCTGTATATTTTTATGTAAAACTGTGGTCGTCCATTTTGGCCCCACCCTACCCCCAGGGGTCATGATTTGAACAAACTTGAATCTACACTACCTGAGGATGCTTCCATATAAATATGATCAATCATGGCTTTGCTATTCTTGAGAAGAGGATGGCTTTAAAGAATTTACCTATATATTTCTATGTAAAATTGTGGTCTGCCATTGTGGCCCCGCCCTACCCCCGAGGGTCATGATTTGAACAAACTTGAATCTACACTACCTGAGGATGCTTCCATATAAATATGATCAATTACGGCTTTGCTATTTTTGAGAAGAAGATTTTTAAAGAATTTTCCTATATATTTCTATGTAAAACTTTGGTCGGCCATTTTGGCCTCGCCCTACCCCCAGGAGTCATGATTTGAACAAACTTGAATCTACACTACCTTTGGATGCTTACATATAAATATAATCATTAATGCCTTTGCTATTCTTGAGAAGAAGATTTTTAAAGAATTTTCCTATATATTTCTATGTAGAACTGTGGTCGGCCATTTTGGCCCCGCCCTACCCCGGGGGTCATGATTTGAACAAACTTGAATCTACACCACCTGAGGATGCTTCCATATAAATATGTTCAATTATGGCTTTGTTATTCTTGAGAAGAAGATTTTTAAAGAATTTTCCTTAAATTTTCTATGTAAAACTTTGGTCGGCCATTTTGGCCCCGCCCTACCCCCGGGGGTAATGATTTGAACAAACTTGAATCTACACTACCTGAGGATGTTTCCACAAAAGTTTCATCTTTCCTGGCACAGTGGTTCTTGAGAAGAAGATTTTTAAAACATACCACCAAATTTTCATTAATTCCCAATTATCTCCCCTTGAATGAGGGCGTGGCCCTTCATTTGAACAAACTTGAATCCCCTTCACCCAAGGATGCTTTGTGGCAAGTTTGGTTGAAATTAGCCCAGCGGTTCTTGAGAAGAAGTCGAAAATGTGAAAAGTTTACAGACGGACAGACAGACGGACGACGGACAAAATGTGATCAGAAAAGCTCACTTGAGCTTTCAGCTCAGGTGAGCTAAAAATTGTAATAAATACGAGGGCCGTTCAAAAATTACGCGGACTTGTTGCACAGAAGAAATATTTGACGACACAATCGGGCAAAATTTCACAAATAATATAAAAGAATCTTTACTTATATGGTCTTCAAATTTTCATATCAAAATGTTGTAAATTGGTATTAATTTTGATTGATTTTTCAGGACATACCATTAAGTCACGGCGCAGCAAAATCTTCGACGTCACAAGCATTATAAAAAATATGTGATTGAGCTTTCATTTTCTCAACATTTTCCCATGAGTACCTACACAGTTTGAGTTACCTTATCTACTCAACATCCAAAAACCATTTCCTGTGAAGCTTAAAATCTATTAAACAAGTAAAGAATATTCTTTTTTTTAACCCAAAACTGCTTATGAGATATAGTGTGATATTGATGACTCTCAATCACGTTCTTTACAGTCCGGATAAAGTTAACTTTTCGTCTATAATCTTCTTCCCGTCCTCCCGTATAGCCTTTTTACAGAGGTCTAACTGTCTAAAATTTCAATTTTCTATGTGTGGGCGAATGTCACGAGTAGCCTAGTTTACTACGTTTTATTATGCATATTTTGGATCTATGTTGCCGATATCTCGAGCATTACACATATTTTAACAAAAGTGTGGTGCGCCGTCAATATAGGAGACGTCATTTTCACAGTCGTTTTCACGGGAATCGCATCAGAGAAAAATCACTATATTTCTGTTAGTACTTCAAATATTACGTCCGAAATCTAAATACATAATAATAGAACAATTTAAAGGTACATTTCAGAAAATTGTTGAAAAATATCGCGAATTTTAGAAAATCAATGAGTTAAATTTTTGAATCCGCATGCTTTTGCTTCAATTTTTTTGTCACGCGCCGTACCTCTCCATCAACCATATCAACATACCGATAATTTTAGTAGAATTTTTTTAAAATACAGAAATTTTGCCCAAAATTTATTGGGTATCTTTAAGATACATATTTCTATGAAATTTTATAACTATATGACGTCTGTAATAGTAAATAATAGCACAGTCCGCGTAATTTTTGAACAACCCTCATATAAAGTAGGCAAAACATCACTTGATTCATCAATATATTCAAGGCTTAATAAGTGATATTTCTCATTAAAGTGAAAATTTTTTAAGGATTAACAAGTGTCACAAGAAAAGGCAATATTACCTCATTATACTGTCATGATATGCCACAATTTTTGCATTGGGATTGAAGCTCATAGCACTCTCTTTTGCAACCTATTGTAAAAATATGGTAATTCAAAATGGATGATTTATAAATGATTCAACATGTTAAATATTACTGGAATTTATACACACACTGAGTAGTAAAAAATGCTGATTCTTCTGTCTGAGATATGACTGAAGCCTCGTAATAAAGTCAAACTGGAAAACCCACATTAAGTATCATATTAGCATGCTAAAATTCATATCAAACCTCAAGTAATGTTTTAAAAAGTTGAACTAAACTGAGAAGCTATGTTTATATTTCCAATGTCTTTATTTCTTTACCTGAGCTTTTGATTTTCCAACATGTTCCTTCCGAAATAAGAACTGTCTGTTTAAATTGCTGACATCAATTGTGTCTAAATCAATCTACAAACGATAAAAATGTATTATAGGTATCTGATTAAATGTACATTTTGTATTGCATGGTATTTCAACTTCATATTGAAAATACTGAATTATTCTAATATCAGTATATATGGTACAGCAGTACAGTATGCCTTTTCTTTTGTTAATGTTTATATAATTATAAGACTGATCACCAAATGGGATCTTAAGGTTAATTTCATGGACCTATATAGACTACATCTGACTTATGCATGAACACCTGACACTCATGACTTGTATATGAGTATATTACATTATGACTATTGAAAATGAAATACAGTCAAACTTCGTTATCTCAAACCTGATGGGACTAAGAAAAAACTAGGGATGGGTATCACCAAAAATTCTGTATCGCGATATATCACGATTTTCCCCCCAAATTATCACTATAATATCTTGATATTTTTACAAGCAATTTTTACAATGACTTTAAATGAATAGTCTTTTTTTCCTTAAAAATATACCAGAAAAACAAAATTTCACTTTTTTGAAATTTTCATGTACTGTACATTAAATTAATCATGTTTGGATGGTAAGATGCCATTCTTTTCACCTTTTATAACATTTTTTTAGACTTACTGTAATTGTAATTTGAAAGATTGAACAAATAAATAAATAATTTCTGGACTTTATAATGTGTACCTAAATACCGGTATTGAGGTCTCCGTATCACGATACATATCACGCAATAAAAAATCGCGATATATCGGTATACTGATAAAATCGCACATCCCTAGAAAAAACTTCGAGATATCAGAGGATTCGAGATATCGAAGGTAAAATACTTTAAGAATTTGAGGTCGGGACTTCTAAATCACTTCGACATATCCATGGTATTCGAGATATCGAAGTTCGAGATGTCGAAGTTCAACTGTTCTACACTGTGGGAATCAGAATTTTTTTTATCAGGGAAAGTGATACCAGGTCGATATTTTAGCCAATAAGGTGTACTACATGTTTTTACCAAATATATGAAGCTATTTCTTATTTCCCAGTACTTCTCGGGAAATACCGTCCTGGAAAATGAGTATTTCCCACTTTTACGCCAACCCTGAAGACTGTGCATCATTTCAAGGATTTACAACGTCATTACATTTAATACTTTTTTAATAATGAAAAGAACAAGGGTCTTTTTTGGCCTTGTGAATTTCTGATAAAGTGAAATGAATTACATTTAGCTGTCAGACAATGCTTAAAATATCTTTTAGACCCTTGGATTACTGTGTATCTATAAAAAATTTAATACATAAGTTTTGGGCTAGTCATTGCATTACTAGTGAATTAGTGAATGGCATTATTTTCTTTATATCTGTGATAACTGTGTATCTATAGATATTAAAAAATTTTTAAAAACTGTCAGTCTAGTCATTGCATTAGCATGCCAAGAATGGCATTATTATTCCGCATATCTTGAAAAGTGGCCAATTTTAAAGTATCTGTGTGTTTCTTATAGGAGTGGCCTGAAGTACCACTCATCAATGCAGCACCTGGGTGAAGAGAAAATTCAGACTTTGGATATTGATCCAATTGATTTTTTTCCTCGCAGTTACATAAAGTGCCACATTCATTAGAGAAATGCATTTTGTCACAAACTAGGTTCTCATGGTAACAAGAAATTCCAAGAAAAAAATAAGCTCACCTTGATTTTAAATTTTAGCATATTAAAAATAGATTAAACATTATTGATTAAAATTACCACTGTGCAGACTTAGGTTTGGTAATGCAACATATAATTACATCATGTGACGTCAGAGTCTAGATGTAACTAATGTCACTTGCGCAGGGTTTAAACTTAACTGAAATTTCCACGAGCCATGTGGGCTCCTGACATTTCAAATTTAGTAGCCCACTGCTAAATTTGTTAGCCCACAGTCTCTGTGATTTTTTTAAAAAGCATAGATACTGGGACAAAAAGTAGATACAAATGAAATTTATATATAAATTCATCTGTTTAAAATTGGAGTTCTTACTTTATAAAAATCAGATGTCATATAAATATTTAATCAAAGGAAATAAAATTGTATTCAATAAACATTTTTTACGATTTTTACTTGGTAATACATGTATATAAATACGTAGCCCTGGTACATGTCTTCAACTGATAAATTGACAATGACACAATAAAATTTTCTAGGTTAAATATTTTAACTACAACATATCTGAAATAGGTGAAAACACTTACTATTCATATGACTGAGTAGTTGGGAGTTATTAAAATTGTATATCTCTCACGTATCAACCATTTACAGAGGGTTGGAGGAAATTCGGATTAGGAAAAAAGACGATCGTTTTAGGGAATTTCACAAATCGTTTAGTACTTTGAATGGAAAAGATGAAGGATATTTACGAACAATAGGGCCATACTGCTGTGATTTATTTCATTTTTCTGTAGTTTTAAATCAAAAACCTGCATAAAATGTCTGTTTTTCAGTAAGGGGACTGGGAATGAATTCGGCTCCCTGCAGAATTTTTATTCGCCACGTGGGCGAGCAACTTACAAATTTTATGAGCCCACACCAATTTTTACTCGCAATTTGCGAGTGGGCGAGCGTTAATTTTAAACCCTGCTTGCGGTTTGACAAGCCCGCTCTAACATAAAACTGTGCCCGCCCTAACGGTCGCACCTTCAACATATTAAAGCAATGTTAAAAGAAAATATTCTTCCTGTTGTTGACAAGTTTCATAAGTAGAAAATATCACAATGTAACAGGTCCAGTACAATCTCTTGATTTAGCTATATAGCTTTAAATAGCTATATAGCTTTATTAAGCTATTCAGTATAGCTTAATTTAGCTATTTTACTACACTTTTTTCTTAAAGGTGTAATTTTCTCAGTATGTACAAAAAAGCGCACCTTGGTGCAGTGACGATATACAACTTTGAAATCTTCTTAAAATAGTGCATGTAAAAATCACTCATCAAATTACGTCTCCTTGAGAGACTTTGTACTCAAAGTTCTACAAGTTTTGGGGCTATATAAAGCAATTGATACAGTTACTTCTGCAGTGATATTATAATGGAGACCAATTATGTTCAACAAGATAATTGATTGGTAACAGTTCAGCACAATGAGAAGCAATCATACTTATCCTTGCCTCAAGGCACCCAAGGTAGTGGACAGTTAGACTAACAATAGAAATTTTCTTTTTGCTTAAAAGTATTCAAAAGCTGCAAAGTAAGAACTATCTTTGATTTAGGTTGTTGTTTTGATAGCCCATGGTACAAATACGTAGAGTCAGATACATGCGACTTTTTGTTTATTTTCAGCAAAAAACATTTTTGTGAAAAACTGTACATAAATAGCTAAATAAAGCTATTTTGAATAGCTTAATAAAGCTATCTAGCTATTTAAAGCTATATAGCTAAATCAAGATATTGTACTGGAACTGTGCAAGGTAATTTAAGGGGGATGTCCGGCCACCCTTAGTGCAGTAAGAACAAAATGTAAACATTTCTTCAAATGGCTAAAATACATTATATTTTGATCAAATTTTAAGTCCTAATGATAAAGATACAATAAATATGCATAACTGAATGCATATTGTGCATGTATAATCTATACTCATGCAGAAAAATGCTTTTGATATGCTCTTTAGAACTGCGCAGCTACAGAATTCAGCAGAGCCTTAAAAAATCCAAAAAATATGCAAAGCGTGCATTAATATTCTCTCTACAACCATTTGTTGAGAAAATGTCTAAATTTTGCACTTTTCAATGGTAATTTCAAGTTCAAAACATGGTACTGTTGTCTTCAAAATGAGTGTAAAAAACCATGAAAGTAGTTCATGGATAGCAGCACGTGGTCTATTTTTAGCACAGAATTTTGTTTTCCAGACCTCTTCTTAATACGGAGGCACATAATAATCTTAAAAAGTGGAATAGAATTACAGTTGCAAAATGTTTCAAATGATAAGCACACTTTGAAATGAGGAAATGTGTTATAGTGTGGCTTAAAGTAATTAGTATTATTATCAAACAGTTGTTAAATACTTGTTGGTATAAAAAAAATTCTTAAACTCTTTGATTCCAGATAAGGAAAAATGAGCGCCATCAAATTTAAAAAGTCTGCCACAGATAACTTATTTTATCTATCAAATGAAACACAGAGAAAATTGGATCAGTCGGCATGGGATGCTCACTCCTCCATAGCACCTGATCCCACCTATGATGTTTCGGGGTCCGTGTTTGCTCTGTTCTTATTTTGTATTGTTTTATGGACTTTGAGACTGAATACTGTTTGTTATCTCCCTATATTCCTTCTAAACACAAAATCGATATGAATGACCTTGTTTTAGTACCTACTAGTATACTGTGTCAAAAAACATTTACAAATTTATTCACATGCATCGAAGTACCATTTGAATAGGAATGAAATCATTCAGCGTGGGTTAGGAGATTTACTGAATGAAAAATACTTTTTTTTCTATTTGCCCATATTGTCAAAATTACAATTTTACAGAGTAAAGAAAAAAAATCAACATGATTAATTATTTTAGACCATCTTTAAAATGACGCTTGATGGTCCTCCCAACTCAGGGGAAAATTATTGGGTCCGTATTTATAGGTGAGAAAAAAAAAATCTTCCTCAAAATTTAAACATATTTGTTGACGAAAAAAAAGGAAAAAAATATCTTGTAATGGAATGTAAACAAAAAAATTGAGTCGGGTCATTTCTGGAAGTAGGTCGGGAGAAAGGGCAACCAAATATTTTTATAAAACGTGGTCTTAACAATATACGGCTATAGTACATGTTCCATCACATACTTAGTAATGCAAAATTTCTGAAGCATTGGCACTATTCTGAAAAACAAACATAGGGTTTTCGGGGGGGGGGGGGGGGGGGGGGGGGGGTAGCCTCTCACGCTTTTTTTTGCGAAGATAGGCATAGCATAATGCAATGAACCTTTCTTTGTAAACATTGTGCTCGCTTCTAAATTTCAAAGAAACAACTCAATGTATTTTCCCAAACTTCGTATGTTAATGAGAGCTTACAACATGGTCAACATAATGAGACGTGATGTGTTTTTATGTCCAAACATTACTCCATACAATGTGTGGGTCATCGCAAACAATCTAGCTATTTATGTGAGGTGTCTGAAGGAAATCCTATAACTGACTATTTTTTCTATCTAACTGCTAAAAAACATTGACAGGTGTACCAACTTTTCGAATGTAATACATTTAATTACAATTTGTTTTTCATGCACGGCATATCGTTTAACATTTTCAAATTAAAAGCTAAGTATCCTCCTTGCAGAGCCCCATTTGAAAATAACTTCTATCGCCAGAGAAAAGAGACCGGCCGTAAACACATATGTTTAGGACATTTTTAATCTTTTTTCTTGAGTTTTGGAGAAACCAACAAATTATAAAGACTTGTTCCATGAAAAATTAAATATAATCATGGTAATAAACGAATCTATTCACATTAGATATATGCACATGCCAACCACGTGCTCAGTGGAATAATATGAGCGAGGAAACTCGAGCTTTAAACAGAACAGTTTTTCCCGATTTGCTGGTTTGGGGTTAAAATTGCATTTTTTCATTAATAATTTCAAATAATAATTTTCACAAATATAGTTATATAACCTTAGGATTATTACTTAGTAATTTCTTGTTTTGATGTTGTTATGGTCGCATTTATTCTAAATTCAATGTTTTTTTTTAACTCTGTGTGACAGAGGAATGGCGGACGCAATAAACATATGACCTCAAGAAGACCCCCATATGAAAAATGAAATTTACAAGAATTATGGATAATAACAAGAAAAAAGCGAAACAAATGGTTGTAGCCATATTATCAATGAACCGAACTGACATCATTTTCGATGCATTTATCATCTCGTGAATGCTGTAGCTGCGCAGTTCTAACCTGATTAATTTCCTTCTAATTAAAACAAAATAAACTTAATTATTTACTAATTTTGGTCTCTAACAGTAGGTTATGAGTACATTAGCACTTTGAGTAACTTTGGGCTAGTTTGGTAGAGTATTAAGAGCATTCTTGGTATTTCTTATTTTACACCAGACTTGATCAAATATGGCTTGTACATCCCCCTTAAGGATATTGCGAATAATTATTTGATGATATTGCAAATAATTATTTGAAGCAAGGACCTTTATACTAACAGGATAGTATAAAGGTCCCTTTTAGAAACTTATATACAATCTTTTGTTTCAGTGTAAACTACACACTTTACAGCAATACTAAATTTAATGACTTATGAATATTACTCTAAGATAGTGAATTACCACCGCTATATCTTGAAACCCTGTAAGAACTAAGTTCTTTAACAATTCACAGCCAATTCCACCAGCTCCTACAACAAGTAACTTGCAAGAAAGGACGTTTTTGCTTGTTGTTTCACCCAGCACACCTAAACTTGCCGCCATTGCTCTTGAATAATGGAATCTCGACCCCGACTCGTTATATGAAGAAAAAGCCCAAACCCAGCTTAAATGACGATAAATATCAGTAAATAAATAAATAAATAAAGAAAGAAATAAACCCTAAAAGTTTCTTTGAAAATGTTATACACCTAGAGATCTAACACAATCTAACTTGGCTGGCGAGATGGCGCGAATCACTGCACGACTTCCCTGTAGATGTCTCCTCAGAAGGTTATTAAACAGACACAATATACATGCAGATGTTGAAAATTTTTTACTCTTTTATCTAGATCTTAGTTTTTCCTAAATCATACGAATGTAGGCTAGGCTAATATTAATTTATCAAACGTAGCGATGCCCGTTCACGTCATTTGATGACGTAATAATAACGTTACGTTATATACCTATTCAGACGTTGTTCGAAATTACAAGAAATATCGTGCAGTTGCTCTTTTTTTTAACTTTTAGAGGGAAACATTGGCAAATTATTTTCTGAAAATAGGCGTTAGGAAGCATGGAGTTCGAACCCCATCTTCCAAATTCGGATGGACATATAATCCGATTTCCAGTAAAGCTGAGAAGGATCATTGATACATGTGGATCAGGAGCCATAAAGTGGAACCATGATGGAACAATCATAAGAATCAACAAGACATTGTTTGAAACTGAGTACCTAACTAAAGACCATAGACCATTCCAAACGACCAGTTTCAGCAGTTTTATACGTCAGTTGAACTTTTACGGATTTCAGAAAGTCAACCAAAGAACCTTTGCCAAGGGCAGTGAGAATGTGGATTCAAACGTGTTTGATTACAGACATCCACATTTCAGAAAAAATAACGCAGATCTGTCCCTGGTTCAGAGAAAGAATAAATCAAGGAGGCCTCGGAATTTTGAAGATGCATTTGCAAGAATCATAGAACCTTCTTCAAAGGTATGAAATTGTTTAGGGGGGGTGAAATAACAAGATTCGGGTATATTAATGTTCACAGTTATGGTTATAACATTGTATCAGTTTATTAAAAACACAAAAAAATATTAAATAATTGATTGATTATAATTATATGACCTGCTGCAGTTTTTAAAATAGATTGATATTATTTTAAATAAGTGTCATGCTGAAATATGCATTCGAAAAAGTCCACTGGTAAAAAATGATAAATATCTTTTTGTTGAATATATGTAATAGAACTTGACAGATTGTTCTTTCAGAGTCTTGGGACATGGCTGCCATTTCGATCTCTTCCAGATGACTTAAAACCGTTGCCAAAGGAAGGTAACATTTTTCACTGTGTACAAATTCTACTCGGTTATTTAGAAGGTATATTTATTTTCGCGAATACCATCATTAATGATTTAGAAACTCGTAAATACCTCCAATATTTGACAAGTACTATCCATAATTCAGAAATTCTTGATATATAGTTTTAAACATTGAATCCAAAATACTTAAATTTTTGGCGAGTTAGTATTATCCATAAAGCAAACTGTATTCGTAAAATAATTTTAATTCTTGAATCATAAACACTTTTAAAATTGAATTTATTTCTATTTTGGCAATGCATAGGAATAAAAGATACACTATTAACATGATTAATTTCGATTATACTTACGTATTTTAAGTTAGAATTATTTTTCCGGCATGCGGTCTTTGGTAATTAGAGAAGGGGATGGGCAGTATAGCTGTCCGTCCGTTTGTATATAGCTGTCTGTCTGACTTTCGTTTCCGCTTGATATGATCTCGAGAAGCTTTTGAGCTTTTGCAATAAAATTTTAAACAGCAATTAACTCCCTCTAAAAAAGAAACCTATTGATTTTGAGGTCAAAAGGTCAGGGTCATACATACATACATAAATTAAGCCTGTTTTGACACTTTCGTTAACGCGCGATATCTCCAAAAGCCTTTGGATTTTTGCAGTGAAATTTTTTACCATAACTTCCTATAGCTTACCCCTACTTACTTCGAGATCAAAAGGTGAAAGGTCAAGGTTGTGAATTCATGTATTCTGTGTGTGTGTGTGTGTGTGTGTAAAACTTTCATTTCCGAGAGATATCTCAAGATGCTTATAAGCTTTTGCATTACTGTTACCCCCTATGGTCCCGCTTGCCCTTTTTAAAGATTTACTTATTTTAAGATCAAAGTGAGTGCCCCCTTTACATCTGCGCATGCTCTTCTTCTTTCCTTAACGGAGGAAACAGATTCTCTGAATTAACTAAGTCTCCAAATATATTGCAAAATTATAGGGACCCCAAATGACAACTTGTTAACATGCGTCATGTTATTTTGTCTTTGTTTGGCAATTCCTATTTCCAAAGAATACTTGTAGTTTTATTAATTTTGATCAATACCTTACAATTTGTATGAACTTTTACACAAGTTATTTGGAGATTTTTGAAAGTACGAGATTGCGCCCTGCAGCGTTGTTTCAACTTCGAGAATACCTATGAAGGTAGCAGCATTTATAATATGCAAACAAAATTCGACTTCGTTTCCACTTTGAATTATAACAATCGTTTCAATATTGAGAAAAGGTTGAAAACAAATTTGTATAATTATTAATGTATATTTTTATATTCTCTCGATGGTCAACAAACACGCCAAACATGTGATATGGATTTTGAAAGGGTGAGGGACAAATGAAAACTTAAAAGTTACCTGAAAACATTTTAGCCCCCCTGCGATACTGCCTTTATCTTTATGCATGTTCAATGTGAGGATACACAAAATATGTATGTCGTTTTCACTGTATATAACTGTAAATGTACGAAAATCCATAGAAATCACTTTCTTTGGTTAAAAAAATATATATTTATATTTTCGCGTTATAACAGAAACTTTTTCGTAATTTTCGCGAATAAACATGAAACTTTCACGTAGGATCCTTTTTTAAAATAAACAAGTATGATGGGACACTGTTAATAACTAATTTATCAGGTGGAAGGGGTCTTGAATTTCCTGCATAATTTATATACATGTATATTAGGGAGGTATATAAAGGTTATGCTTTAATTTGCAAAAACTTTGCAGTTATTCGTGGTCTCACATAAAATTCTTGTCCTTGATTTAATTTTTAATGGGTACACCACTACAAAAGCATATTTTTATTTTAGGTATACTATATACATGTACTAATAATGAGATTTTACTTTCAATTCTGTATAAATGTGTACATACATGTAGTAGATAACAGATCTTACAAAGACCATGTCATCTGTTTCAAATTATTCTGAATTTTCATATCTAAAGGACACATCAATATACTCTGCTTCAGTCCGAAGTCCACCAGAAACATATCAGGTCCAGGTATATGTGGTAGGCCAGGACGGCATCCTTGTTCCTGTAGAGACAGCCACGGTACTGAGGGGTGGGGCTGTAACTCAGCCAATCCCAGACACTCCATGTGACCAAGCAATACCCATGCCAAACACGACTCAACTTACAGAGTCTCTGCCATCCATTCATCCAAGTAAATTAATTCATGATTTATTTATCTAATATCTGATCATTGAGAATCTTCTTTCTTTCACATACTTTTTTTTTTTTTACAGAAATCTTGAAGTCTATATCAATTGTCGAAAGAGAATATACATGATAATATTCTTTGGATTTGAAAAAATTATTTTAAAAATCTTTATTTTTTTCAGTTGAACCAGATGCCCACATTTCCTTGGAAACAAATTCTACAATTCTTTAGGTCAGGGAGCTCAGCTACTGGAGAGGCATCATGTATCAATTACCCTGCATAATCCCAGTCCTCCTAACATGAGTCACTGAACAGACATTTAGTGCCTTATAACAAAGAAACTTAGATATCAGACTGTTTGTAGAAAAGAAATTCAGAAAATTGTCAGGACAACTTTCTTCATTGAATTTAGAAATATCTTGTTCCAGAGGAGCAATGGGAATAAAAATATTCATTTCAATTTGTACATATATTGTTTTATTTTTGATGTATTTGCAATTAATATATAACATATTCTAGCTGTCACTTTTCTGTAACACAACGCCCACTAGCTGTCACTCTTCTGTAAAACAACGCCCACTAGCTGTCACTCTTCTGTAACTCGGACAACGCCCACTCCTTGTTGTCAATTTCCTCCTTCAGTCTCTGGTACTCTGTTACTAGGTCATCAAATTCACTCCCTAAGGATTCATAAGTTTGTAAAGTTTTTGTCACATAAGTCTTACTTTTATCTGCTTCTTCTCTTGCACTGTGTAATGTTTCTCTAAAAAATCAAAACAAAGAACTGAAAACAAGACAAATCAACACTCATACATGCAGGTATTTACATAATTTATGTCAGTAAACAAAATAAAGTATCATGAAGCAACCTTTACATAAAACATTTTTTTTTGTATTGCAGCATAAACATATGTTTACATTTATTTTTTTAAAATAAAGAATTTATAGAATACTACTATGTCCAGCTTTTTAAAAAACAATATATGTAAGAGTCCTTACTTTATTTTAAGCAGAGCTTTTGTAGTTTCCATTGTGTAGGTATCGCACAAAATCTGCAGCTCTACTAACCTGCATCAAATAACAAACGGGGATTTACATTCACTGCGCATTACAATACCGTATGCCCGTTTTTTTTTCACGATGATCTATTTTTCGCTTTTTCTGTGATCATTTTTAATTCACAAAATATTAAACACACAGAAATTATGTCAGCTTTAATGTGACATGAAAACATTAACATTTTAAACAAAAAATTTTCAATCATAAAAAATAACTTGTGAAAAATAAAAACTGTACAAATCAACCCCTTTTTCACAAAATTTCCAACACACGAAAAAACGGAAATACGGTAAAATTTTATCCAAATGCTTAATATACATAATTTTTAATAGATATGAGAGAGGGAGTTTTGGGAGGTGACCTACTTGATTTTGAGACACAGTCCGTCACACTTGGCCACCAGCCACTCAGCCGACACCGTGTCGTGTTCTGTCTGACTCTGGAGGCGGTACCTTGAGATCAACTCCTCCAACAGGTGCAGGGAGTCCAACAGAGTCTGAAGAACCCAAATAAACACAAGCATACTTATCTATTGTCAGAACATTTCAAGTTAACTGCCTCTGTACAGATTACTGGTTGGATGCATTGCTAAGGGAGATGTATGATAAAATCAGTCCAAAGCTTTAATGAACAGAGAACACAGATTTTGCTTTCATTCTACATTTTAATTGAGAATGGATTTAAACTGTTAACTAAAAATGTAACAAAGCACCAGGCAGGTGTATTTTTATAGATATGTCCAGCTGTCATTGTACCTGGTAATAAGTCTGAAACTGTTTCTCTCTGACGCTGTACAATCTCTCTAGGTGGTGTTTGTCTTCGTCTAATTTTCTCTTCCGTGACTCCATCAAGGCAGGTAACTGGGAAGATTTTGCTAAACTGGGACTGCCATCTAGCATAGAAATATCACACAGTTAAAAATCAATATACTTGTATGTAGTTATATTTTTTTTAAAAAGCATGCATTTTTTTTACACTGATAAGAAAAGGAACTCCTGTCAGATAATACAGAGAGTATATCTCTTGGACATAATACCATATAAGCAGAATTTTTTCGCCAGGATTTAATATTGGCTAAAAATTAAATACCATTTTTAAAGGAGAAATAGCTGAATTTGCGTCTCGCTAAAATTTCCACTTGTACTGTATGTTACCTAATATGTTTTCCGTTTCCTGGAAGTTCTGTAAATTTTCACATCTTGCAGCCAAACGTTCCTCTATCTGTGGAATCAACTTTTGTTGGAGGTATGACAGATTCTGAAAATGTAATAGACTATAAAGTCTTCTACAAAATATAATTTTTTGTCAAATTCATATCTCAGGACCCTAGTAAATTTAAAATGCGATATTTATTGTCATTGTACCATTGTTTATACATTTTTATGTAAGTAAACAATAAATCCTACTTTTGTATGGGGGTTCTGACTGTGTATGCTTTCTGCAGTCAGGCCCAGAAGGCTGACCTTACAGCTGGGATCTGGACTACATCTCAGGTAATCTTCTATCTCGGACAAGGTCAGACATTCCTGTAGCATTGTTTGAAACTGAAAGACAATTCAACACAAGGATTTGTTAAAATTTAGCTAATCTGCATACAATGCAATAATAATGTGATATATTTTTTATTTGAAACAACCTCCACACCCTTTTTTCTACTCAAAGAGGAAATTAAATATGCTGATCAGTTACATCATTTGCCCAGTTGTAGTTACCTGTTTGCCATCAGGCGACTGAGCCACATCTTGGCCCAGTTGTAGTTAATTGTACCTGTTTGTCATCAAGTGACTGAGTCCTATCTTGTCAAAGTAATAGTAACTTTACATGTTTGTCATCAGGTGATTG
Source organism: Saccostrea cuccullata (assembly GCF_032062105.1). Classification (NCBI taxonomy): domain Eukaryota; kingdom Metazoa; phylum Mollusca; class Bivalvia; order Ostreida; family Ostreidae; genus Saccostrea; species Saccostrea cuccullata. The sequence goes on along the minus strand of NW_026940631.1, from coordinate 1,051,650 downwards.
AGGCACATCTTTGCCCAGTTGTAGTTACTTGTACCTGTTTGCCTACAAGTGATTGAACCACATCTTTGCCCAGTTGTAGTTACTAGTACCTGTTTGCCTACAAGTGACTGAACCACATCTTGGCCCAGTTGCAGTTACTTGTACCTGTTTGCCTACAAGTGACTGAACCACATCTTGGCCCAGTTGTAGTTACTAGTACCTGTTTGCCTACAAGTGACTGATCAGAACCACCTCTTGGCCCAGTTGTAGTTACTATTTTACCTGTTTGTCATCAGGCAACTGAGTCATGTCTCTGGGACTCTTGTCTCAGTTCTATTAGTCACATCTGGGCCCAGTTCTAGTTACTTTTACTGGTTTGTCATTAGGTGACTAAGCCACATCTTGGCCCAGTTGTACCTGTTTGTCATCAGGTGACTGTGCCACATCTTGACTCTTCAGCTCCAGGTCTACCAGGAACTCCTCTATTTCTTTGTAAAGTATGTGTTGTAGAAGCCAGGTGTGCTTTTCATGTCTCAGCTCCTCCTCTGCCTAAAATTTAACATGTACTCCTATATTATCATTCAGATTTATTGTGAACAGTATAACTAAGATATACCCAACCTGAAAATTTAAATGAAAATTTCCTATCAAATTATATTACAAAATAATTACAGAATAACATACATTCTTCAGGATTTGTAAAAAGATTTAAAATATGTATTAACATGTATAATTCTAAGAGGTGTAGGTATTTGGAAGATGATCAAGCCTTTTCAGAATTGCATTTGAAGGAAAAATGAAAATCATAGGATTCTTTTTCAGTGTAATTTGATGCTCAGTACAGCTGTTATGTTGCAACAGTGTGTGATATCCACGAGACAGAAGTCCAATTTAACTTACTTGTTCAAGTTCCTGCTTGATGTGAAGACTGGTCCCCTCTGGGGTAATCCTTTGAGATAGTTGTGTAAGTAGATTGACCAGTTCTGGGTACTGCTGAACCTGAGCTGCTGTTATATCTATTGGGAGGGAGCTATTCACTTGAAAAATGGAGAATTCATTCATTAAATGTCACATATTGTATTTCTTCTACAATATTCATGAATTCACCAAGTGTTTAACAAGCCAGTGGTTATCTCTTTTAAAGCAGCACTTTTATTTACTATGTCCTTTGTGTATTGTTTCCTACATTTGTTTTACACATTTTGTAAAACTCAATTAAAATTATACAATGTCACCACTGGAATCAATCTTTTTCTATACAGTAATTGATAGAATGAATTTTGGCTTGAAATATTCAGTGTGATTATTACAATATATATAGCTATTGTTGTCTCTGTGACTACACATGCACAAGCAAGGGAGAAAATATGAAAAAAAAAAGATGGATGAGACCACAATTTAATTTGTACCAGACCCCCCCCCCCCCCTGAAAGGCCCTCTTGATAGTTGATAGGTAAGCAAAGTTCGACCTCCAATTATTTGCGATGGATTAACTTTCAATGTACTGGTAATATGTTTACTTATTGTATTTCATACTTAAAGTGATGTACCCACCATATTTAGCCTCAAATCCTTATAATTCATGTAAAAATTCGAATTTACTCTGACACTTTCAAAGTTCAATAGACGCAGACCTTATATGAAAATAAATCAAAATGAAAATACAAATATTCATATCTTATTGCAAAAAAATATAACAAATCGTATCATATTACATCTTTCCGCAGCCTTCTCAGATAAACTACTAGTTTGTGTTGACATTCTCAAAGCTTCAAAACATTCCCGCCATTTTTTTAGATAAGTAATTTGTACGAAGTGTATTTTCCCGTATTGTCTGATAATTATACATTTAAGATATAGAGAGTATAACCATTCAAAAAATAACATTTACGATAAGTTAAGTTAAGATTAAGAAACTTTAAACATATAAAAAAAAAAACAGTAATTCAGATATTTTTTCAAACGATTGATGTACGAGTTATTACCTTTTTACTAACTTTATTACCTCCGCATCCGAACTCTTTAGCAATGTAAACATTCTGACGTGGAAGGTTGGTCTCACCGGAGATTTACGATGGTTAGTAGTCTTTCGATCGAAATATAGTTGTTGCCAGTCATAGGAGGGATGGTATTTTTTGTTTGAAATAATGTCCTTTTACTATTTGAGAATATTTTCCTTGTTATATGAATATCTACGTTAAATCTACATATTTCGAATTCCCTCTGTTTTTCCTTGACCACCGTTCAATTGAAATGCAATCAATTCAGTTGAAATATAAGAGACATATAAAACCATTTCTTGAAGACATAGGCGTCGGAAGCAAATTGGAAGTGGGGGGGGCTAAACCAACGAAAAAGGGGAAATTCCAATTTTCAATGCCTATATGCCTATATTATGTATATATGTGCAAAAAAAAGTAGGAGGGAGGGTGGCTAAGCCCGCCCAAGCCCCCCCCCCCACCTCCTTTCCGGTTCCGACGCCTATGGAAGATAAGTTAATATTTATATATTGTGTTTTGCAATCTTATGTACTGAATTTATTTAATCGTTTTAATCTGTCTTATTCTTGGTATATATCAGGTCCAGTACAATCTCTTGATTTAGCTATATAGCTTTAAATACAATATAGCTTTATTAAGCTATTCAAAATAGCTTTATTTAGCTATTTATACACAGTTTTTCACAAAAATGTTTTTTGCTAGCAAAAAGTGGCATGTATTTGACTCTTCATATATGTACTATGGGTTATCAAAACAACAACCAAAATGAAAGATAGTTGTAACATTGCAGCTTCTGAATACTTTTAAGCAAAAAAAGAATTTCTGTTGTTTAAGTAACTATCCACTACCCTGAGTGGCAGTGAGTGCATTAAGGCATGAATAATTAGTGCTGGGTATCGCGACTGAAAAATCATATCGTGATATATTGCAATATTATATTTTGTATTGCGATATATCACGATATAAATATTTAATAATTTTTTGTTTTTCGTCAAGGTTAAATGAAAACACGAACTCAAATTACATGTATTTTTCGAGTTGATATTCCAATTGCCTGATCGCGTTATGTCGGCGAAAGTGGCAAAATAATTTTTTTTGTAGCACAACTTGTTGAATTCATTTAACGGGTAAGTTATAACTCTCAGATTCAGCTTTAACATGAAGGGGTTTAATATAACAGTTGTCGTCATTTCGGTTTTGAAAGAGACGTGTCTCTTGATCACACTTCACGTCGCTTGCCGCCATATTTTACCTTGAAAGGGGCAAATAACTCTTTTTGTAACAATTAATAGTATATTGAACCCCAACCGGTATTCACAAAAAAATACCGCGATACGTATTGTGAAGAATGAAATCGGGATACACCGGTTAACTAGGGGTGAAACGATACGCCTCCTTCAAGGTTCGATACATATCGTAAAATTTGGTCTCGATTCGGTTATTTTCGATACGATACATTTTGATAGAAGGAAACAGATTCAATGTTGTTTTATGCTACCTTTTACTTAATCTAGTAAAATAATTTATGTGCAAAATGGATAGAATGTATCAATTTAATTGATTTGACTGTTAAAAATTATTTTACAAACTTCAAGTCCACAAAAATTTACATTTATGAACTAATTATACAGAGGAGCATGTTTATACTTATGCCAAACCCGACTGAATGACGATCCCGACTGAAAAACGAACCAAACCGGAAATAGAGATTTTGTACCGTGTATCAAACCGACAAAAAATACTGCGATGAATTGATACCGCGGTGAACCATTTCACTCCTACGGTTAACCGGTAATATTGAACAGCACTATGAATAAGTATGATTGCTTCTCATTGTGCTGAACTGTTACCAATCAATTATCTTGTTGACCCTAATTGGTCTCCTTTATTATATCGTTGCAGAAGTAACTGTAATAATTGCTTTATATAGCCCAAAGACTTGTAGAACTTTGAGTGCAAAGTCTCTCAAGGAGATGTAATTTGATGAATGATTTTTACATGTATTATTTTAAGAAGAGTTCAAGGTTGTATATTATCACTGCACCATGGTGTGTTTTTAGCTCACCTGAGCCAAAGGCTCAAGTGAGCTTTTCTGATCAAAATTTGTCCGTTGTCTGTCGTTGTCGTCGTCGTCGCTGTCCTTGTCGTAAACTTTTCACATTTTCGTCTTCTTCTCAAGAACCACTGGGCCAATTTCAACCAAACTTGCTACAAAGTATCCTTGGGTAAAGGGGATTCAAGTTTGTTCAAATTTTTTCCAAGGGGAGATAATAATGAATAGAAAAAATAATGGCATTTTTAAAAAATCTTCTTCTCAAGAACCACTGGGCCAGAAAAGATGAAACTCATGTGGAATCATCCTCAGGTAGTGTAGATTCAAGTTTGTTCAAATCATGACCCCCAGGGGTAGGGTGGGGCCAAAATGGCCGATCAAAGTTTTACATAGGAATATATAGGAAAAATCTTTAAAAATCTTCTTCTCAAGAACCACTGGGCCAGAAAAGATGAAACTCATGTGGAATCATCCTCAGGTAGTGTAGATTCAAGTTTGTTCAAATCATGACCCCCAGGGGTAGGGTGGGGCCAAAATGGCTGATCAAAGTTTTACATAGGAATATATAGGAAAAATCTTTAAAAATCTTCTTCTCAAGAACCACTGGGCATGAAAAGATGAAACTCATGTGGAATCATCCTCAGGTAGTGTAGATTCAAGTTTGTTCAAATCATGACCCCCAGGGGTAGGGTGGGGCCAAAATGGCTGATCAAAGTTTTACATAGGAATATATAGGAAAAATCTTTAAAAACCTTCTTCTCAAGAACCACTGGGCATGAAAAGATGAAACTCATGTGGAATCATCCTCAGGTAGTGTAGATTCAAGTTTGTTCAAATCATGACCCCCAGGGGGAGGGTGGGGCCAAAATGGCCGATCAAAGTTTTACATAGGAATATATAGGAAAAATCTTTAAAAATCTTCTTCTCAAGAACCACTGGGCCAGGAAAGATGAAGATCATATGGAATCATCCTTAGGTAGTGTAGATTCAAGTTCATTCAAATCATGACCCCCAGGGGTAGGGTGGGGCCAAAATGGCCGATCAAAGTTTTACATAGGAATATATAGGAAAAATCTTTAAAAAAATTCTTCTCAAGAACCACTGGGCCAGGAAAGATGAAACTCATTTGAAATCATCCTCAGGTAGTGTAGATTCAAGTTTGTTCAAATCATGACCCCTGGGGGTAGGGTGGGGCCAAAATGGCCGATCAAAGTTTTACATAAGAATATTTAGGAAAAATCTTTAAAAATCTTCTTCTCAAGAACCACTGGGCATGAAAAGATGAAACTCATGTGGAATCATCCTCAGGTAGTGTAGATTCAAGTTTGTTCAAATCATGACCCCCAGGGGTAGGGTGGGGCCAAAATGGCCGATCAAAATTTAACATAGGAAATTAGGAATATATAGGAAAAATTTTCTTCTCAAGAACCATTGAGACAGGAAAGATGAAACTCCTATGGAATCATCCCCAGGTAGTGTAGATTCAAATTTGTTCAAATCATGACCCCCGGCAATAGGGTGGGGCCAAATGGCCGATAAAAGTTTTACATAGGAATTTCTAGGGAAACCTTTTAAAATCTTCTTTTCTGGTACTTTAAAGCCATGCTTAGTGATATTTGTAGGGAATCATCCTTAGGTAGTGTGGATTCAAGCTTTGTTCAAATCATGACCCCCTGGGGGGTTAAAATTCAAACCCCCCCCCACCCCCCCCTCAGTAAACTTTCAGTTCTGGTCTGATGTGTGCTTTTTCCTAGCCAATTGCTCAGGTGGGCGATGTGGCCCCTGGGCCTCTTGTTTGTACATACTGAGAAAATTACACCTTTAAGAAAAATATGTAGTAAAATAGCTAAATTAAGCTATTCTGAATAGCTTAATAAAGCTATATAGCTATTTAAAGGTACTTGGACACAGATTTGAAGTTATTATTTTCTCTATAATATTACGACTTATATATTTTAATAGCATATCACACAAAAATTAATTAAAAATCTTATTTCATATAAAAGATATTAAAGATATTAAAATTTCAAATTTTTTGGCGGGTTTGATTGACACATCCTTGCACTTTTACAAATTAATTTTATTCTTAATCCTTAGGAAAAGTGGCAATCTCGTTGTGTATAAATGAAAAAATATTAATACTACAATCCAGAAAATTCAGAGTAGACATGTTCGAAAGCAAAACAAACACACAATATATTGTCAGTCCGTGCAGTTGTGGTAAGCAGACTGTGACGATTGAGCGCACCCGGTGAAATGTTAACATCAACAAAAACAGAACTTGTGCCCTGTTTACAAAAACTGTGTACATAACATTAGTGTGCTCGATTTGCTAAACCCTGTATGCAACTCTTAGTTCGGAATGCCAATACTTGTGAAGGAGATTTGCTTTCTAACATTTCTACTCTGAATAAAATTATTTTTCTAGATAAAAGTTTTAATAATTCTCATTAATACACAACAAGATTGCCTCTTTTCCTAAGGATTAAGAATAAGGTTAAAATTTGTGAAAGTGCAAGCATGTGTCAATCAAACCTGCCAAAAAATTTGAAGTTTTAATAACTTTTGAAGGAAATAAGATTTTTAATTAATTTTTGTGTGAAATGCTATTAAAATATATAAGTCGTAATATTATAGAGAAAATATTGACTTCAAATCTGTGTCCAAGTACCTTTAAAGCTATATAGCTAAATCAAGAGATTGTACTGGACCTGTATATTTAATCCTTAAACCACTGTGCAAAAAATATTTGGGTATTGCTTGTACAGAGGCAAAGTAACAGGAAGCACGAAAATTGTTTATAGACAACACTGAAGGAAAAGAATCTAAAATAAAAAACAGATACCAGGGTATATTAAATTACTGGTATTTTGTAGGACTACTCAAAATTTCTTGATGATAATTTTGATGCAAAAGAATGGGTCAATGCAGCCTTTGGATCACAGAAGGACCCAAGTACTGCAAAGGATGTGGGTTTGACTTATTATATATATAAATCACTAGAAAAACAACAATATGATTTGTGTATGTCCCAATGTGTCGATTGTAGATACAAAGACACTAGTGGAAATTTAACAAAGCACCAACAAACATTAGAGATTGCGAAGTTTTTGGGTCAACTCTGTTTCTTTCTCAGATGAAAGAAAAAGTTAAGAAGTCATAAAAAAATGAAATGGAGAAAAAACTAGCTCTGCAACTTAACTTGTTATTTCAATTGCAGCAATATGCAACAACATTGGTTATGAAGCTTCAAATGTTCATTCAGGTATTTATTATTAGTCATTTGTGTTTGGAAATTTGTTGAATGTACATGTATAACCTTTTAAAAATATATTTTTAAAATTTTGGATTTCAAATTTACATGAAATATGAAACATGGACTATTTCTGCACTGTTTTCTGAAAATTTGTATCTTACAAACAGTGTAGTACTTTTACATTCTAATTCATTTATTTAGGAGGTGAACAACATCATAGAAGAAACAAGTCAGCAGGCTGTTCAAAATTTGCCAAGGTGTGTTTTATCATTATGTATGACATGTTATTCTTAGCTGATTTCATCATTTAGGAAAAAGCATTATTCTCTTTTATACGAGGGCTGTTCAATAAATAATGTCCTGAACTATATAACATACATTACAGATATCATATGACATTAAACTTGACTTTCTCTCATTATTGAATCTTTCATGAATTTATAACAGTTTATGTGACCACTTTTCATCACATAGTTTCATCGTGAGAAGCTGGGAAACAAGGGCTTTTCAAGACACTGCACTTAAAATGAATGGTAAAGAATCAGTAAACTAGAGTGAAAATAAAAGCTTCATTATAGCTGCCGTAAAACTTGTTAAAAATCCCAAAGAAATATTCACTGAAATTTACAGCAACCAATGCCTGTTTTATAGACAAAAGAGCAGGTGGACTTCAATGATAAAAAATTATATAATGGGCATCAAAAATGGGTACCCTCCTTGCCAACAAAAATTATAACAACTTATGTACTGGTTGCCAAATTTCAACAAATAATATTTGATGATGTATGATTCACTTTAAGACACATAGCAAATTTGATAGACATCATATCGGGAGTAGTTTACACTGTTTTCAAGAAACGTTTGATGGTAAAAAAGCTTGATACTCAAAGGTCACCCTATATTTTGAAAAATGAGTGAAAACGACAGCATATACGAAATTCTTAACAATTATTTTAAAATATCAGTAATTTTAGTTATCCACGTTTGTTTTCTTTTCAAACAGATATTGGAACATGAATCTATTGATTAAAACCCTCAAAACAAAATTTACCATAAGATGTACTCGATAAAAACGGCGAATGTTTGACAAGAGCACAGGTATTCAAGAGCACAAAGACAGATTTATATGTAATCTTCTTAAAAATTAGTGGTATTGTTGTTCAAATTTGTATCCGGGGAGACAGTTTAATTTCTGGAGGAGTCTAAAAAAGCAATTTTTTTGCAAAAAATCAAAAGGTTTATTAGAGGAAGGACACAGAATCAGGAATCCACTACATTGAATTTCTTCAAGACAGCGTCCAAACCTGCATGCCCTGAAGAGTAAAGGGGTTTTCGGGATAAACAGAAAGTTAATGTTTTTTCACATTAACAATATTCGCCAGATCTTTGACCTTTTGACTTGTTTCTATTTTCAAACTTGAAAAAACACCTTTCAAAGGGAAGAAACAAGTCCGGGAAATCACTGGATCTGCCATTTTCCAGTATACTAAGGGTCATACCCAAAAATGAGTTCTAAAAACAATCAGAAATTGGATAAAAAATATTACGGACATGTATTTTACTTAAAAGAGATTAATTAGTAAAATCATGAAGACTAAATCATTGAAAAGCGTCTTTTGCTTCTTTCTGAGCACCGAGGACATTATTTATTGAACAGCCCTCGTAAGTGTCAGATGCTTCCTTACAATTTTCTCACTTCATAAAAAAAAAAAAATAACAAAAAATCTTTATGGTTTGTCTGATATAACTGTAAATTTTATGATTTAGGGTGACTTGAGACTAATTTGTACACTTTTCTGATATAAATGTAAATTTCATGATATAGAGTGACTCAAGACTAATTTCTACGCTTTTTCTGATATAATTGTAAATTTTGTGATTTAGGGTGATTCGAGAGCTGGACGCGGTCAGACAGGAAGCTGCCCTCCTTCAGGATCAGATGACAATGGTCAAAGAAGACATTCAGAAGGTACAATTCATTATAAACACTGTTAACTTTTGGGGTTTTTTTATGCCTCGCCATGAATATGGCAGGGGCATATAGTGTTTGTCATGTCTGTCTTCCGTCCTTCCGTCACACTTTGCATTTAGCTCTGTTCAAAGCTAAGTTTCAAAGAAACTATCCAAGATAATTTCATCAAACTTCATATGTTGATAGATATTGATGAGAGCTATGCAACTGCTTCAACATTTTTTGACCTTGACCTTTCCTTTGACCTTGACCTCACTTTTCTTAAATTAGTGTGTTTAGCTCAGTTTTAAACATACCATTCAAGATGGTGTTATCAAACTTCACATGTTGATACAAATTTGCACGGATGATGCATCTCAGGATGAACAATACCAGACTTGCTTTGGATGCTGGATCTGACTTACATTTTCCAGATGAGTGATCAGGTTAAAGTTTTTGGAGCAGGTCCATTTCCAAGGAACTATAAGCCGTACCCAAACCAAACTTGCACGGATGAAGCATCTCAGGATGAACAATACCAGACTTGCTTTGGATGCTGGATCTGACCTACATTTTCCAGATGAGTGACCAGGTTAAAGTTTTTGGAGCAGGTCCATTTCCAAGGAACTACAAGCCGTACCAAAACCAAACTTGCACAGATGATGCATCTAGGGATGAACACTACCAGACTTGCTTCGGATGCTGGATCTGACCTACATTTTCCAGATGAGTGACCAGGTTAAAGTTTTTGGAGTAGGTCCATTCCTAAGGAATTATAAGCTCTACTTCGACCAAACTTGCATGGATGATGCATCTAGGGATGGACACTACCAGACTTTCTTCAGATGCTGGATCTGACCTACATTTTCATTCCCAAGTAACTATAAGCCCTATCTGAACCAAACTTGCATGGATGATGCATCTAGGGATGGACACTACCAGACTTGCTTCGGATGCTGGATCTGACCTATATTTTCATTCCCAAGTAACTATAAGCCCTGCCTGAACCAAACTTGCATGGATGATGCATCTAGGGATGGACACTACCAGTCTTGCTTCGGATGCTGGATCTGACCTACATTTTTATTCCCTGGTAATTATAAGCCCTTTCTGAACCAAACTTGCATGGATGATGCATCTAGAGATGGACACTACCAGACTTGCTTCGGATGCTGGATCTGACCTATATTTTCATTCCCTAGTAACTATAAGCCCTACCTGAACCAAACTTGCATGGATGATGCATCTAGGGATGGACACTACCAGACTTGCTTCGGATGCTGGATCTGACCTATATTTTCATACCCTAGTAACTATAAGTCCTACCTGAACCAAACTTGCTTGGATGATGCATCTAGGGATGGACACTACCAGTCTTGCTTTGGATGCTGGATCTGACCTATATTTTCATTCCCTAGTAACTATAAGCCCTACCAGAACCAAACTTGCTTGGATGATGCATCTAGGGATGGACACTACCAGTCTTGCTTTGGATGCTGGATCTGACCTATATTTTCATTCCCTAGTAACTATAAGTCCTACCTGAACCAAACTTGCATGGATGGTGCATCTAGGGATGGACACTACCAGTCTTGCTTTGGATGCTGGATCTGACCTATATTTTCATTCCCTAGTAACTATAAGCCCTACCGGAACCAAACTTGCATGGATGATGCATCTAGAGATGGACACTACCAGACTTGCTTCGGATGCTGGATCTGACGTATATTTTCATTCCCAAGTAACTATAAGCCCTGCTTGAACCAAACTTGCATGGATGATGCATCTAGGGATGGACACTACCAGTCTTGCTTCGGATGCTGGATCTGACCTACATTTTTATTCCCTGGTAATTATAAGCCCTTTCTGAACCAAACTTGCATGGATGATGCATCTAGAGATGGACACTACCAGACTTGCTTTGGATGCTGGATCTGACCTATATTTTCATTCCCTAGTAACTATAAGCCCTACCTGAACCAAACTTGCATGGATGATGCATCTAGGGATGGACACTACCAGACTTGCTTCGGATGCTGGATCTGACCTATATTTTCATACCCTAGTAACTATAAGTCCTACCTGAACCAAACTTGCTTGGATGATGCATCTAGGGATGGACACTACCAGTCTTGCTTTGGATGCTGGATCTGACCTATATTTTCATTCCCTAGTAACTATAAGTCCTACCTGAACCAAACTTGCATGGATGATGCATCTAGGGATGGACACTACCAGTCTTGCTTTGGATGCTGGATCTGACCTATATTTTCATTCCCTAGTAACTATAAGCCCTACCGGAACCAAACTTGCATGGATGATGCATCTAGAGATGGACACTACCAGACTTGCTTCGGATGCTGGATCTGACGTATATTTTAATTCCCAAGTCACTATAAGTCCTACCTGAACCAAACTTGTGTGGATGATGCATCTAGGGATGGACACTACCAGACTTGCTTCGGATGCTGGATCTGACCTATATTTTTCAAACAAGCAATTCAGCTGCATCACTATTAAAGATATTCTGATCAAATTTTATACACATACAAATTTTCATGTTGCTTTACTAATATATCCTCGGCGGGGCATTCTTGTCCTGTGGACATATTTCTAGTTAATAAGCATTTTAAACTTTGTTACAGAATCATTGTGCTTATGATAATCAAATTTATCTTGTAGGTGGAACATGACACATCAAAGTCTATGCAGACACTTTTGAAACTAGATGCTATCAAATCTCGAATGACATCAGCTGCTGAGGCACTTAAAGTGAGTAAATGGAAATCTATACCAGTTAAAAGCAATCTGTGCCAGCAAAAAAAATCTACATAAGTTAAAAGAAATCTATATTACTGGGTAGTAAAAAGAAAACTTCATCAGTAAAAGGAAATTTTCTTCAAAATACCGTATAAGCAGAATTTTTAGCAAGGATTTAATTTTGGCATTATTAGTGAGGGTGCCAAGATTGCTAAAATTGAATATCCCTAGAAAATTATATGTGCTTTATTTGTAATTACAGCTTTTTAGTGAGCTTTTTAAAATTGCTAAAATTACATTTCGCTAAAAATAAAATACCAGTTTTTAAGGATGAGTCACTAAACTTGCATCTCCCTAAAATGGGTCAACTCCAATATAAGGGTATGTAGTTCCTATGCGGAAGCTTGTATATTTATAAAAGTAGTGATTCGGTTCTACTGTCGACCGTGGACAGTTGACATTTAATCTTTTCTACTGTCAACCAGGGACAGTTGACAGTTGACATTTAACCATTTCTACTGTTGACCTGGGACAGTTGACATTTATTCATTTCTACTGTCGACCAGAGACAGTTGACATTTAACCATTTCTACTGAGGACCGGGGAAAGTTGACAGTTGACATTTAACCATTTCTACTGTCGACCAGGGACAGTTGACATTTAACCATTTCTACTGTCATAAATAAGTGAGATTAGGATTAGTCTCGCATAAATAACTGAGATTAGGGTTAGTCTCGCATAAATAACTGAGATTAGGCTTAGTCTCACACTAATAACTGTGATTAGGGTTTAGTCTCGCATTAATAACCTGTTCCCGGTTGAAAGAAGAACACATGGAAGTGTCAACTGTCAACCGTGGACCTGTCCCCGGTCGACTCTAGAACATATGGAAAGTGTCAACTGTCAACCGTCAACCTGTCCCTGGTCGACTCTTGAATATATGGAAAGTGTCAACTGTCGACCTGTCCCCGGTCGACAGTAAATCAATGTGTGGAATGTAGAAATAATACACCCAGTAAAATTACTACAATATACTAGTACAGGGATGTATGAATATGTTAATATTGTATGAGTTAAAGTACTACTTTATCCTTATATTTAACCATTTCTACTGTCGACCGGGGACAGTTGACATTTAACCATTTCTACTGTCATAAATATGTGAGATTAGGATTAGTCTCTCATAAATAATTGAGATTAGGGTTAGTCTCACATAAATAACTGAGATTAGGGGTAGTCTCTCATAAATAATTGAGATTAGGGTTAGTCTCGCATAAATAACTGAGATTAGGGTTAGTCTCGCATAAATAACTGAGATTAGGGGTAGTCTCTCATAAATAATTGAGATTAGGGTTAGTCTCACATAAATAACTGAGATTAGGGTTTAGTCTCTCATAAATAATTGAGATTAGGGTTAGTCTCGCATAAATAACTGAGATTAGGGGTAGTCTCTCATAAATAACTGAGATTAGGGTTAGTCTCACACTAATAACTGTGATTAGGGTTAGTCTCGCATTAATAACCTGTTCCCGGTCGAAAGAAGAACACACTGGAAGTCCACTTATACGGTATTTCTGTTGAGTGTCTACACTTTCAGTGTATATGCAGTGACTGGATTTTAAAAAAAAACACCCTCATGTTCCTGGATGGAAAATGAATTCAGATTTTATCCCCTACAGACAGAAAATTGGGGCATATCATTTGGACTTACTTTTTCAGAGATGTTGTCCATTATTTTGTGTACCTCTATCATATATTGGGGAAAGATGAAATCCTCAAATTTTGGCAAAAATGAAGATAAAAATTTTTTATCTTTCAAAGTCATGCTTTAACTTAAATGTTTGAGAAAGGGCTTACAAAAATTTTGCACTTATGAAAGGCTCTTTGAAGACATTTTGTTTTCTCTCTGTAGGAGGCTGATAATTGGACGACATTGAGCTCAGACGTAGAGGAAGTGTTCCAGTCCAAGGATATTAAAGCTGTATGGCTGTCTATCTATCACTTTAAAAAATCCTGAAAGAAGTTGTTAACTTAAATACAAAACACACGTCTGAAACTAAAAAAAAATTATTCAGATGGAGAAAGATCAGACATCATTAAAAGTAACTTGTAAGAAAAGGCTGAAGATAAAGTAATAGATCTTTCCTATATTAATTTAGAAATGTGTATGTAAAGACCTTACTGTATGTATGTAAGGCCCATAATATATCAAAATTTCTACTTTGCTCTACAGATAACCTCAAAACTAAAAGGAATGCAGAATAGCTTGGTAAGTTAACATCATTTACTAAGGTTTGCTTTCACATGGCATAATTGATGCTGAAGAGTATTCATGGAAGCTAGTATTCATTTTTACAGACCTTTCATTGCTACTTTTTCCGTACAGCTGATGCTGGTTGAAACCCCTGACTATGGAGACAGATGCCAACATCTGGAGACTTTAAAGAACAGACTGGAGGCCCTGTTAAGTCCCCAGCTAGTGCAGGCTTTTAACACCCAGTCCCTGGAGGCTGCTCAGATGTACACCCAGATCTTTACAGACATAGATAGACTACCACAACTCTATAAGTACTACACAAGGTGTCACAAGGTAAGTTAACAAAGTACAAAAGAATGTGACAAGTTCTATACAAGAATGAAGATGTCATAGGGAATATTACAAAATTAAAAAAATGAAAGTAACAAGTGCTTTTCAGGATGCCAAAGGGTAGGTTATCAAAATGCAGTGGTAGGTCACAAATACTGCATAAGTCTTCTCAGAGTAAGTTATGATAGAGGATGATTGAGGTACTTACTAGTACCATCAAAATTATCAAAGAACAAAGGGAGGTAACTACTAGTATCGTCAAACTTATCAAAGAACAAAGGGATGCACTACAAATGTTACAATTAAATCCCTTTGGTTCAGTGTCCAGACCATCTTTACAGTGCCAGGGGTCCTGAGTCAACACATTGCCTTTAGCCAGCATATTTCATTCAGTGTTCATGGGCTGATTGAAGCGACATATTTTGGAAATACATGTACTGAATACTTATCTAACTATTTATGAAAGCTTAAATTTGATTGGTGCTACTCAATGAAAAAAGCAAGTGCTAAAATATCTAATGAAATATGTCAGGGGTCCAACAGCAAGGTATTGACTCAGGACCCCTGGCATTGCGAGGATTTGTCCAGACTTAAAAACAGAATAAAAGTTTAGGAAAGTTACAAACTACAGTCAGTCATGTGTCTGTCTAAGATTAAGGACCCCTTGTTCTTAGGCAGAATTACTATTTGTGAATACGATTTATAAATTGTCATTTTTTGCAAATGTAGGTGGCATTGTTAAGTACGTGGAAGGATACAATGGAAGCGAATGCTGATGACACTCTGAAAGAATGGCTGACAGAGTATTATGACCAGCTCCTGTCAACATGGCACACACAGGTGAGGTCCTCATCTGTAGTGTTTTCTTACTTCATAGAGCAATTGCTTATCCTTTCAGTTTGAATATTAAATTTTTGTGAAATGTTCAGTTTCTTTATTTGTCTGAATTAAAAGAATTCAGTTGTGATTATAATGTATGAATAAAATTTTTTGTAAATTTGAAGATGAAGTGGTGTAGACAGGTGTTTCCTGATCCTGTCCCCATAGTCTGTAACCTGATCACAGAGTCCCTAAAATCCCTGGATCCTCCCCTACATTCCTGTGTTAATCTGTACATACAGCACAGAGACACACTGACTGGACTCACAGAACTCAAACAGGTAAGGATATAGCATGGAGACTCACAGAACTCAAACAGGTAAAGATATAGCATGGGCTCATAGAACTCAAACAGGTAAAGATATAGCATGGACTCATAGAACTCAAACAGGTAAGGATATAGCATGGACTCACAGAACTCAAACAGGTAAAGATATAGCATGGACTCATAGAACTCAAACAGGTAAAGATGTAGCATGGACTCATAGAACTCAAACAGGTAAAGATATAGCATGGACTCATAGAACTCAAACAGGTAAAGATGTAGCATGGACTCATAGAACTCAAACAGGTAAAGATATAGATAAATAGAACTCAAACAGGTAAAGATATAGCATGGATTCATAGAACTCAAACAGGTAAAGATGTAGCATGGACTCATAGAACTCAAACAGGTAAGGATAAACCACTAAAAGCATGGATGCAAGACTCAATATAGACTCAAAGAACTCGAGCAGATTAGGAAAAAACAGGGACTCAAAGTTGTCAAAGAACCTGAGCAGGAAGATAAAAAGCTTATAAAAACAGAAAGAAAAGCTAAGTAACTCAAATACAGTGCAGTAAAAATTGTTACTTTATATACATGTATATCTGTGAAACAAAGCAGGCATACGGCCATAAAATTGTAAATTTGAACCCAGGCTATCAGATGACTTAGGGCAACAAATCATGAAAATGCTTATTCAAGTGCAGCATAGAAAATCATTAAAAACCAAAATCCTATGAAAATGTTTATTAAAACTTTTAATGGTACAATACAAAAGGGAAATCAGTGCACAACGATAAACACTCCATTAAAAAAAACTGCAATTTAGTATTATTGTCCAAACAGATATTTAAGTTTTGATTTATAAAATTTGTACTTGTTTTCTTCATATAGCCAGAGCTGGACTCAATTCAATCTCAGGCCTATACATGACTTATCTTTTTAATATATAAACCAAAATGTGATTGAAGCTCAACTTTATTTACAAAACAATACAACCAGAGACACAGGTCTAGAACCAAAGATGCAAGATACTTTAATTTATTAGAGGTCATTTTTTTTTTTTTGAGTGAAGAGTTCCATTAGAAGAATGTATATATTTGTTTTGATATTTTATAGATAACGGAGAGATTTGCCAGGAGTATAGAACAAGCTGTGGAAGCCAATATGAAAGGTTATTTGATATTATCCCATTCTAAGAAATTTGAGGATCTTTTTTTACTTTTATTCAATGTATTAATGTTCTCCATCTGCAGCCGAAGATGTTAGTCATGTGACCAGCTTGGATCATCTGCTCCTGGAGTTATATGCCCCTTATCGTCAGTATATCAGCACCTATCAAAGTTTGGAAGAAGAGAAGCTTGGCAAAGATTTAGAGTCAATAAAAATGGTAAGAATATAAAGTCCTGAATAAATAAATCACAACTTACAGTCACTTACCTGACTTGAGAAATCCTTAATTTTTTGAGTGCCTCTGTGTTGCTTTCTTCTGCAGGACCATGAAGAAATATTTGAGACAGTCCAGTTGTTAGCCAGATCAGTCAATAAATTGTTTAGTTTTGCAGAGGAGGTAGGTGTGTGGGTGTGTTTCATGAATCAAAGAAGATGAATATAATATAATTGTGTATATTGTATGATGGGGTTTTTATTTAAATCTTTTGATTTTAACAGGCTAATAAGAGATGCCTGAATTTGACCAATGGCTGTGGATATTTGTTTATGATGGATGCAATAAAGGTAGACTGCTGTATGACCACAAATACAATTCCCATTCCAAATTATCTTAACCTTTAACACATTTTTCTTGGCATTTTTAATGTCATTTATCTGGATTCTAGTCTGAGTTGTGACATGTTGTACCTTACATACATAATATTTTAGTACGTGTAATTATTGGTCCTTACAGACATATTTTAGTAACTATTGTAAAGAATTCCGAAGGGTACTGACGAATATTAAGGAGAAATGTCGCACAAGTCGGAGAGCAGGAGAGGAGGAAGATTGGACGCACTTCCAGCACACACTCAGAATCATACAGACATGTGGTAAGGGGGAGATACACAATAAGAATCATACAGACATCATCATATGTGGTAAGGGGCACACACTAAGAATCATACAGACATGTGTTAAGGGGAGCCACACACTAAGAATTATACAGACATGTGGTAAGGGGGACACACTCAGAATCATACAGACATGTGGTAAGGGGCACACACTTAGAATCATACAGACATGTGGTAAGGGGCACACACTTAGAATCATACAGACATGTGGTAAGGGGGACACACAGAATCATACAGACATGTGGTAATGGGGAGCCACACACTAAGAATCATACAGACATGTGGTAAGGGGAGCCACACTTAGAATCATACAGACATGTGGTAAGGGGGGCCACACTTAGAATCATACAGACATGTGGTAAGGGGGACACACACTAAGAATCATACAGACATGTGGTAAGGGGAGCCACACTCAGAATCATACAGACATGTGGTAAGGGGAGCCACACTCAGAATCATACAGACATGTGGTAAGGGGGCACACACTTAGAATCATACAGACATGTGGTAAGGGGAGCCACACTTAGAATCATACAGACATGTGGTAAGGGGAGCCACACTCAGAATCATACAGACATGTGGTAAGGGGCACACACTTAGAATCATACAGACATGTGGTAAGGGGGACACACAGAATCATACAGACATGTGGTAAGGGGCACACAGAATCATACAGACATGTGGTAAGGGGGACACACAGAATCATACAGACGTGTGGTATGGGGAGCCACACTTCGAATTATACAGACATGTGATAAGGGGGAGACACACACTAAGAATTATACAGACATGTGGTAAGGGGAGACACAAACTAAGAATTATACAGATGTATGGTAAGGGGGAGACACACACTAAGAATTATACAGATGTATGGTAAGGGGAGACACACACTAAGAATTATACAGATGTATGGTAAGGGGGAGACACACACTCAGAATCATACAGATGTATGGTAAGGGGGAGACACACACTAAGAATTATACAGACATGTGATAAGGGGGAGACACACACTAAGAATTATACAGACATGTGGTAAGGGGGAGACACACACTAAGAATTATACAGATGTATGGTAAGGGGGAGACACACACTTAGAATCATACAGACATGTGGTAAGGGGAGACACACACTAAGAGTTATACAGACATGTGGTAAGGGGGAGACACACACTTAGAATTATACAGACATGTGGTAAAGGGGGAGGTTACACACATATAATAATAGATAATAATAAAGACTTGGTTAGAAGAAGACAAACACATTTAAAATTATACAGACATTTGGTAAAAAGGGGCAGAATCAGTCAGGTTTTAATTGTAAAAATTACAAGATTGTTTATAAAATTCTAACAGAATAGTAAAGTTTTTGCAGAAACTATTTTGATATTTATTAACAACAATTTCATGTGTATGAACTTTTATTTCTCTTAATCAGGTGATTTAATCATGCATATGGATGAGCTTGATGGAAATATTTTAAGTAGCATGATGCAAACAATAGCCCATTACACAAACCCTAGCTCTCCTATCAAGGAGATAGGAAAGCTCAGGTAAGTATCATAATTTATATTTGTATGAAATACTAATATAACGCATGTATCTAATATTACTGTGTTTTGTGAAATAATTTTGGAAATGGTAATTTTATAACCTCTAAATATATAAAGATTAACACAGGGTGATAAAAATACTGTATAAGTGGAACTTTTAGCAAAGCATGAATTTAGTGATTAAATGTCCTTGAAAATCGGTAATTGATTTTAGCGAGAAGTAATTTTAGTGATTTTTTTATGAACAGAACATTAATGTGGATTAAATTGTCAGCAATATTTTATTTTAGCCACATAAACACCCTCACTTAAATGCCAAAATTGAATCCTTGCTAAAATGTCTGCTAATATGGTACTCCATATTGAGTAGTTAATCAGAGTTTTTTTCAATATTAAGTTTTATTGAATGTTTAATATTAGATCAGATCTGAATGGGTAAGATTTTTATTTATTTTCTCTCAGTCTTATTGTCCCAGTTTACTGACTGTGGATGGACATTATTGACCTGTCTATCTGTCTTTCAATTTACAACTATCTGTGGGTTAAGTTTGAAAAATTTTAAATGTTTACAATTCAATTACCATGTCTGCTGATAAGGATTTTAATGAAAAGGTACATATTTGAGTGTTCAGTATTGGTGAGGGACAACACATTTATTAAATGAAAATTATGTTTTACAAATGCATTGTGTTTCAATCCAAAAAAAAAAAATGTTAAGATGCTTTTTGGGTGAAGAGGGATGGTATCTGGTTGCCTGGTATTGATAAAGTTGCTATAGTTACAGGACCCAGGATGGTACATGTATCAAAGACTTTAGTTTTCTGTAACTGTGTTTGACATGAAATTTTTTATAAGTAACTTTATCTCTCCTTTAATCTTGTGCAAGACCATGCTATTTCAATATTTCTATAGTAAAAATGCCATGTACATTGTAAATTTCAAGAATGTGTTTGTATAATCTTTTTGCTTGGCAATATCAAAAATAAGCATGAAATGTTATCTATATTTCTCTCATTTTAAATCTCTCCTTCTTATCAGTTCAGGAATATTTTTCCTTTTATTGAATATTAAGAATATTGATCAAAGTTATTTAGAAATTTTACAGTTTTAAAATAATTGTCCTGATTAATTTATTATACTCACATGGACCGGTACTATAGCGAGTTTCATCGGACATTTCGATTTTTTATCGGTTTTGCCGGTAGGACCGATAGTTTTCAGAAACTCTGTCATAATGTTTCATATAATTGTTCTAAAGGTGAATTTTTCCTTTAAAATGATTCAAATTCTATTTTAGGAAACTTTCAGATATTTGTTGTAAAATTTAGCGCACTTAAGTCTTGTATTCAGCAGAATGACAAAAAAAGATAGCTGTCTGGAGAAGACTTTTCTGACTGAAGTTTATCCACATCTGTGTGTCTGTCTGTTTACTGACAGTCTGATAGTTTTTCACGTTTGATTTCTTAACTAGAACCTATAGATGGTTTTTAACAAAATTTGCCACCATTCATTCATGGTAACTACAATAGAGGGAATTCATTTTTTTCTTTCCAAGGGCTACCAAGGCTACCAAGACAAATCAAGAGTTGAGTTATTTAAAATCTTAACTCAGCAAACTTGAAATTAAACAATACTATTAAGCTGGCATATTTGTTTTCTTCTTTTTTAACTTCAGTTGTGCTTGTGGATACTAAGAAATATTAAAGCTCTCTAGCATTTTGTATTTACAAGTTTATATTGATAAATTTTAGTATGTGGAGTAAACTACCAAACTTAACAATTTTAATTTGTCATGTCAATGTATGTTTGGAGTCATTAATATTAAGAACAATGTACACAAATATTTGCATGTTTGAAGACACATTCCATTTAGATGCATTCATGACAAGGTGTATATATATTCTGTATTACAGATTTTTTGGAAAAGTGTCAGCATTGGAGGCCCATGCATCTTTATTCCTGAGTAACCCTCATGACATTGAGAATTTGGAGGGCTTGGTCACCAAACTGGGTGAAGGTGAGAACAATAAGATTGCATTTCTAGTTCTACCAGGTGAAAATACCCCTGTATACAGTATGTTTGAAGGGAAATACTGTAAACCAACTTTTATTTGCGACAACTTTATTTCGCAATTTACCAGGGAAAACCTAGTTCCCGACGACTTATTTTCACGATCAAGCCTTTTCAGATATGTTGTTAATAGACACATACACTTTAAGGACCGATTTGTGGTGAGAAATATTCACGAGGCTCTCGCGAACCTTGTGAAAATTTCTCGCATGTGAATAAAAGTTGGTTTACAGTATACTGAATGTTATTTTTAGATTTTACACTGTAGATTGGTTCAAAAAATTAATAACCTGAAACAAATAATTGTTTTAGCAATAAAGTATTTAGTTGTCAGGGGTATTTTCATACAGATACTTTCAAATACTAACATATGTTAAATGTTTTTTAAATGTGAGTTTTATCTGTGACTTGTAGGTGACCTGCCCTCTGTATTAGAGGACACTAAGAAGGAGTTGTGTAAGCTGAGTGAAGACGTCCACAAGTTTTCTTTTGACATTGTGTTCGGTACTCTGAGGGGATATCTCGCTGACGTCAGCAATATGGAGGTCAGGCTCTAAAAGGATGTCAAGGAATTTAAGGCCAAACAAAATATCCTGATAAAGATTAACCTAAACACAAGACGCTGATAAATGGTTTACTTTGTTGTTAATTTTCTGTATTCAGTGATAACTGAAGTATTTTTTCTAGATATGGACATCAAAGAGTGCTGGCGGTGCCCTGACCTCTGACCTCCCCACATTTAGCCTCTCTCCACAAGAATATATTACAAAAGTAAGACAATCACTTAATGTCAAGCAACAAGTTTAGTAGAGTGGCTATTAAAATCTTTATAATTTGTAAGTAAACAAGATTTAATGTTTTGATATGATCACACAGGTAGGGCAGTACTTGATGACGTTACCCCAGCATTTAGAACCTTTCACCATGCAGGACAATCCTTCAGTATTGGTTGCTTTGAAGCATGGGAAATTGCCCTATACTGATGAAACAGGTATATATGTTGTTGCCATACTGATACTTATACAGAGTACTTTTCTCCTTTGAAAGTGCATTGCACTGTGAATAAAGGTATTCCAAATAAAACATTGTAGATTTCATGATTTTATATATTTGAAGTTAACAGACATTGTTGAAATCATACCTATTAAACAATTGTTATTTTTGGACATTTATGGCTTTAACAGAGCTCCCAGAACAAGTGGCAGACTTGTGGTTGGAGTCCATAGCCAGGGGGACAATGCACCTCTACAGTGAACAGATCTTGAAAATCCCAGAACTATCCAGTCATGCTACAAAACAACTCATAACAGACATAGGTACTAAATACTATCCTATAAAACTAAAAAAAAAACCTCAAAGCAGACATGGGTACTAAACACTATCCAGTCATGCTACAAAACAACTCATAACAGATATAGGTACTAAATACTATCCCATAAAACTAAAAAAAAAACAACTCATAGCAGACATAGGTACTAAACACTCTCCCATCATGCTACAAAACAACTCATAACAGACATAGGTACTCAAAACACTATCCAAACTATCCCATCATAGTAAAAACAACTCATAACAGACACATAGGTACTAAACACTATCCCATCATGCTACAAAACAATTCATGATAGAATAGATACTTAACACTATCCCATCATGCTACAAAACAACTCATAACAAATAAAACTAGTTCTAATTGTAACGGGGACCGTTACAGATGTTCCCCAAACGCTCCCAACTCCCTTTTTGTGCAAATTTCCTTTAAAACTTTTTTCAATGTGCTTAGTATCGCAGGATTTCATAAAAGAATTTTAAAAGCTACAATAATATCACTGTTTTGTCATTTAACGCATTGTTCGCAAACGCACGTTCATGCACATGCAAGGTGATCATAACATGTTGTCTAAACCATTAACATATCTTTATATTCCAGAAATCAATAAAAAGTCATAAAAATATAAATTTTACCGTTTTTCAAACATATTGTTCATTTTACGCATTGCGTGTGCGCATGTGCATGCAAGCACGTCCTTGCATTCAATTTTGATACCAATATCATGTAGGAATCCATAATACCTATTCATATTCTAAACTTCATTCTGTTTTGTTGAGAAACAAGAAAGACATAGGCATGTAAAGTTTCAGCCAATGAGATTGCAGCACACGTGGATTTATGTGCTTTCATGATAATTCTTATATATCATGCTGTAGATCTTCATAATATGTGACTAAGTTCAAAATTTCAAAGGATTATGACGTAAAACAAGAAAGATATTGAGACTTTAGTTTCAGCCAATAGAGCAAAGCGCACGTGCAAAGATCTTGCAATTTTGACCATGTCATCTTGTCCATACTACTTCTATATTCATGCATTGTGAGTTTCAAAAAATTCCATCAATAAATAGAAAAGTTACGACTTCATCCATTATCTTTGTAATTTCACATGTTGCACGTGCGTGCTCTTGCCAGCACACGCGCATGTACGAGCTTTCATGAAAATTATTATATATCATGCTGTAGATCTTCATATTGTGTGACTAAGTTCAAAATTTCAAAGGATTATGACGAAAAACAAGAAAGATATTGAGACTTTAGTTTCAGCCAATCAGAGCGAAGCGCACGTGCATGCGCGTGAGAACTTGCTATTTTGACCATGTCAACACGTCTATACTACTAATATATACTTATATTATGAGTATCAAAGCATATAATAAAAAAATAGAAAAGTTACGGCTGTATCACGCTCTTGCAAGCACGTGCGCGCAAAATCGTTCCGCAAATGTACATAACATGCCAAGGTTTCACTTAAGTCGGACGTGTAGTTTACAAGATCATTCGCAGAAAAGATTTTCCCAGGAAGAAGAAAAATAATAATAATAATAATAACTAGATGCGTTCTTGTTGCTAGGGCAACAAGTAGGTCTTCCGACCGACTTTTCTTTAGAGTTCTATGCTGCGTCATCCCATGAAATAGATTTCAGAATATATGTTTTCGTTTACGTTCATTTACAGTAGTTTCACAACACAGATCGTGATTGTTCCAGGTATTTCACAAAATATCTCCAAATATAGCTTTTAAAAATCAGCAAAATGTTCCACACATGTTATAAAAGAGTGAAAAGTAATTTGCAACTGAAAAAAGACAAAAAGAAAGAAAAAATTTAGGGAACGCCTCGAGCGAGATTCGAACCCCCGACAGTAAGACAAAGTTTGCTTCGGTCATATCTTTGCAATAATCAAACAAATGAAGAAAATGAAAACATATATAGATATCTTTGAAGACGCTCTATAAACCCTGTAAATCCGAAAAAAAAATATTGAAAAACAAAAAAGTTGAAAATTTGGACTTTTTGAATTCACTTCCGTTTGCGACCGGAAGTAGGTACGACAAAAAATGAAGGACGTTCGGCACTTCTACATGTGATGTTCTTTCATGTCCATAAGTTTCAATGTCATATCTTTAGCCGTTTTCGAGAAAAGTAGTGTACAAAAATCCATTTAAAAAATACAAATTTCCCCAAAAATCGCGAACGGACGAAAATTTTGAAAAAATGAAAAACACGTCTGGAGATATTAACCTGATGCATCTTTCCTGTAAAAATCTTTGAAATCCGTACAGTCACAGCTGAGATATCGCCATAAAAATGAAAAAAAGAATAATAATAATAATAATAATAATAATAGGAAACCGACGGAAAACAATAAGGTCTTCATCGGAAGACCTTAATAATAAGAAACAGAGTAAAAACAATTACCCCAACTAACATAATTACTAAACTCTTCTAGACTATCCCATCATGCTACAAAACAACTCATAACAAATATAGGTACTAAAAATTCATTGATTTTGTAAAAATTAACAAAGTGGTTTCAGTGAAAATTGTATTTTGTTTAAAAAAAAAAATCAAAGAAATGTAAATAAAAGTTTGTTACTTCTAACTTCAATTGTGATAATTAAAAAAATATATATTTCAGCAATCAGTGTATACATGTATTTCAGGTGGTTCTCTGTTAATATTACATTATGTTGTAATGGCTGACTTTGGTTTTTTTTTGTACAGATTACCTGTGTAATGTATTGGATGACCTTGGCCTTTATGCGTCAGAGACCTTGAGGAACATTGACACCCTTCTGAAGGCCCCACAAGAGGAATATTTAGACACTGCAGAGTCTATGCCACAGCGTCTATCACACGCCATAAGCAGCATGAGAAACATTGAACTTTAATCTTCATTTGTACAGTGGAATCTCTTACTAAGTAAATATATTTATCATGTGTTATTCTGGTGTTTTTTTTTTTAAATTAGATTCAATATAGATTCTTATTTTGCAGTATAGGGCCATCTTTAAAATTTTTTTGATTGTCCTCTTCCGACCAACTCAATAAAAATGGCTGGACTCAAAACTTTTTTTTTACATTCCATGGCCTAATGGGAAAAAAAAATCATTACAACATGCAATGTGAAATTGAAGCATATTCAAATTTAAATAATAGACTGTAATTTTAAAAATGTTTGATAATTCTTATTAGTTCAGTGTATTAGATTGTGAAGTGGAAAACAAATTTTGTAGGTAAGCCCCCCCCCATCCCCCGAAAAAAACTTAGGCCACATTTAATCTAATATTCACATGCAAGCATCCTCATTTAGTCTAAAAAGCTGATTCAGGTTTGTTCAAATCATGTCCCCTGTGAGTAGAATAGGTCAGAACTACAGGGGATCATCATTTTTTACAGGAATATAGGAGGAAATATTTAGTAGAAAAGCTCCATAGTGACTCAGGTCAGCATTTAGCCTCATGGGCCTCCTGTAGAAGATTTCCACTTCACTACATGGGGGCTGCTAACACTTGTTGTTTGATCTTATAAAAACCATTATGCATACTTAAATTCATATTTGTAAATTTATAAAGTGATCACATAAAATTGAGGTATGTTACTGGCCCCTGTTTCCTAGCAATGCCTTATCTGGTATTTATTTCTTTGAGTACAGACTTAAAATTCTGGGCACATCTGTGTCATTTACCTGTGCCTAATTACTGCTCTTGCAAAAAAGGCACGAAAGTTTTGACTAGGCTCCTTTGAATGAAGATTACATAGGAAGACTAGAGGGAACGGTCCCTCCACTTGATTTCACTTGTACTATACAGATCTGATGTCTGTAAACTTACTTCTGTGTAAACATTGATTGATTGCAAGCTGGATTGTGAACTGAGACCTGTTAAAAAATACAAAACAAACCTAATTACATACGCGGTTTCCATAGCAAGTTTTATTGCTTGATGGGGAAATGGCGTATTTCCTATTGATTCGATTGAATCAGACTGTAACAAATGAACGGCCTTCTATATACCTCTGATAATTGAGAATCAATGAAGTTTTTCATTGATGTTCTCCACCAACATTATTCATATATGTTTGTCTGCGCATATCTCATTTCAGTGAAAAATAATGCTTTTCAAATACTTTATATCTCATTTTAGAGAAAATAATCCTTTTAAATAATGAAACGTAATTTTAACATCATGCAAATTCAAAGAATGCTGATCCTTCACTTTCTGTGTCCTAGTGGGTGGTATGTCATATATGAACGCCCTATGATATGTCATTCAAAAGTATTCAACCAAAGTTATAATTTTTAGGTCACGTGAGTAAACAACTTGATGAAATAAAATTTATAAAATTTCCAAAATTTTTGAAAGATGTGGCCCCAGGGTCTGTGATTCCCTTGGGATTGGGTGCACAACTGATAAAGTGGAAATGGATTTTCTCTTTATTACTCTGATCTACCTCTTGGTATTAAGTAACCAAAGTAAGCATGCTAAGTGTATAGTTATGATAAGCAATGGTGCCTCTTTCAAAATTGTGAATTTTATGGGCTATGGTTTAATCAAATTCAATTGTTGGAAGGTTGTTACATGATACTCAGGTGACCTATAAGGCCCATGAGCCTCTTGTTGAAAATTAGGTCAAACATGAAGGCCAATGGGTCAAAAATCTTGCATTTAGCCTGCTTGGAAACATCTTGTTACGAGAAATTCACATGTCAAATATGCAACTCCTGTTGATCTCTTCTCGGTCAAAATTTGTAAGGAATTTTAACATTTTTGAGAAGTAGGTCAAAACTTCAAGGTCAATGTCACGGGGTCGTAAATCGTACCGTATTTGAATAGGTCTTGTCACAGATAATATTCATATGAAATATGAAAGTCATATCTCTTCTAATTCAAAAGTTATGATCATTGAAGGTTAAAGTTTTTGTGTCAGACTGGCAGACGAATGTGATTAATGTCGCGAAAGCCGGGGACTATTTCGCCTGAACTATTTGAGAAATACTCTACCGTATTCTTTATTACGTACAATTTTAAATAAAATTATTATACCTCTACTGATTTTTCCCCAAATCACATTAGATCAATAATATACAGTTCAAAAGTATATCATTGAGGGAGTTCCGGTTAGCAAGATCCAAGTGCCAGGACTATATGAAGTATTCAATTTATGCCATATTTATTGGGAGTAATGGGCGTCAGCCCTTATGCATCAAGTATTTGCTCAAAGAAATATTCATAAACAAGAAAAATGGTCATTTTCCGCCAAAAACTTATACAATATTCGAAAATTACTTCATTTCCCCTGTAGTATTTTTAATTTATGCTCAAATTAATATGTAGACAACTAAAAGAAGAAGATGTGTTTGTGAAACACTGATGCTCCTGTATGGCAGCAGAGACATAAATAACTAATGGCGATGGTTGAAGTTTCTCAAATACAAGTCAAACTCCAAGGTCAAAAGGTCAAAATTGTTGGTATCCAAAAGAACGAATACAACCGTGAAATATGACAGCCCTAGTACTACGGTTAAAAAGTTTTGGTCAAGGTTAATCTTTTTAAAATGGGTCAAACTCTACAGTCCAGGTCAATAATTTTTTATCCTGTCACAGTAAATATTCATGTGAAGTATGAAAGCCTTATCGCCTTTCTAAAATGCGTTATTACGCCTTTCCAAAAGGCGTTATTACGCCTTTCCAAAAAGCGTTATTACGCCTTTCCAAAAAGGCGTTATTACGCCTTTCCAAAAAGGCGTTATTACGCCTTTCTAAAAGGCGTTATTACACCTTTCTAAAAGGCGTTATTACGCCTTTTCAAAAGGCGTTATTACGCCTTTCTACAAGGCGTTATTACGCCTTCCTTAAAGGCGTTATTACGCCTTTCTAAAAGGCGTTATTACGCCTTTCTAAAAGGTGTTATTATGCCTTTCCAAAAAGTTATTATGCTTTTTGAATAACCATTATTTTGCATTTAACAGGCCCGTGCTTTTAATAACCCCCCCCCCACACACACACACACACACTCCAGTGGCCAAATTCGTGGGGGAAATACTCGGTAAAACTTTATTTAAATGCAATAATTTGTCACAGTTTTACATACTGCAACAAAATGTTCAGGAACCAAGAAACCAATAGTTAATTATGATATTTAAAATGTAGACTTTTCCTCAAAAGTGTGTATGTTTTATGTATTACTGGCCTACATGAAAAGGAAAAGGAAAAGGCGTTATCTTATGTTGATAAATATAGAAAGATTTAATAATTAAAACCATCTTTATTTATGCAATTCTCTGTATTCCTGCACATCTCACTGACAACTGTTTGCATTCGTATTAAGAGAAGGCAACACTCTACTTGTGAAGATCTAGAATATAGGCAGACTTATCTTGGAGCTTTGCTTGCCATGTACAGTGTATTAAAATTTATGTCATTTGAAGATATTTTTCTTTTTTCTTGGAAAAAAGCAGGCAACTATTTGCATGGCTATAATGAGCAATTGAAATCAATGACCCTTGGTAGAGGTGTGCCTGGTATGAAAGAAGGACTTAGTTGGTTCAACATTGAAAATATATGACGCATTCAAAAATCTTTTTTCCTGGAAATCTAATTGCTATCTGTTTAAATTATTTTTTGAGAAATTAGTCCTATATCTAATTGTGAAATTCATGTCATATGTTTAGCTATGTATTGAAAGTAAAAGGCGTAATAACGCATTTTGGAAAGGCGTAATAACACATTTTAGAAAGGCGTAATAACGCCTTTAACGCCTTTTGGAAAGGCGTAATAACGCCTTTTAGAATGGCGTAATAACGCCATGGAGAGGCGTAATAACGCCTTTTAGAAAGGCGTAATAACGCCTTTTGGAAAAGCATAATAACGCCTTTTGGAAAGGCGTAATAACGCCTTCTAGAATGGAAAGGCGTAATAACGCCTTTTAGACAGGCGTTATAACGCCTTTTGGAATGGAAAGGCGTAATAACGCCTTTTCAAAAGGCGTTATAAAGCCTTTTTTCGCGTTATTACGCCTTTTCGAAAGGCGTTATAACGCCTTTGAAACGCCTTTTTAATTTTTTTTTCTCTCTAGATTGATCCTAATAGGCTTTCGTAAATCAAAGACTAGTTAAAGCTTTTAAAAGATAAAACAAGTTTTCACCGGCATTAATTTTATGCATCAAGGCTCGCAAAATAATTTGATATTTCAATCATCCAATTACCGTCTAATAGAGGTCGGTAGCAACGGTTTTTAATGTTTGGGGGGGGGGGGGGGGCTCTGACAAAAAAATCTGAGTACGTCAGAGCTGTGCCACACGTGAACCATCAGATCTGTTTTACCATGATAGATTTCTTCCGTATAAATCGGAGATAAAATTATACAATTTTGCTTTGAGACTACAATCCATTGGCGTCGGAAGCAAATTGAAAGGGGGGGAGGGGTGGCTAAGTTTTAAAAAAAAACAACTATACCTTCAAAAAAAAAACAGACAAGCAAAAAATAAACAACAAACAAACAAAAAAAGGGAAATCTCCTTTTCCCAAACACCTAAACCTACGCAGAATGTTCAATGTCTCTACTAAGTTTATGTTTGGAAAAAAAAGGGGGGGCTAAGCCCCCCCCCCCCTTCCCGGTTCCGACCCCTATGCAATCAGTCACAAGTTGGCAGATCATTGTATTAAATGTGAACAAACCTACATGAATAGACACTCCACCTAGATTTTTTTTAATAACGAATTTCGATCGGTTAGAAACACATGCATATGGTCCACGTATTGCAGTCCTTTTTTAAAGGACAGCAACTTGTTTCACTATACGGAAGCGTATTAGTGCCACTTGCACACTTTACTTTTTTTTAATTTCGACACTTTAATCTGTAAATTTTACACTTTAAAGTGTAAATTTTACACTTTAATCTGTAAATTTTACACTTTATTATGTAAATTTTACACATTAATCTGTAAAATTTACACTTTAATCTGTAAAATTTACACTTTATTGTTTATCCACATAGTCAATTTAGCATCTTCACACATCCTCAGTAACACATTTTTAAGCCAATAAAATGTTAGTTTAAGCAAATTTTCTGAATTGATAGGATTTATAGATTATATAACAATTGTGTCATCCATATATTATTTATGTGAAATTTTAAACTTTAACAGGCCCTTTAATCTATATTTTTACACTTTAATCTGTAAAATTTACCTTTGATCTGTAATTTGTGCATATATGTCTGATATTCTTCACTTTATATTCAAAGAAAATTTTACTTTAATATAAAACATCAGAATTAAATTTTATCATGCAAATTTTACACTTTCTGTTGGCTTAGAATTGTGTTACATGAGTCAATGTGTGAAGATGCTACAATTGACTATGTGAATAAACAAATAAAATGTAAATTTTACAAATTTTCTGAAGTGTAAAATTTATAGATTATATAAAATTGTGTCATCCATATATTAATGTGTAAATTTAACAGATTATATGTGTAAAATTTACACTTTAATGTGTATAATTTACAGATTTATAGTGTAAAAATTTACACTTTAATATAAAATTTAAATTTAACATGTAAAATTTACAGATTGTGTTAGTGTAAAATGTGTGAAGATGCAAATTAAAGTGTAAAATATACAGATTAAAGTGTAAATTTTACAGATGAAAGTGTAAATTTTACAGATTAAAGTGTAAAATTTACAGATTAAAGTGTAAAATTTACATTTTAAAGTGTAAAATTTACAGATTAAAGTGTAAAATTTACAGATTAAAGTGTAAATTTTACAGTTTAAAGTGTAAAATTTACAGATTAAAGTGTAAATTTTACAGATTAAAGTGTAAAATTTACAGATTAAAGTGTAAAATTTACACTTAAAGTGTAAAATTTACAGATTAAAGTGTAAATTTTACACTTTAAAGTGTACATTTTACTGATTAAAGTGTAAATTTTACAGATTAAAGTGTAAAATTTACACATTAAAGTGTAAAATTTACAGATTAAAGTGTAGAAATTAAAAAAAAGTGAAGTGTCCAAGTGGCACTAATACGCTTCCGTAATAGTGATATACCACTATTATAGCGGAATTTACGTTTCCCCCCAACCTGTAAAGTTTCTCAATCGAGCAGGAAAAATAAGGTCCAAAATCTTGTAACCATTATCATCGGGAATGAAGGAGGTTATGTGTGTTTGTGTTGGTGAGGGAGGGTGTATATGTGTGTTTGTTTGTAAATAATACAAAAGCAGATGCAAATTCTTCTTAATACCGGGACATACATAGATGCAACTATCCATGGAATCAAACAAATGGAATATATAGAATCATATCCAGAATGGTTGTCTTTGGATTCCCTTTGACCAGATTGTCATATTATGAAGCAATGAGGTATTGTGTAATCACTTTCAATTAATCAAAATGTCAATCAATGTGAACCCTGGTCCACATCCATATATAGTGTTAATTTAAAGGCAGTTAGATGATCAGTTGAAAGGATCAATTCATCAAATATCAGACGCTATCGTCAGCAATACAATAAATATTTATCTGCATAAAAATACACCTTTGTCAACAGCATCATAGAAATAAACTTGTGATGGAGAATTTACGTGCAATGCACTCTTTCATGCCTCAGGGCATTATGTTTTAATGAGAAAGTTTGTTAAATGGTAATGGTTTAGTAATATCTCTTTGTCCATCTTTGTCCTGGAAATGATACCTTGATTTTTCCAACATTCATTTGAAAATTTAATTAATAGATTACATATAATACTCTACATGAGATTTACGCAAAATTAATGGCAGTAAGGGATATTAAAAAGAAACACCCGAGAGGCTAAAGCAGAAGAACTGAGAATGAGTGACGAAAATTAAAGGCATAACGACGTCATCTGTGCGCCGTTGGACAAAACAAACAAGTATATACTGACAAAACGTCAGAGATACTCAAGCTGTAGAAAGTCAACTAGGAAGTGTCATTAATATCCTAAAATGGTATAAGATAAGGGCTGTCGAGTAAGACTCGAGTTCAATCTTCTGTTGAATAAAATACATGTACATGAAACAAAATTCATACATTGCATTTAATTAGAATAGATATAATTAATGGTACTACTTTTTAAGATGAATTTACTTACTCACTTTTAATAATATTTTATAGACCATAGGTGCCGTTTCTTAATTTAATGAAATATTTTTTTATCCTGATACACTTCAAACTATATGTGCGTTTGTTTTCTATTTTTACTTTTTTTTTTTTTTTTTTTTTTGTGGCTGTGCGACATCCGTATGAATCCAAAAGAAGTTATATAGGTTCTGCTACCAAAGCTGAAGATAACTAGAACGATCTTTTGAAATAAAAAAAAAATACGAGGGGGAATTTATCATTGATGTTATGCTATAATTTTACTGTCCTTCAAAGTGCACATGCACATCATTCTCAGGCCCGTGAGAAGCAATTTCAATATGGGGGGTACAACCATACATTTTCTGGCCATGCATAGTAGAATTTGTTATTGGGGTGACCTGCGTCACCTTTCAGAGTAAACAGTGGAGTCCAATGATGCTTTGTCAGCGTCTGTAAAAGTTAGAGATTCCTACGCAAAGGAAAGCGCGAAATCTCTGTATAGAAACTGTTAAGCTTCACTCGTTGTTCATTCGCCATAGAAAAGAATCCGACATTTAACGCTTAGTATCTTTGAATATACAGATTTTTTCAAAATAAGCTTCATTTTTGTTTCTAGAAAAATTTTTATCTACAAAAATAATATCTTTTCGTGTATTTTAACTGAGTGAATCGATGACTTAGCATCGTTTTAGATAACTCAAGCCCCTCTAGGGCTTGAGTAATTACGTGGGATGTTTTTATTTTTAATAGTACAGTGTATATTATATAATTGAATGAAAGGATGTATTCGCTTTAACAAAAGAATTGACCTATAGGAGAGAACAATTTCCCGGAAAAAACGACATTTAAAAATCAATCTTTATTTGTTGTTTTCTACCGTATATATGTCTAAATTTTTCAAATTTTTATTTGATACCTCAAATGTATTATTTACAACTTTACAATAAACCTCCAAAGTTGATCGAAACACCATTTTGTCGATAAAAGCATTGATTTTTGCATGAATTTTGGCCTTGAAGTCCTTCAGGGCAGGCCTGCCCCTAAATAAAACTGTGATATTTTGATAGGTTAGGATGTAAGGAATAAATTAAGATAAGATTTTTTTAGGGGCACCCCTGCCCTGGGGTCGAAATTCATAAAAAACCTGTAAAAAAATAGGGAAACCTGATTTTCATCACCTGCTTGAAATTTATGCCCCTTATTTTTATAGTCAGACTAGCTCAGATGATATAAGCGCTGACTTTTGCACCTTGGATACTTTCTTTTTAAAGTCGGGGGTTCGAATCCACCTGGTACAACACTTTTAAACTTTTAAATTTCGTCTTTTCAAAGACTATTTAGATTTTTTATATAGATTTGTGTATTTTTCCTTCAATTATCTATCCTTTATGCATGCCCATTATTGATATATAAGAAACACTAAAGAGATATCAAATCGTAACAATCCAATGTACAGTTCTCAGTCAGGCGGAACGAACCTCAGTATAAGCACACTTTCTTCGAGGACAAGAATAACTCACTCTGTGTTACTCAATACAGGTATTCTTGGCAGCATTGAGCTGCAATGAATTTCAATTGTATATGTTCCTTATAATTAAATCACATTGATTTTGGCTACATATTTCAGTAAATGCACTCCCTTGGATTTCATTTAGGCCTATATAATTTGCACACATTAATGACATGTTTTATTATATCCACGGATAAATGGCCTAGACATGAAGAACAGAATTCAGAGACAGTAGACACTACCTTTATGAACCATGAGAAGTAAAGACAAATATCAATTAGTACATATGGAGATAAACTCAGAAAATCAATGAAAGGGTTCCTCCTACCTCTACTAACTGAAATAAAAATTTAGGAAAACAAATTATTATATGTATTTAGCCTAATGTCATTAATCGGAACGTAAATCGACAAGCTTTTTGTAGAGAAAAAAACCAAGCCCGGTCCTATAGGTCAGATCCCTATTTATAATGAAGTGATCCTTTCAAAATAAAAATCAAAATAGATAGGGGGATTGAATAAATATTTCAATT
This sequence comes from Saccostrea cuccullata, assembly GCF_032062105.1. Taxonomy (NCBI): domain Eukaryota; kingdom Metazoa; phylum Mollusca; class Bivalvia; order Ostreida; family Ostreidae; genus Saccostrea; species Saccostrea cuccullata. The sequence goes on along the minus strand of NW_026940631.1, from coordinate 1,016,748 downwards.
TTTTGTGATAACATTTCATTAATAAATGGCGCCTTTGAGTGAAATTTCAAAATACACTAGATTGTAGCATGCACTGTTACAACTCAAAATGTAACAAGCAAATTCAAAGAGCTGTGGTCCCCCGCTTTCCGTGTCTTTGTGGGTGAGTTGTCATTTTTTATGACATATTGTGTCTAATATAAACACCCTATCATATGTCATTTATACTCAACAAAAAAAGTTAAGGGCCACTTACTTTTTTGAAAGTTTTAAAAACTACAACTATTTTTTGTTGCACTTTTTTGTTTTATCTGGGTTTCCATACATTTTTATGAATTGTTATTCAAACACACTCTTGATTTGTGCTCCATTTCTGAGATTTTTGCTAATTGAACATTTTGCTTTATCCACATTTCTGTGATATTGGCTGTATTGTATACTCATTGGCAACCTCAAAAAGGAACAAGATTCGATAATTTGTACAATATTTGTTGCTTTTTGCCATTTAACACGTTTTCATGCCTGAAGGAAGACATCTGACGGTAGAAGAAGCCGCAAGGGCCATTGGAATGCTTCAAGCTGGATGTTCACAGCGTCATGTTGGAGCGCAACTTGGTGTAAGTCATTCTGTTCTGTTGGAACGATACGAAGAGACTAATACCGTCAAACGGAGACCTAAAAGTGGTCGTCCAAAAAGTACAACTGTTAGACAAGATAGACAAATATCACTACTTGGAAAGGGAAATCGAATGTCTTCAGCTGTTGCTTTGAACAGAGAGCTATCTGCAGCAACAGGTATAAGGATTTCCACACAAACCTTGAGAAACAGACTGCATGACGCGGGATTACGTACCAGAAGACCTGCTGTGCGCCCACCTTTGACCGTGGAACATCGCAACCGTCGCCTCCAGTTTGCTCAAGACCATATCAACTGGGACCATCATCATATCCAAGGAGTGTTATGGACTGATGAATCCAGATTTTGTCTGGATTTTAATGATGGTAACAGACGAGTATGGAGGAAGAAAAAAAGAGAGGTTTAAGGGCTGCTGCATCACTAAACATGACCGGTTTGGTTGTGGATCAGTCATGGTTTGGGCAGGTATCAGTTACGATGGTTCCACAGACCTTTATGTCATAAGGAATGGATCGCTAACAGGTGTCTGTTACAGGGATGAGATCCTTGCATCAATTGTTAAGCCTTACGCTGGTGCCATCCATGAAAATTTCATACTGATGGATGACAATGCCAGGCCCCATCGTGCGAGAGAGGTCAATCAGTACTTAGAAGAAGAAACAATCGAAAGGATGGGTTGGCCAGCAAAATCACCTGACCTGAATCGAATAGAGCATGCATGGGACATGCTCCAGAAGTTAATTTTAGGAAGGCAAAACCAACCAAGCACGCTCCGTGAACTCGAGTTTGCTCTTGTTGAGGAATGATCAAGAATTCCACAGGACGACTTCCGAAATCTAATCAACAGTTTTCCAAATCGATGTCGGGAAGTAATTCGGGCTAGAGGCGGTCATACAAAATACTGAAAGTAACGTTTGTACTTTCCAGGTTGTTTAAAACCCTGAAAACACGACTGTTGTTTCCTCATGAAATCCTGTATTGATGAAAATTCTTGTTGTTTCGACAGTTTAATGTTGTTACATGTTGTTCATTTGTTTATTATAAGAGATTTATAATTGTTTACATTTAAGATGTTATTTGTTTCCACCACCTTTACAATATATGTTGCAAAAATTAAAATTCTCAAGTTGGCCCTAAACTTATTTTGTTGAGTGTATTTAGAAATTATCACTAAAGTTGATTTTTTTTAAAATAAGGTCAATCGTGAAGGTCAAGGGGTAAGAAATCATAGCATGCTCGGAAATATCTTGTCACAGGTAATGCACATGTCAAATATGAAAGCCCTATCTCTTCTCAATATAAGGAACAAGATGTGTTTGTGAAACACTGATGACCCCGTATGGCAACATAACGAAGATTAAACTTTTCTTAAATGCAAATGGAATACATTATTACCCAAAATAGGGTTTTCTCACAAGAAATACGATTGTGAAATACAAAATCCCTAGCACCACCTGTTCAAAAGTTATGGTCAAGGATACATTTTTGAAAGGTAGGCCAAACTCCAAGGTGAAAGGGTCTGAGTTGTTGATTTCTTAAGAAAAGTCACAAGTAATACATAAGTGAAGGATGGAAACCCTAACGCTAACCGTTCAATAGTTATGGCCAAGGTAAAAGTTTTTGAAAAGTAGGTCAAACTCTAAGGTCAAGGTCAAAGGATCAATGTTCTTGGTATCCAATGAAAGGTCTTCTCACAAGGATTACATATGTGAAGTATAAAAGCCCTAGCTCTTACCATTCAAAAGTTATGGTCAAGGTTAAAGTTTTTTCATATCAAAATACAGAAATCTCCAAGGTACAGGTCAAAAGGTCAAAGTTGTTGGTATGCAATGAAAGGTCTTGCCACAAAGAATACATATGTGAAATGTGATAGTCCCAGTATCTACCGTTCAAAAGTTGTGACAAAGGTCAAAGTTTTTGAAAAATAGGTCAAACTCCAAGGTCAAGGTCAAAGGGTCAAAGTTCTTGGTATCCAATGAAAGGTCTTTGCACAAAGATTACATGTGTGAAGTATAAGAGTCCTACCCCTTACTATTCAAAAGTAATGGTCAATGTTAAAGTTTTTTCATAAGTACGGAAATCTCCAAGGTCAAGAGGTCAAAGTTGTTGGTATCTAATGAAAGGTCTTGTCACAAAGAATACATATGTGAAATATAAAAGTCCTAGTATCAACCTTTCAAAAGTTATGGCCAAAGTAAAAGTTTGGAATTTTGTGTTAAAGTGGGTCAAACTCCAAGGTCAAAAGGTCAAAAGGTCAAATTTGGTGGTATCCCAAAAAAGGTCTTGTCACAAGGAATACACATGTGAAATATGAAAGTCATAGCTTCACTAAATCAAAAGTTATGGGCAAGGTTAAAGTTTTTGTGACGGACTGACAGCTAGACAGACAGACGGACAGACGGGTGAGATTTAATGTCCCCTCGCTTTCGCAAAAGCAGGGGACAATAACAACGCAAAATGGGGGATTCCCAGTTTATTACATTTTGCGTTGTTATTCCCGGATTATTACATTTAGCGCTCGATGATCTCAATGCAAAATGTTTTAGCGCAAAATTTACGCAGTCATCCCGGTTTATTGTCCCCCGCTTTCGCGAAAGCGAGGGGACATTAAATCTCATTTGTCTGTCTGTCAGTCTGTCTGTCTGTCCGTCCGTCACAAAAACTTTAACCTTGCCCATAACTTTTGATTAAGTGGAGCTATGACCTTTATATTTCACACATATTTCTTTGGGTACCACCAAATTTGACCTTTTGACCTGAACCGTAGTTTGACCCAATTTTACACAAAAAATTTACACTTTTACTTTGGCCATAACTTTTGAAAGGTTGATACTAGGACTTTTATATTTCACATATGTATACCTTGTGGCAAGACCTTTCATTGGATATCAACAACTTTGACCTTGGAGATCTCCGTACTTATGAAAAAACTTTAACCTTGGCCATAACTTTAAAACGGTAAGGGCTAGGGCTGTCATACTTCACATGTGTAATCCTTGTGAGAAGTTCTTTCATCGGATAACAACTTTGACCCTCTGACCTTGACCTTGGAGTTTGGCCCACTTTTTAAACTTTTGATTGAGAAGAGATAGGATTTTCATATTTGGCATGTGCATTACCTATGACAAAATATTTCCGAGGTTGCTATGATTTCTGACTCCTGCACCTTGGCCTTTACGATTGACCTTATTCTATAAAAAATTCAACTTTGGTGATAATTTCTAAATGACATATGATAGGGCGTTCATATTTGACATCTCATCCACAAAGACACCGAAAGCGGGGGACCACAATTCTTTGAATTTGCTTGTTACATTTTGCATTGTTATTACATTTCGCGTTGTTACAATGTACATAGATAAATAGAATCACATCGGTTGAGCGTTTGACTCCATATTAATTTATCTTCAACAAGAACTTGTTTGTAAAATAAAATGTTTATGAAACTAAAATGCAAATGGATAATCACTTCGAACACTTTGTCAAAAACATTGAAACCCCTAGTGTGAAATGGTATGCTTTCATCTGACAATTAATTGTTCAAAAACTCTCTTGTGATTGATATATCTTTTGTTCCGCTCTTTCCTGGCACATCATATTTCTCTGTTTTTCTCCCTAATGTCTATGAATAATATATTTATTGAGATAGAATTCCATTAATTGTTCAATAATTTTACAAGTTTATAATAAACTGAAAGTTCTCAAAGGTATATGAAGCCGATATTGACTGAATTATAAAGAGGTTTAACCCACAGGCACTTGACGTTACTTATTTTTAACCTGTATTTTATTGTCTCTGTTATTTTTCTGAATGTTGAAGTTCCAAAACATTTTGCAGTACCAAAAAACCCGATAAAACCAATTAATTTGAAAAAAAAAAGACATAAAAAAAAAAGAAAAAATAAAAGTTGAAGACTGCAAAAAAATGTGTCAAGCTCTAATGGCAGTGATGAAACTTTTCCTTGAATTATTTCGATAATAAAAAGACGAAAAGAAAAAAGTCATTCGTAATCATCCCCCCCCCATCCTTATCAGTCATTTTTACACTTTGTTAAAGCTGAACACGACTCCTAAATAGGCATACGCCATTTTCGATATCATTATCTACGATATTATCGTTTTACAAACAGCGTGACAGTTTGCTTGATAGGGCGTGCTAAAATTTTATATGCCCATTATCATTTTACTCATCGATTGGACGATTGATTTCAATGGAATCAATAATACTTTGCATATGAAACAGAGAACCCAACAATACCACTGACAATACTGACCAATCGTTTTGAACGACATGTTTACGAGTATGCAGTAAACAACAATAACATGTGGACGGACAAAGCAAGTTTTACAACCTAAAATGATAGCTACATTAGTACAACAGTAGCCGAGTAGCCTTGCTTACTAATTCCATTCTTTGAGTTTTCTTATACATGCACGTAGGCCTACATAAAACCCCATGCGGTCAAATCAAAACAAATATAATACACGCGTTTTTTGAAGACAGAAAGCGATCTTAGACAGACCACGTGTTGCTGGTGAGTACAAATGCCGCACTGGTGAACAATCATTCAATGTGATTGGCCGATATTATCAGGATATTGTTGTATTCTGGGCTTCATATGCAAAGTATTATTGATTCCATTGAAATCAATCGTCCAATCGATGAGTAAAATGATAATCAGCATACAGAATTTTAGCACGCCCTATCAAGCAAACTGTCACGCTGTTTGTAAAACGATAATACATCAACACCAGGCTATACTCTTCAGATTCGTCACACCTGACTGCTTTATTGTCACGGCGACCCGTGTTCGTGCTGGTTATCTTGCATTACGTATACTACGCATGCATAAAAGTCAGTTCTTTTTAAAAATTCTTGACAATTTATTCATTTTACAACGCAATCCGGATATATATTCCTATGTTTCGGAATTTGCAAGATAAAGTTTCTCGTTAACAGGTAATTTTTGTTAAGCAATTGGATTTGAAGGATTTTACTCCAACCACTCTTTAAGCATTTTCTATGACATTTTCTGATGTTATTTTAAAAAATGCAACAGTTATTCTTTTGTGCGCAGGTTTCGAACTCAGAAGGATTTTACTCCAGCCACTAGCTCAAACAACGCGGGTCATAAATGACCGAACGAAATTATATATTCCGTTGGAATTTCGTGAGTGAAATTTTGTGCTAAAGGTGGAAAAAAAATGAATATTTAAAAAGCGTAAAGCCCAAGGTTTGTGTGTAAGAAAACGCATGCTTCTAATTTTTCTTTTGTGTCCCTTGGATTCTATGTATGTTCAGTGGATCAGTCATTGTGAAATGAATCTATTATAGCAATAAACGGTGAATTTTGGAAATTTACGATTGGAGCCACAAATGCGTCTACAATCATGAATGTGAGCCATTCAATTCGCTGTGGATTATTTGTGCCATTTCCAATAGGATTTTTTGTGAAATATTAACTTTTTATGCCACTAATTTCCTACATTTTGTTCATATTTTAAAAATTGTTTGATTTGTCATTGCCTTTTAAGTGCTGTTTATTTATTTGCCTCGCTCTTTGTTCTCATTTGAATGTTACCTGTACCTGTCCAATAAGTTCAATCTACAGGTAACTTACTGGACGGGGTGCAGGACAATAACAAATTTATTGAACCAGGTTTTAACAAAAGATGACGTCACAATTTTTTTTTTAACTTTGTTTACAATTTATTGCAGTTACGTGTACCTGTGTTTGTTTGCATACTGCACTGACCTGTACAACTATAAATTTCTTTGGTATTTTACTTTCCTGCATTAGACGAAGTATTACGTTATTATTGTCACTACCTAGTGCTGTATAGCATACATTCGTCTACACCGGTGTCGAATGATTACACTGAACAGTGAGAAAGTCCGACCCTTAAATATACATGTACAGGGGTCTGCAGGTATAGCGATTCTCCGAACAGAAATGGCGGACACATTCCTTTTACGAATCGTGTGCAGCTTTAATTATGTACATAAGACTCAATCCAAAAATAGCCGTACATGAGCTCTCTCCACCCAAACTTGTATACTTCACCTGAAGTAATTCATAAATATTGAATAGAAGATGAAAATCGATCTCGCCACTGTGAACAAAACATTGCAAATCTACTGCACTGTTAATAGAATCACAACTTTGTTGACCCTGATGTAGAATTATTGATTGTAAAGCAGAATTCTACAAGAAGTTTGGCTCAACGGCAAATCAGATTTACATGTTGTAGTGGGTCTCGACTTCAGAAAGGACAAAGAAAAGCAAGAAACGACACTTATCTAAGGTAGGTTATTTTAATGTTCTTTGCTTAGGAATGAAAGAAATATTTACTTTTTTATTTATTTAAGGCGATGAAGTTTGTTGATCACTACAGTTCTGCTAAATTTCTTCCACCAGTTAAAATCAAGCTTTTTCAACAATAAAGACCTTTAGAAAAAGGTTTTTTTTCGGCTTTAATTTCCTCGCAATTTCTTTGATTATTCATTCCAACGGTCCTTCGTATGAGATTGTACGTGTCGTGATAGGTGCTTGACACGAGAGAGATCCTTCACTGCGGAGACGAAGTTCTCGTTGCAGCTGTAAGCGTGTAACATCAGTGAAACAATCCCAAAAGAACGTAAACATACAAACAATCTAGATCCATTGCAAATAAATACATGTATAAAGAATTAGAAATTCTAGGAAACGCTAAGCAGTGTAACCAGTACCGCTTTTAGCTCACCTAAGCCGAGGTCTCAAGTTGACTTCTCTGATCACATTTTTTCTTGCACCCGTCTGCAAATTAATTCTATGAAATTCAACTTCTCAAAAACCTCTGGGTTGATATACCCAAAACGTGTCACAAACCATTTTTGGGTGAAAAAATTATTTTATCTAATAACACACCTATACCTATTTTGTATACTTGATACATTGTATTTCTCGTACTTAATTAAAATGGCGAGTGATCGGTCTGAAAAACAGCAGTTTTCGACATCCATTAAAAAAAACATATTTCATCGCCTCTTTCATGAATGAAAATTGATAATAACAAGGGGTCCATCAGACTTATATAAAAGCTAGAATGCGTGTGGTCATTCGATGTTTCAGGTTAATTATATATAAGCCAATCCCAAATACCAACAACAATATACTTTTCTTTTTTAAAGTGAAAAATAAAGAAAACAGAATAATATTTGAAAAAAAAACAACTTAACATATGCAACATTTACAAACAGATGAACAACCAAGGATGTTAACATTAATATCAATCACAAGTTAAAAAAAAAGATAAAACTGAAAAAAAGATATCTATTACTAATTTTCTTCATAATTATATAACATGCAAATATATCTTTAATAATGCTCGTAATAACCGTCTTTAAACTGTGTTAAATCATAAATTATCTATCAACAATCTGTCTGCTGCGTGGGTTTGAGTTTACTGGGGTCAAGGCCGATTTGCCGGATATATTGATAAAGGTCACTCTTCACTCCGTCCGTCACGCCACTTCTGTCACGTGTGAGAATCCAAAGCACCTCTACAATTACAACAACAAAAATGTCAGGACCAATTATTTTTCAAATAAATTCTTTCATGTGTAGAAATATGTGCGAAAGAGAAGCTTATTCAATGTCAGAGTCTATATCCTCCCCTTTGTTTGTAACTGATAACGAAAGCATATTAAATTTTAATCGCCAATTTAAAGACGCGTCACAATCTGACTTGTTTTACGGACTTTACTGTTGATCTAATATTTAAAGGAAAAATCGTAATAAACCGGTCAGTAGCATTGATTTATTAAATTGACTTACTTATTCTCTTCGACATCCAGGCACGTAGCAACGGGGGGGGGGGGGGGGGGGGTGGCACGGGGGCAGCCCCCCCCCCCCCACTTTTTTCCCCAACATTACCTTTACTATAGAAAATGTCCATTGAAAAGATAGTTGGCCCCCCACTTTTTACCACAGTATATTGATAGCAAGGAAATATAGGAAATAATTGGAAGTGAAAGGAAGTTGGCCTTGAAAAACGTTGTGCCCCCCCCCCCCCACCCCACCCCCCGAAATAGGATTTTCGAGTTTGGGCAACTTTAATTCTCGGTTTATTTTATTATTTTTTTTTTTTGCTTGTCAACTTTTTTCAGGTAAGTAAAAAAATTTTTCTCAGGTTGCCCCCCCCCACTTTCAAAAACGATGCTAGGTGCCTGGACATCACAAGAGTGCAATTGTAAAAGAGTGAACAAAATAGAGTACTACATGTACAATTATTCATGTGAGCAGCTAATGTTTAAATATTAATTTAGAAATTCTTACCCGTGTGTGCTTTTCCAAAGAAGATATTAGTACAAGAATAAACAATTGAATACTGGTCATAGTCGGTCTTCAACACCCAATAGGGACCATTAGAAACTGTAAGGAAGTGATGTTTCAAAACTTTAAAAAACTTAGACGTAATTGACAGGATTCAATAATTAAGAAAGGGTCAAACGTTAATTCAAACGAAAAAGTGACCCTTCAGTGGGCCTCATCGTAAGGTTTACTTACATCTCCCGAAGCTGACCCTTAGCTTGGCGGGGTCACCGGCGGCGGGGTCAACTGTAGCCGTTCCTGTCACGGAAGAGTTACGCCCCGTTCTGAAATAAGGTCAGGGTCATTTTTGAATTATTATTTCAGGTCTATATGCTTGATGATAAGTACCAAATAACAGTGAGGTAAATCTATGTATATTTTGCTGTGCAATTACCAGTGATTAGATTGCTGCTTTTAGAAGATTTTAAAGTATACGAAAACTTGTAAGAAATGCGATTAAAAGTTGAACTTACATAAAATTAATTCCTGAGTTGATGACCTCAATGGTGCCATCTGGTTTAGGGGAATAGGATGCTGCAGAACACCTTAATAATTCCTCAGCAATGAAAAAGTAACGCTCAAACTCGTACCAACTACCGTAATACTGCAAGATCAAAATGGTAAAATCTTTCAAGTTCTGCCTTCTCAGATCCGGTGTTTCTTTTTAAAAAAGAATTTAAATGATGTCATCAAAATTTCACTTTTCTTGTCTCCACCCTAAAGAACCCCTTTCACACATGGATGATTGGAGACAATTGAAATCGCCTCAGTGGTTCTGGGAAATAGGGCTTGTGAAGAAAAGGGTTCACAGACAAGATAATTTTTTGCATGATTAAATTTTGTCGCCAGTTGCGTATTTGCTTGAGAAAAAAATAGTGTTATTAAAAAAACTTTTGCTTGACCAGGTTGACAATGATTTCAATTTTTATTATTTATCGGTAACGGATAACTTGGTGGGGTTACAATTGCCATCATGGAACAGTTATTGTTACTCCCACTTAGGTTATTTAAATATTGTCCATGATTGACGATGCTGATATCACATGGACTATTGTTCTCTCTCTCTCTCTCTCTCCCTCTCTCACACTTAAAAGACAAAATATTTCACAATCAATACAACTTGCCTTCAAATTTTAGGATATTTTACACTGGTGTGTAATATTGTCATCTGTATTAAAACAAAGCCATCACACATTTTACCCATAGCAAGATTCAGTTAGAAGGGGAACTCCTCTTCGTGGGGGGGGGGGGGGGCACAATTCTTTGAATTTGCTTTTTTTTTTTTTGGCATGTCAGATTTGATATCTTAAAAATAACGTGAAAAAAATCTTTAGCGACGTTTTTATTTTCTTTAACAAAAAGAAGCTGTTTGTTTTATTTGCTTTGTTGTTGTTTTTTATAGTGATATTTTTAGATAATTTTAAACTACACATGTAATAGCAGCTTGTACTTACTTGATCTACATCGAATTCACTTTGTACTGGTACATCCGGGCACCCTCCCAGCCTAAATACCTGGGCCGAGGTATACCCCACAATGGAGAAAAGACAGGAAATAAGAAGAGTTTTCATAATTAACAGCTTAATTAACAATCTAAGGCGAAACAAAGACCCGTGGCCTTATATATAATGTTATCCTGCGTAGATTGTTCCACTGGACTATGATCGTTACGTCATCATGTTTATTTGTTTATCTGTTAATCATATCATGGCAAACATATGTATTTTATATCTCGAACCAAGAGGAAATTGCATCTCTTGCAAAATGCTAACGAATTATTTTTCAAAAACTGTAATATTAAAGATATTTGAAGTGTGTATATATAAAAGTGTTGATTTGATAGGAAAAGATGCAAAACTTGAAGCTGAAAAAATTAATACAGAATATAGAAAATCTGCCCACATGCATTATATTTCCCCTATCTCTTATTTAAACATTGAAAGATTTATGAAAAATCCAATAACCATATTATTAAAAAAATATAAATCAATTGCAGTCGAAAATATAATAGTAAAATAATGCTGAAATAGCTTGATTTTTTTTCTCTTTATGATCGAAACAACATATGTCATTTTATCATATTTCAATACGACGGGAATATCTGCTGAAATACATCCATCGACCTAGTTCAATTCTGAGTAAAAATAAATCTTTAAATTATTTTTTTTTATTTACTTAATTTAGCACTAGTAATTGGTCAAAAAAAATATGAGGATTAATATTGTGCATACTTGCTCATTTATTCACGTGTAGGGCCGCATGTCTAAATTGTTGTGGTGCAATTATTAGAACGGAACGAAGTAACAAAAGGAAGTGGTTAATCGTTTCCTCATATTAGAGAGTTGCGTCAGGGATGTACATCTATTGACCAAATAGTCCCTAAACGTTTTTTTTTATATAGACAGATAGGATTAGCTCATTTGATGCATGTGCAGGTTTTTTGTTTGTTTGTTCTATATGTCCCCGTAGTCGAAGATTCAGGAGCATGTACGTAGTTTTGCTTTGTACGTCCATCTGTCTGTCTGTTTGTCTTCCTGTACTGTAGATTCGATTTTGTTCAAATCATGACCCCCGATCAAAGTTTTACATAGGAATATATAAGAAAAATATTCTCACGAATAGCAAAGCCATGATTGGTCATATTTTTATGAAAGCGTTATCAGGTAGTGTAGTTTCAATTTAGTTCATATCATAACCCCCAGAGTAAGGTGGGGTCTTAATGGATGAGCAAAGGTTAACATAGGAATGTAAAGGGGAAATCTTTTTAAAAGCCTTCTTCTCAAGAACAGCAAAGTCATGATTAGTCATATTTATATGGAAGCATCCCCAGGTAGTGTAAATTCAAGTTTTTACAAATCATGACCCCCTGAAGCAGGACAGGGCCACAATGAATGATCAAAGTTTTACATAGATATATATGTGAGGAAATCTTTAAAAAAAATCTCAAGAACAGCAAAGCCATGATCGGTCAACCGGGGGCGGGCTTCGGGTAGGACCTCAATAAAAGTTCAAACTTAAAGGGTTAAAAAAACACAGTTAGTCAAAGAAATATGCAAGCGTCCTGAGTAGGTAGTACTAAGTGTAGATTTAAGTATTTAAATTTGTTCAAATCATAGCACTCTCCCCTCTAAGGGTAAGTTGGGACAACTATGAACTTAGATTTAAACTTTTCAATACTGAACTGATCAATGTTTTTTTTCTTAGCCACAGTGCCCAGGTGAGCGATGTGGCCCATGGACCTCTTGATTTTTTTTTTATTTTTGAATGGTAGTTTTGATATTCCTGAGATATTATATATATATATATATATATATATATATATATATATATATATATATATATATATATATATATATATATATATATATATATATATATTATTTATTTATTATATGATTGAATAATTTCCATCTCTCTGATTGGCTGATATCCAACTATTTTAGAAAAATACTACGTTGTTTTGACCTGCACGTGACGTTCCAGGTGAATACAAGGATTTATTTCCTCTACATTGATCTAAAAATAGATCGGGAAATTCCAAATTGATACAAATCTTTTTGGAAAGCTATTTCAACGACCATGACTTTTTTTCATGTGAACAAAACATATGCGAATATATATATTTTCGGGTGAGGGTGGTAAGAGGGGATGCAGGGACCCCCTCCAACACTTTAACTGAACAACAATTTTTACTGTTTGGCTGTCAGTGTTCTCTGATAATACTTCTTCATTTCAAAATCTATCCTATAAAAACTGACACATTTTTTTCATGGCAACTAAAATTGATAAAAAAAAATAAAAAACATTTCAAATTGCTACAACTAGTAAGGTTTATTTACATTTTAATTTTGCTTCTCTCTTGTATTTGGCTATGACTTAATTAAATGCAAACAAGTAATGAACTGTATAATTTTATCGGTGAATCATATAATAAAACAATTACTGCTGTTTTTTCGGTCAATCCAATGATTTAGCCATCTTCGAAGTACAATAATCACCTCGCCCTTCGGGCTCGGTGAATATTGTACTCCTCAGATGGCTAAATCATTGTATTGACCATATATATATATATATATATATATATATATATATATATATATATATATATATATATATATATATATATATATATATATATATATATATATATATATATATATATATATATATATATACCTATATATAATTCGGGCTCGGTGAATATTATATATATATATATATATATATATATATATATATATATATATATATATATATATATAGATATACTATATATATATATTTTCTCAGATGGCTAAATCATTGTATTGATATACCTCAAAAACAGCAACATATATATATATATATATATATATATATATATATATATATATATATATATATATATATATATATATATATATATATATATATATATATATATATATATATATATATATATATATATATATATATATATATATATAAAAATATATATATATATATATATATATATATATATATATATATATATATATATATATATATATATATATATATATATATATATATATATATATATATATATATATATATATATATATATATATATATATATAAGAAAAATCCAGTGTTTTGGTCCAATGAAAAAAAGTCAGAAATCACAAATCTCGAAAATCATTTTAGTACTATATATATATATATATATATATATATATATATATATATATATATATATATATATATATATATATATATATATATATATATATATATATATATATATATATATTTTCTATCAGAGATGGATCTAATATTTATTAGAGGACTTGAAGAGAATTAATGATCGATCCTGTACACAAATATTTTTAACTCGCGTTCATCCTCTCTCCTCCTACATGTATATCCTAGGATTTCCTGTTATTCAGATTTTCTTCTGTATTATTTTTCAACTTTAAATGAATGTTTCCAGAGTATGATATCAGAAGTTCGCGACCAGTGCAATATTTTTTAAAGTAAACAATTTTAAACTATAGTTTATGTACTCGCAGAATAAGTTGGATTTGACGAAGAATTTCGTCGTTGTTATATCAGTATGTTTTTTTTTCAATGGATTTTTTTCTAATGCATGATATCAATCAAATTTCTTCAGATCCCTTACGGTACGGTAATAGACATTTTTCCTTGAACCAACCACATGAACTATTTGCAATCGTCTCCAAAGTGAACCAACACACCCTTTTCTCCAAAATGCGCACATCGACTTCAAACAAAATGCGCATTTCGATTTTAGACAATCTTGCTGCAATGATATTTCTTTATCTTAAGTAAGTGCTCTTAGTAAAAGACAGGCATTACGGCATATAAAGTAGTGGACCCTTGACCATATTTCACACATTTTCCCTGCAGTTCTTGCGCTCATCTACTCTTGTGCATCGCAGGAAGAATATATTCATCCACTGGCTGACACATGCACGCGCAGTGAGTCTTAGTTCCTCTCTGTATACTAGTATTTTATCAAGTAAGAATCAGAGAAGTTTGACTGAGGTTTATGTTTGGTTAAACATTTGGTTCAATGAACTAAGTCTATTTGATCCTTTTTGCTTTTCACGGGGACAGAGACACCTTTTGGTCTTAAATGAAGCAGGAAAGGCGATTTTTTTGTCCCTTAATTAATACCCGGTATGTTAGTTCAAGGTCATGAAAGTGGGCATCTAAAGTTAGTTTCCACAGGGCAGAAACGTATTCTTGTTTCATCTGTTTGTTTATTCTGTGTAAAAAACGAAACTAGCTAATAATGTGATTGTCGTCCATTTCCTATTAAAGGATGGTTTTTGATCCAAGGTCATATTGAATACGTCATTGCAAAGTTAAGTACAAAAATTATGACAAAGCTGTAACTCTGAGACTGAGAAAAAAATCAATGTGTACAATATTGTCACCCCTGACCCAGAAGTTTTAGTACAATTCTCAGTTAACCTTGGACTTTCAGTAAGTTGTGGTATTCTCGACGTTACATAATCAACGTCTGAAATTTACACAGCCTTTCATTCACTGTTGAAATATACGTTCCGGCGAATGTCAACGAGTGTATCAATGATCCAATGATAGCGTTTCGGACGACAGAGAGGTGGGCTTAAGTCGACTCATTGTTCCCAACAACAATTTTAAGTTGCTGATGTTATTAATGTCTTAACCAATGAGAGTCTATACGCCATTTGAGAGACGTAAATTACGTAGTGTCGAGAAAGTCACGTCCTACTGAAAGTCCAATGGTTTTCTGAGAATCGTACTAATCTCGAGAGTTTAGGTCACGCAATCACAGAAACTCGTTTCGTATAGGGGGCATCCCTACTTATTTTTACCACAAGGTATACGTACCTAACTCAATTTCAGGCACCCCCGCTTCAAGCTTGTATTTTGTTAATATATCAAACATAACCTACTTTAAAATGACATCGTTCGCTTCGAGAGACTTTTTTCTTGTCAATTAAATCGTTTCAGAAGAATTTGATCGAGCCCCTTTACTGTAAACCACTCATTTTTTCCTCAAAAATTACCTCGATACAAAGTAAGACATTTCCGGTAGTGGTTATATAATTAAATAAAACCAGACACTTAATTTCTAGCATTTCATTCCATACAAGTATACGTACTTTAGAATACATACCTTTCCCAATGATATTTATACCCCCCGCTTGAAAAGTGGGAGGGTATATAGTAATCGGTATTTCCGTCTATACGTCCGTCCGTCCGTCCGTCTGTTACGCTTTGGGGTACCCATCTCTTATCCGCAACTCCTCTCATACCACTGAAGGAAATTTAATGAAACTTTCACAGAATCTTCATTACATATTGCCATTGTGCACCTCCTATTTTACTTTTTGATCTGACATATATTTTGGATTTTCCAGAGCAAAACATGGACACTGCCATTATATTTATATGGGAGGCGGGGGTATCATTTAGTGAGCTCATTGCTCACAGTACCTCTAGTTTCAAGATACCATGGCAACAGCGGATGCTATTAGACATTAAGATTATTATTCATCATCAGGGGGTTTGGTTGTATTTTGTTTAACATCCCTCTCTAGAATTTTTCACTCATATGGAGACGCCACCCTTGCCGGTGGAGAGCTGCAAATTTTGGAGGTATCTTTTTCGTGCCAGCATCTACTGCGACACGGGACCTCGGTTTATACGGTCTCATCCGAAGGACCGGTCTCCACGTTCCACAGTGGGATTCGAACCCGCGACGTAAGGATGAACTCCTTACTTCGCGACTCTAGAGGATACGCTCTAACCACTGCGCCACGCGGGCGACTTACGGGTTTGAAGAGATATCAAAGGATAATATCCTAGTGTTATTCTAAGAAAAAAATAACTTTTTTTTAATTATTAGAGATTATGTTATTTATGATACAAATCCTGTTAAGGCAATAATTCTTTAATCGTCGCACTCTCTATCCACAGTTGTTTTCCGCTATGGTTCCAATACCGTATTTGCCCGTGTGGCGCAGTGGTTAGAGCGTCTGCTCTAGAGTCGCGAAGTAAGGAGTTGATCCTTACGTCGCGAGTTCGAATTCCACTGTGGGACGTGGAGATTGGTCCTTCGGATGAGACCGTATAAACCGAGGTCCCGTGTCGCAGTAGGTGCTGGCACGAAAAAGATCCCTCCCTGCTCAATGGCCATGAGTGCCGAGTATAGGACAAAATTTGCAGCTCTCCACGGTCAAGTGGTGGCGTCTCCATATGAGTGAAAAATTCTCAAGAGGGACGTTAAACAATATACAATCAATCAATCAATCCAATATCGTCTGTGGAACGTAGCGTGAACGACAACTCTGGATAGAGAAATTGTAGCGGATGTTAAAAATAGGAAGGTGCCATATATATATATATATATATATATATATATATATATATATATATATATATATATATATATATATATATATATATATATATATATATCTCACTGATAATATGCTCGTTCTAGATAAGAAATGGGATGGGAATCCTTACAGAGACTTGCGTAGCTATGATTGCAGCTGTTGTCTGATTTTCACAGAGTAATATCTCTAATATTATATAGACAACCAGACTCTATCATAGGTGGATAGAGTAAACTTCATCAAATTTATGGTTACTTTCTAAACCCCTCCCTTAATTTTGATATGGATCAAAAGACAAAATTAATGCAAATTGCTATTTCAAACAATGAAATCTGCTGTCTCTGTGGTAAATCGGGATTTTTTTCTTAGGCCATATTTATAAAGTTAAACGTAGACCTTAGAAACAAAACTCCTAAAGTGCAAGTTCACCAGAACGCCTTACCTGAGAATCATAGCGGTAACATAAAATTATAATGGGGTCAACTGGTACTAGTTCAGGCAAGGTTCTTGGTTTTGTCAAGGCCTGGTATTCAAATGGTCAATTAATATTGTAAAAAAAAGAAGAGAGACAAACCGAGTTAAATTAACTAAAACATGATAGGCAGGTGGTACCATGAAAGAGAAGACACAAGCATCCACCCAATGTCTTTTGATGGAAATTATCAATCAAAGGAGTAACCCCCCCCCCCC
Source organism: Saccostrea cuccullata (assembly GCF_032062105.1). Lineage (NCBI taxonomy): Eukaryota > Metazoa > Mollusca > Bivalvia > Ostreida > Ostreidae > Saccostrea > Saccostrea cuccullata. The sequence continues at coordinate 999,214 of NW_026940631.1, read as the reverse complement.
ATTTTGCTAGTTATTGAAACCCACGAACGTAATGCACCCATAAGTGGGACGCCTCCCATACGCACATACACACAAACACAAAACATTACACCCTTTGGTCTGGATTGTTTTTGTTTTCTCTTGATTTTCAATTGGCGTGTTTTTGTGCTTACGTATCTGATTTTCTGAGAATTGAAATTCAAAACTAGAATTTTCCATAATGCATTTCACTGATAAACTTATTCATAATTTCTAGTAGTATAGATGCAGTGAATTCCATTGGATGACGCATGCATATCGAGGTCGTTATGGGTGGAGACATCATCTCTTTGACTTTAATTTTTCATTCTAATTTCTATTTAATCTCCAGAGAGTATGTCACGTGGAAGCTTCTAAAATATGATATAAAAATGTAAATTCAGTGATCAAATTCTGTTTGCATTAGGCTTTGTTACAAAATACACTGTAAATCATATTGTACGTGAATGGCCTACCCCTTAGGTCACAGAGACAGTTGGATGTCCTGACGACACAGCAAAGAATCGTGATTGAATTCTAAATAGATTTTTTAAATGGACGCAGTATTTAATCGTATATTAGTTAGGACTGTGTTGATACAAGTATATTTACATTTTATTGAATTAATTAAACCGTGAGGAAATTCTATTCTCGGAGGAGTACTCGGTATGATCAATGCTCAGCCCTATGTAGATCGGGGTTAGTGTCAGCTTACCTTTTCCACATTTCAGGTGTGTATTTGTTAGTTGGATCCCTGTAGCCTGAACAGGTTAGTTTTTTAAATGTTATGTTGTCTAACAGTTTTCATGTTTGATAAACACAAAATAGGAAGGGCTGGTAACTTACATTGCTATTTTTTTTTACATAAAACTTTACCATTTTCGTGTGTTATATGTAAATAGGTAAAAATATTTTTGGTTGCGTAAATTGTAGCAGAATTGTTGCTGTTCACAGATGCTTGAGTGTCTCAACGTATAGTGGCGTACTATTTTGTGTGTTGTGTGTGGCGTGTATATATTGGAGTTTCTATGATATAATTATTACACAACGTTGAAAAAATTATGGCATTTTTACATGAAAAAAATATATTGAATATATGTATTCTGTTTTAAAGCACCCACTTTGTGATTATTTTTTTATGAGGTCTAGATATGATAACTATTTAAGGTCGAGATATTTAAAGAAATGGATGGTTTTATAGAATTAAATTAAAGATGCCATTTACGGTTTATATGGATAGCCATGTAATCATTGAAACGTGTTTTGTTGTAGAGTTATGTTAGCAATTCACTGCCATTCTTGCAATGTTTCATAAACTGACTAGAATCAAATAGGAGTATCAGGCACGTAACAACAGGGGGCAGGGGCCTGCCCCCCTTTTTTCCAAATATAACCTTTTACTATTGAAAGTGTTCATTGAAAGGCCAGTTGCCCCCTCCCCCACTTTTTGTAAGAGTAAGCTAGGGTCAAATAAGGGTAATGTAGTATATTAGGAAGAAAATTTGGTACTGAAATAAGTTGAACCTAACCCCCCCCCCCCCCCCCATCCACTTCTCCTCCCTAAATAGGATTTTCGATTTTGGTCAGTTTCCTTTATTTTCTTGTCAAGATTTTTTCAGGTAGGTTGAATTTTTTTCTCTGGTTGCCCCCCCCCTTTCAAAAACGATGCTACTTCACTGAGGTGAGTCTCGTAGTAGTACGTAAAGGGATTTTCAGAATCGTCTTTTACCATAGAATATATATATGCTTTCAACCAATTTGGACACAGTATATCCGTACCCATAGTAACAAGACTTTTCCCTGGGTATAATTATTTTTTACCTTGACCTTTGTTTGACCCACTTTTAAAAAATATTAATATTGGTCATAACTATTGAACAGTTTGCACTAGGGCTTTTAAATTTCACAATTTTTTTTTTCTGACAAGGCATTCCTTTTGGGTATATCAACAATTTTGACCTTTTGATTTTGACCTTAGTGTTTGAACTGCTTTTGGAAAACTTAGCCCTTTGCCATAGCATTAGAACAATTGGTGCAAGGACTTTTATATTTTGCATCCGCTTTCTTATGACCATTAAGGACTTGCGTTCCATTTAGTTTGGCTCTTCGATCTTGACCTTTATGTTTGATTCACGTTTAGAAAACATGAACATTGACCATAACATTAAAATGGTTAGTGTTTTGGGCATTCATATTTTCCAGGTATGTCCTCTGACTTATAAGTCCTTTCTTTGGGTAACAACATTTTCGATCTCTTAACCTTGGAATTCGATTAGCATTTTTAGAAACTTTAACATTCGCCATACGAGGGTATCAGTGTTTCGCAAACACATCTTGTTATATCAAGAGACATAAAAAGTACTTATGTCATATAATATACATTTTGCTTGTCAACTTTTTCAGGGGTATCTTCCTCTCACTTTAAAAACCGTTGCCTGACGTGTCGATGAATTCACTGTATTGATATACGATACCTAATACTTCAGGGATCCGGACAGGCATACTAAACAGATCGACCTTTGCCCTTTTCAAATTCACACGCATGATATGTATAGTTAATACATGTACTGTATGTCACGGGGGAGTGAATTTATCACATTTATTTTATCCTGTGTTAATGTCACATATGATGTTCTTTGGGTCATTTACTTCCGAAATTTTCAACAAAAGAAGCAACTTAGATCATGTTTGAGAGCTTTCGACTCTCGACTAAATATGTGTTTCTTGAGATACATGTGTAATATGGATCTCTTTTATGAAATAAAAATTCACCGATTTCATTTTAGGTCTTGTGGGTAACTCGGGGGATCGTCATCTTGCGTCGTTCGTAAAATTTGGAATATTTTTAAGCTGGTATGGTATGATTTGTTTTTTGAAATCACATAATCGTTGAATAATACTGTACATGTATTTAGTTCAGTATTACATAAACTGTTACATGTATCCTTGTTCTGGTCACGATTAACCGTGAAGTTCTCACTTCTCAACGACCAGTTCCTGAAGGGAAACAAGGGTAGACCAGGATACAGCCTAAGGGGATAGCATCTTATGGGTAACCATGGAACTCTATATATACGGAGTTATCAATTCACACACGCTGTCAGCCTTGCGAAGACTTTTCGATGTTTTACTATTGTTTAAGTAATTTTTGTAATATTTTTCTGACCCCTACATTGCGGGACGTCGGGCATGGTTCAGTTGTATAGGAATGTTCCAAGGGCCAGATGGATGAGTGCATTTACCGATGAACACAACAGCTTACCGGGACGTGTATGCTTGCTTTTAACACGTATATACAGAAGCCTACCGGTACGTTTGTGTTTTTTTTAAAGAAATGTATTAAATTGTTTTCCAACACATGAATTCTTGTTTGTAAGAAATAATAGATATACAATTTTATATACAATTTTATAATACATGGATATAAGTCAATCTATAGAACAAAAACAATTGTGTTTACTTTTGAAACTCTACCTCGTATCTTTGATAACTAAGTAAAGGCTAAAAAAAAGAACTAAGGCGAAATGGCGAATTTCTTATATACTAATGTATAAACAAAACTTGTACATGTTTTAGTGATTTTTAGTGAATCACAGTTAAAAAAAATAAACATATCTGTCATGTTGATTTAGTACGACATTTTCACTTGGAAAAATAACGATCTGGAAAGCAATAACTATTATGTACTTCCTGTATAAACCCAAGAACAACAAAAAATTGGACGGGCATTTTTTTCTGGTTTTTCCGTTTAAATTGTGTACATAACCTTAACAAACGTGGATGACACAAACACGTAAGTTAAATATTTTTTTTAAAAATCTTTTTAAACCCACGAATAAGGTACAGTGTATCTATAATTAAAAAAACAATGTGGTATAAACTTAAAATCTACATATAACAAAACCCCCAGTGTAACATTTAATACATCGTTTCCTGCTTCATCATGAATCAAAGCAAACAAAGAGAAGTCCTCTTCCGTATACACATGTATGATTACATACCGGTAATATGTAAATTATACAAAAACACGTTTCTTACATTTCTGTAATTTTTTAGGAAATCTTGGGTTTTATATTTGATGATATGACAAGGAATACACGGTGGGGTGTGACCGGTTGACAGGGGATGCTTACTCCTTTATTATTTCTGTGAGGAGCACACTGTGGGGCGTGACCGGTTGACAGGGAATGCTTACTCCTTCATTATGTCTATGGGGAGCACACGGTGGGGTGTGACTGGTCGACAGGGAATGCTTACTCCTTCATTGTGTCTGTGAGGAGCACACTGTGGGGCGTGACCGGTTGACAGGGAATGCTTACTCCTTCATTTTATTGAGAGGAGCACACGGTGGGGTTTGACCGGAGGATGTTTACTCCTTCATTATGTCTATGGGGAGCACACGGTGGGGTGTGACCGGTTGACAGGGGATGCTTACTCCTTCATTTTATTGAGGGGAGCACACGGTGGGGTGTGACCGGTTGACAGGGAATGCTTACTCCTTCATTTTATTGAGGGGAGCACACGGTGGGGTGTGACCGGTTGACAGGGAATATCTTTTTCCTTCATTTTATTGAGGGGAGCACACGGTGGGGTGTGACCGGTTGACAGGGGATGCTTACTCCTTCATTTTATTGAGAGGAGCACACGGTTGAGTGTGACCGGTCGACAGGGAATGCTTATTCCTTCATTATGTTTTCGAGGAGCACACGGTGGGGTGTGACCGGAGGATGTTTACTCCTTCATTATGTCTATGGGGAGCACACGGTGGGGTTTGACTTGTTTACTCCTTTTATGTTTAATGTCTGTGTTTACTCCTTCATTATGTCTATAGCACATGTATGCGTGACCGGTTGACTTTGTTTGCTTATCTTCATTTTATTGAGAGGCAACACACGCCTTGGACAAGTTGCATCAATTCTTTAACACGGTGGGGTATGAAGGTTACTAATGCTTTATTCATTTTATGTGAGAGTTCTAGCACACTAGTAGTACAATCATTTATTCTCTTTTCTATTACCAGTGAAAGGATGTTACAGTAACTTTAAATTTTGTTTCACATTTTATTATACCACACGGTGGGGTGTGACCGGTCGACAGGGAATGCTTACTCCCTTATTTAATGTCTGTGTTTGCTCCGTTCCCATACACTGTATGTATTGCTCCGAGAGACTTTGTTTATTATCTTCGTGTTGGCTCACATGCAACCACGCCTTGGACAAGTTGCATCAATTCTTTAAATGAGTATTAAGGTTACTAGCTTTATTAAGTATTTGACTGTGAAGTTCTAGTATACTAGTAGTACAATCATTTATTCCCTTTTCTATTACCAGTTAAGAAAGGATGTTACAGTTACTTAAAATTTTGTTTCACATTTTATTATACCTAACGCAACAAGATGCGGGAGGTATAATGTTTTTGACCGGTCCGTCAGTCAGTCAGTCAGATTGTCAGTCAGTCAGTCCGTCAGTTCTGTTTTCTTTTTTTGTCAGCGCAACTCCTCATAAACCGCTGCACAGAATTTGATCAAACTTTGCAGATACTAGTAATTAGGACACAATGTGTAGACGTGCATATTACCAGGAAATTTCGATTCCTTTATTTTTTCCGGGAATTTCCGCACTTTCCAACTTAGATTTTTGGCAATACCTTGATTAAAGATATGAACAGTTTGCAAGCGTATCCCCTCTTTAACCGCCGCACGGAATTTGGTCAAACTTTGCAGATGTGTAGATGTGCATATGATCAGGAAATTCCGATTCCTTTATTTTTTCCGGGATTTTCGGCACTTTGAGTTTTGGGGGAGCGTGGGGTATGTGAGCTTGCTCACTTTTTCTTTCATTGCTGAGGAACTGAGAAAAAAAAATTTATTCAGGTTTTTCTCCTGCTTGAATGCTTTATAGTAATATGAAGCTTACATGGTCCATGCATTCAAACCGCGCGAGACTATCAAATTAGAATTCCGCATTTAATCAGCCATAAAGAGTGAAACACGACACAAAGGTCAATGGCTGTCTTCTTTTTTGAATGTCTTTAAAACACGATGATTTTAAAATATTTGCATCGATCCCCCCAAAAGTTATTTATAACCCGGGAGGACCCATTTTACCCAGATTGAATGTGAAAAAAAGAAAGGTGTGAAACGGGCATGTGATTTAAGTAATCAGTTTTAGGAAAGAATATCTTAAACAAATGGTGTAATACGATCGCTCAGAAAATGCTGAAAAAATATTTGCTTGGAGTAGTTTAAACTTAGGGCGTCGTTGGGCAAGAACAAGTAACTTTTGTGAGAAGTTGGTACGTAAAATTATGTTTTGAATACACGAGGGATAAAACATTTTAAAGGAATACCAATATTTAAATGTAAAGAATTATTAATGGATTAATTCCAGGTACATGTGTGTAAAAGTGGTTCAATTTAAAAGAATGCTGTCCATAAACTAGTAAACGTATACATGTAGTTCATTACAAATGACTTCCGCATTGAGTATGATAATTTCGAAATTTACCTCAAAGATAAAAGCTTCTGTTTGAGAGTGATCGGATTGCCCATCAGTACACTGTACACTCCACGCCTCCTGTTGCTCAGCTTTGTTTGTTATCGAGAACAAAATAACTCGGACAACATTTATAGCAGCTGAGACCTCCAGTGATTGTCAAGTTATGAGAGTGAATGAATAGAGTGAGTCTAGACAGTGTGGTCATTACGATTCTTGTCAAAGTAAGTCATTGATTAAAAAGAGTAAATTAAAATTTTATCATTTTCTTCCATTTTAAAAATGAAAATGTTTACAGGGCCAGTAAATAATGTATTTTTATACCGCCCTTGGGGGATTGAGCTTTTGAAAACCAATAGTTTATTGTGATAGTACTGAAGAAAAAAATGACAATTTTAAATTCTTAGTTATGTGCAGAATGTACGAAGTTTTATTTTATTACCGAACATGATTACCTTGGTATTTGACCCATAATATGTATTGCAGGAATAAAAATTACAGTTAAACAGAACTTATTCAAAAGAGGAAACACGTTATAAAATGCATTCCACTTACGTGTATATATTCAACATTGTATATTTGAATACTGCAGAAACTAAACAACATGTATTAAGAGACCATCTGTCATAAGTGAACTTTTTTCCTTTCTTCGTTGGATGGTCTATTTTAAAATATAGGTATATGATTGTATTCTTTTTAGGCACTTTTCGGTTGCCCTGTGAATATGTGGTTGCATATATTGTATAAAGCTGTGCTTGGAGAAAATCAGGAGATGAACCCAGATGATTTTTAGTACATGCTAATTATTTTTTCTAAATATTGCAAGAAATGGCACCTTAAGGTTAATAGTAAGAAAACAAAAGTTGTAATATTTGGAAAAGGGAAAAATAATGGCCCTTAAATACATTTGAAGGCTCCAAGCTTGATATAGTCGATAACTTTAAATATTTGGGTGTTACATTTTGTAAAAGAAATTCTTTTAATCTAAATACCAAAGAATTATATGATAAAGCTACTAAAGCTATGTACTGTGTTATTGGTAGATGTAGAAATCATAACTTATCAATTGATTGTAAATTAGACATGTTTGATAAAATTGTCAAACCAATACTTTTATATGGATGCGAAATGTGGGGTTTTCACAATATTAAACCACAGTGTAATAGAGAAATTACACATAAAATTTTGTAAACATATTCTGAGCTTGAAAACATCAACACCAAACTTAATGGAGAACTTGGTAGACACCCTTTATCAATAATTGATATCAAAGTTAGAACGATCTCATTTTGGGGTAAACTCATTAATGCTCAGTGCTCTAAATTGTCAGCAAAACTTTTATGTACATTGAAATTATATAAGAATCCATGGTGTGACAGAAAATTTTAAATAAATGTGGATTGACTTATGTTTGGTATGAAAACTCAATTAATATATCTTGGCTTTAAAATAAAGTATATACCACTCTTTTAGATCAATTTAAACAAACATGGCTTAGTAAAGTGCAAACTTCCCCCAAAGGTTTGAACGATAGAATTTTTAAAAAATCATTAATCTTTGAAGACTATTTGTTGAATTTGCCTCCAAAACAATCCAAGAAATATTGTTTATTTAGAACTGGGAATACAAAATTACCAATGGAGACTGGTAGATGGTTTAACATCCTTAGAGAAAACAGAATTTGTAAATTATGTAACAGCAATGACATTGGGGATGAATTTCATTACTTATTTAAATGCACTGATGTGTCTATAAAGAACTCAAGAGTCATGTATTTGTCAAAATATTTTTATTTGAATCCAAATATTTTGAAATTTGAAATGTTTATTTTGAATGTAACCAATACTAATCAACTCTGCACGATTTGTAAATTGTTAGATATTATAATTGAGAGAGTTAGCTCTCTTGGTTGATATTACTCTGTTGTCCCTTCTTCATGCATTTAATATTTCATGTTCATTATACTGTACATATCTTCTCTTCACTGTTTTGTCAGTTATGAGAATAAAGTTCAAGTTCAAGGAGCCATACAAAGGTTGTAAGCCGCAAGAATACTTAAAACAATTAGTTAATTGGGTAAATTATGCAAACTAGAAGATGATGGTCTGCTCTAGAGCTGTTTCCCTTGTAGAAGTAGAGAGTCGGGTCCCGTATGGGCATTTTCACAAAGCTTTTTTCTTGTAATTGTATTCGAAAACTCACTCGGTTCTTACTCTATGAAAATAATTACTGTAAACTGATTTAACAATAAATTATAATTATATCCCCATTAGGTAAGGCTGAGACTTCCTAGATCCTCGCAATATAACTCTGCTCAAGATTACGCATTTAATAGTGTTTATATAGGAATTTAAGTCTGATTTTTATTTAGGTTGGATAACGCCCTTTTTGAGACAAGTACACTAATGGTAAAGGCCACACAATTTTTGCGATTGTGACGTTTAAGCTCTAAAATGTACATATATTTAGAGACAGTATATCCACATTTATTTAGCATTGTTTCAGATGAAAAGTGTGTGTAGTATAAAATAATGATTCCTTAAAATTTGTTTCAAGCCAAAGGAAACAATTAATGGAATTGATCAACAAAATGAATTTTTCATTAAATGAATAAAAAGGACTTCTTATTAAGTTTTGTCCATTCAAGCCCTATATCATAAACAAAGTACATGTACATATGTTAAAACTATCTTGTCCATTCACGCTCGAAAGATGAAGAACGCGTAAGAAATTAATTTAATTAATCTGTTTGTGGTAGAAAACAGTGGTTTAAAAACTAGAAAACCTTCACTATTTTCACAAGACCAGTCTTGACGAACAGCGGGGGGTATGTAAATCAGCTGCTAATTGTAAAATCGTTGTTAGAAGTTGTGTAATATCGACGTTGGGTATTATTATACATACAATCAAAGAACTTCAGTCGTAAACAGTTATTTATTGACACTGGGGCCAAAATAAAAAATACCTTTGTTTCCCCTAACGCGACCGACCCAGTTAAATCGCGCCGACTGAAAAGATTTTTTAAATAAGATGATTCAAATATTTTTTTTATTGTTAACCAAGTTTTATAAAATACAATTTCATCAATATCAGTTTTTATCAAAACGGCCGACATTGTTCTACTGTGATTTTCAAGCATTTGTTGGAAACAAAATGACGTCCAGATGTGATTACAAGGCATTAGCTCTTCATAAAACAATGGCGACGTCTCAATCTTATGCTTTTAGCTAATTGGAATTCTTCACTCTTGAAAACAATTCGATAATAGAATTTACCATGACTAATTAAGTGTGTTTCGGAGGTGCCTTGGCGTCTCCATGTGAGTGAATAAATTTCCGAAAGGGACGTTAAACAACAAACAAACAAACAAAAACCTGTCTTTGAATTTTAAGGTATGTAATACATGGTAAGACCCGCCTCATGAGTAGATGAGGGGCCCACCTAGTGAACACTTCATTCAATTTCACTGCATTTTATTTAATTTTGAGTTTTGATCTAATAAGCAGTTCATCTATATTCCTGTGTTTACTATATGCCATTATGGAACCATAGGAGTTGTTGTAAATATGTCTGCATATTCATCCTGATAAATATTATTCAGATGTCCTTTCTTCATGACTTTATTTAGTGGTAAAACGTCTTGAATATGACATTGTATAGCACTTTTATCATTTGTAGATTCGGTTTCGTTCAATTAAATATTGTTAAAATATTTTTTCCAAATAGTTTTAAAATTTGATTCAGCTTTCTGAGACGTCCAGTGTACTTTTCTTTAATTAGGCCCTTGAAGATCGGTTGTTTCTTTGCTTTTAATCCCTTCGAGATTTTTTAGGACGACATTTAAACATTTCTCCATTGCTCCAAATCACTGCAAATCTCATCGCCCTCAAAAAAATACATTGATCGTCTATAAGCTCTGAAGGCTGATGGAAGATTTGTCTTTGCGTATTTGAGAATCTTGTTTATTTTATCTTGTCTATTTTATTTCAATTGATATAAATTTAATGGCCTGAGATATTTCACAGTTCAACTAAATAACAGTTGTGAATTAATAAATCATGAAATTTGCTTTTAAACGGCATATCTACAATACTTAGCATTTTGTTCACAAATTGCTTTCTTTTGTACTATTCTTATTTATAAACTTAAGGTAATTTTCCATTAAATTTTAGAATGTATTTCAAAAGCTGCTGTCAGAAAATAAAATTGTTTACCTACCTACCGACCCAACTTGAGAATTTAGGGTCGGGTTAGGGGAAACAAAGATATTTTTAATTTCGGCCTGGGCTTTTACATTTTGACTTGTCAACAAGGCACACATTGGAAGATACAGGTGGGTATTGATTTAAATCCTATACGTACACGTGGTACAGAATGCAGCTGAAATAATGATTGTTGGAACATCTGGTCATTGTGCACTTCTTCTAAGAAATATTGCTCTTCACGTCGACTCTAGATTTCAGGTCTATACTTTATACATTTTCTGTTTTTTAAGGGTTTATTTAAAAAGTCTATATTCATGACACAACTGTAATTAAACCGAAATTTCTGGACAACGTCGCGAATTAGAGTCCTTGTGTTCAGGAAATGGAGGAAAATGTTAACGAATCTAAAACCAGGGGAGATGATGCGATTTTATTGAATTCAACGTTCGATACTTTATGAAAATTTGAAGTAAAATTATCACTGTAAAGTTATGATCAGCGGCGATCGTTGTCTTACCCCTTGGGTTTTATTCCACTAAAAAAAGCTTTGTATTTCATTGATGTTTATAAAAGAAAATTACCTGGAAGCACTAAATTGTTAGCGATATATCATGAATAGTCTATAATATGTACAAAGGATACGTAACTGTAGCTCCAAGAATGTATGTCTTTGTATCAATGGATAATTGATGGCTTCCATGTTTGAGTGTTTTAACACTATCAGTGGATAGTTGATGGCTTCTATGTTTGAGCGTTTTAACACTATCAGTGGATAATTGATGGCTTCCATGTTTGAGTGTTTTAACACTATCAGTGGATAATGATGGCTTCCATGTTTGAGTGTTTTAACACTATCAGTGGATAATTGATGGCTTCCATGTTTGAGTGTTTTAACACTATCAGTGGATAATTGATGGCTTCCATGTTTGAGTGTTTTAACACTATCAGTGGATAATTGATGGCTTCCATGTTTGAATGTTTTAACAGTATCAGTGGATAATGATGGCTTCCATGTTTGAGTGTTTTAACACTATCAGTGGATAATTGATGGCTTCCATGTTTGAGTGTTTTAACACTATCAGTGGATAATTGATGGCTTCCATGTTTGAGTGTTTTAACACTATCAGTGGATAATTGATGGCTTCCATGTTTGAGTGTTTTAACACTATCAGTGGATAATTGATGGCTTCCATGTTTGAGTGTTTTAACACTATCAGTGGATAATTGATGGCTTCCATGTTTGAATGTTTTAACAGTATCAGTGGATAATGATGGCTTCCATGTTTGAGTGTTTTAACACTATCAGTGGATAATTGATGGCTTCCATGTTTGAATGTTTTAACACTATCAGTGGATAATTGATGGCTTCCATGTTTGAGTGTTTTAACACTATCAGTGGATAATTGATGGCTTCCATGTTTGAGTGTTTAAACACTATCAGTGGATAATTGATGGCTTCCATGTTTGAGTGTTTTAACACTGGTTGGCTTGTTTTGTTATTGGTTTAAAACGTAACAAGTTTTGAGGTACATGTATATCTTCAAAGTGCAATGTTCCTCTATAATCGGGGATCAGGAAGGGGAATACAGTCTTTCAGTTTGTCTGTTGACCCCTATTGACCTTAACCTTGGTCATGACCTTTGAAAGATTGGAGCCAGTGCTTTCGTATTTCACAATTTATTCCTTGTATCAAGACTTTTTTTGTGGGATACCCAAATTTTTTACCTCATAATTTTGGATTTTAAACTACTTTTGAAAAACTAAAACCTTGTCTTGAAATATAAATGATTGGAGCTACGAATTTCATATTCCTTGTGATTAGATCATATTTACTACCTCTCAATTCATTTTGAAATTTCACATTCTTATCAAAAGATTTAAACTCAGCAACGAGGTGCCATGTGGCATGTTCACTGTCTTTATATGAATCAAATTGAATATTTAATTTCTTTTTGGACATAATATAATGATATACAATATCTGGACTGCAAGAATGTGGGCGGATAAATATGATACTCTTTTAATAGAAACATCAATAATATGTAACTTTTTTTTGTTTTACATACTGACTTATATGTGTAATTTTATAATTTCAGATTGTTTTCATGGTTCAGGCGATGAAAAGCTTCCTTTTTCGAGTGTTCCTGACGTGTATCTTTCTAACGTGTACGAGTATAATTCTGGTCACTAACACAGTGAAAACCAAATTTGAAGGACCTCGCTACGATCTGAAAGAGCCTTCCAAAGTCTATGGCATCACGAAAAAAGACATGACCCCCACAAACGCTTCTACCATGCTGAACGTGTCCAAGACAATAACCACGCCATTTTATGCACACGTTACCTATATAACAAACCCTTCTACAATCTGTGATTCTTTCAAAACTTATAATGGAACCAAAATATTAATGCTTGTAAAGTCTTCTCCAGAAAACTTTCATTTACGAAAATGGATACGTTTTAAAAGTCAATTCTATAAAGATTTCAAGGATGCTGTGAAGACGTTGTTTCTGTTGGGCCATTCCGCCTCTAGAGATCCTGATATCCTGAAGGAAAGCCGAGCGTACGGGGACATCATCCAGGGAAGCTTCCAGGACGCGTACAGAAACCTGACCTATAAAACGGTGATGGGATACAGATGGATGAGCGAGTACTGTAAGGACTCGGAGTTTGTCGTGTACAAAGACGACGATTTTAAGATTAATATTGTTAATCTGATGAAGCACATTAAGGGCCACAAAGCACCACAGACCATGTTTATGGGAAATCTAGTCAAAAAGGGACGCATGATATATCGTAATCCAAAACATAAATGGTATCTTTCCAAAGAAGATTATCCTCAAAATGTTCTTCCGCCCTATTTTCCTGGAGGTGTTTACTTAGTAAGCGCAACCATTGCCAAACAATTAGTTTCAAATTTTCACTCAGTGAAATGGTTACCAATTGATGATGTTTATATCGGACTTGTTGCACAAAAATTAAATATTACCCTCACGCATTCAAAACTATTTGAATTTAAGAACTGTGACAAATTCCATGCAAATTTGGCCTGTAGAGAGTTCACAAGACCCCAAGAGGTGTTGGATGCGTGGAGGACCATGACTATTTATGACATTGAACACAAGAAAACAAGCTGATGTAAACCGCATCTAGTACCATAACGCAATACCTCATATACGTGCAATATATATAGTTACAATACTATGCAAGTCATTCCCATCTGTTGGTCGAGTCGAAAAGCAGAATCAAAGAATTGCCCTTCAAAATGCCCGAGTCAAATGTATAACCCCGCTAATGACAGCCTGATATACCAGGTAGTTGAGGGCTACTCGAGCGGAGCGTGGTATTTATGGCAATAAAACAATCAAACGAACACTTATTTATTAATGTGAGCGTCATGAACTTGCCCATTTTCAAAATAAATCTTTGATGAGAACATCTTTAAAACATTTTTCTTTTGAATGTTAAAAGCTGCTGATATTCATAATTGCATACAAGTACACCACAGACCCACTTGGGCGCCATTTTATTAGCTCTCCTGAGCTCAATTCGCCTTTCTGATCACCCGTTCTCCAGTGTCCGCCCGTCTGTAAACTTTCTCAAGAACCACTGGATCAATTTGAACCAAAGTTGGCGCAAAGCATCCTTGGGTCAAGGGAATTTTAATTTATGCAAATAATTGGCATACATTCAGCTTACTTCTAGTAAGAGAAAATCAAGAAAAGGCAAATTAGGGCGGGGCTATTAAAATCTTCCTCTCATGAACCACTGGACCAAAAAAGTATGCCACAATAGGGGATAAATGTTGTACATTGAAATTTATTTTTAAAAATCTTATCAAGACTAGAAATATGAAACCTACGGAACCTTCTAGACATAATGTAGATTATTTATTGTTCAGTTTTTGGCGTAGGACAGGGGCCACAATAAAGGATCAAAGTTTAACATTGAAAAAATCTTCTTTAATATAACTTGTGCACAAGCAGAAACATATGGAAACTTCCTAAAGTAGATTCTAAACTGTTCAAACTATGACCACGGAGTTTAGGAAAGGGGCCACAACAAGGGAATTTAATTTTTTTCTGAAGAACGGTAGAGCTAAGGTAACTTAGGTGGGCGTTGTGGTCCAGTGGCCTCTTCTAGAGTTAGGGTTTAACTTGCATTATAAAGATGATAGTAATATTCTACCAAACTGGAGCTTATATAACGTGTAAAAAAGTCTTGCAAATTCACAGGAAGACTCAAGGAGGATCCGGGCACAAATGAAGTTTACCAGCCTCTGTAGCATCCTGGATGTCCAATGCATATTTGACGTAACGCCCTTAAGGAATGTGTTAAAAGAACGTATGAATTGCACAATACTAGAAGGAGCATAGAGGCTAGAGTGAATATGGAACATACGAAATGTTTTTGTTTTTTTTAAATAAGGAGCTTAGGCTAAGAGGCCCAGGAATTGTTATAGAAGTATAAAAAAGGCGTAGGGATTGTTATTGGGGTAAATTAGGAGCGTGAGGAAAGGGATCGTAGGGAGTGTTATAGGAGTTTATAATGAGCGTTTGGTAAGGGGCCAAGGGATTGTTGTTGGGGTATACATGTATAAGATGCGTAGTGTGAAGGGTAAGGGAACTAGGGATTGTTCCAGGTGTACATATATTCATTAAAGAGCGTAGGATAAGGATCCTAGAGATTGTTTCACGAGCCGAGTAAATAAGGAACATAGTGTATTGGGCCTAGGGATTGTTATATGAGTATAAAAAGAGCGTAGGGTAAGGGGGCTTAGAGATTGTTTTACGAGACGAGTAAATAAACCCCATAGTATAGGGGGTATATGTATTGTTATGTGAGTATGTAAGAAGCTTAAGAATTGTTTATAAGTAATCAAGGAGTGTAGGGAAGGAGTTTAGGGATTGTTATGAGAATATATAGAGCATAGGGTAAGGGCCGGCCTATGAGATTATTATAGGAGTAAAAACGGAGTGTAGACAAAGGAGTATGTAAGGAGTGTAAGGAAAGCAGCCTAGGGATTGTTATAGGAGTAAAAAAGGATTGTTTGGGAAAAAGTATTTGGGATTGTTATAGGAGAATATAAGGGTAGGTGGACTATGTTATTGTTATAGGAGAATATAAGGGTAAGTGGACTATGTTATTGTTATAGGAGTATCTAAGGGTAAGTGGACTATGTTATTGTTATAGGAGTATATAAGGGTAAGTGGACTATGTTATTGTTATAGGAGTATATAAGGATAAGTGGACTATGTTATTGTTATAGGAGTATATAAGGGTAAGTGGACTATGTTATTGTTATAGGAGTATATAAGGATAAGTGGACTATGTTATTGTTATAGGAGTATATAAGGGTAAGTGGACTATGTTATTGTTATAGGAGTATATAAGGGTAAGTGGACTATATTATTGTTATAGGAGAATATAAGGGTAAGTGGACTATGTTATTGTTATAGGAGTATATAAGGGTAAGTGGACTATGGAAGCCATATTATATAGGAAACTGTATTGACTGGCACTTGGAGACACAATTTACAGAAAAGTTATAAATACGTTTCAGTTTCACCAATGGGTGTACACAGGGATACTTAATTAGATATATATATATATTTTTTTAAATCAGTTAAAGCGCCTCGAGTTTTCATTATACCCCCCGCTTGAAAAATGAGAGGGTATATAGTAATCGGTCTGTCCGTCTGTCCGTCCGTCCGTCCGTCCGTCTGTTACGCTTTGGGGTACCCATCTCTTATCCGCAACTCCTCTCATACCACTGAAGGAAATTTAATGAAACTTTCACAGATTCTTAGTTATATATTGCCATTGTGCACCTCCTATTTTACTTTTTGATCTGACAGATATTTTTGATTTTCCAGAGCAAAACATGAACACTGCCATTATATTCATATGGGAGGCGGGGGGGGGGGGGTATCATTTAGTGAGCTCATTGCTCACAGTACCTCTAGTTTATTTATTACTTTTAGTGAAATTGTAGTAATTTTTTTTCTGACAAAAATTGAATGCTTAATTTAATATGATAGTAATATGGCGTAGGACAGGGGCCACAATAAAGGATCAAAGTTTAACATTGAAAAAATCTTCTTTAATATAACTTGTGCACAAGCAGAAACATATGGAAACTTCTTAAATTAGATTCTAAACTGTTCAAACTATGACCACGGAGTTTAGGAAAGGGGCCACAACAAGGGAATTTAATTTTTTTCTGAAGAACGGTAGAGCTAAGGTAACTTAGGTGGGCGTTGTGGTCCAGTGGCCTCTTCTAGAGTTAGGGTTTAACTTGCATTATAAAGACGATAGTAATATTCTACCAAACTGGAGCTTATATAACGTGTAAAAAAGTCTTGCAAATTCACAGGAAGACTCAAGGAGGATCCGGGCACAAATGAAGTTTACCAGCCTCTGTAGCATCCTGGAGGTCCAATGCATATTTGACGTAACGCCCTTAAGGAATGTGTTAAAAGAACGTATGAATTGCACAATACTGTAAATTAAGAAGGAGCATAGAGGCTAGAGTGAATATGGAACATACGAAATGTTTTGTTTTTTTTATGTTATGCCAATGCATATTTGAAGTAAAACAATTTTTTAAAATGCTATTGTTTTGGGGTAATTTCAATATAACTTGGCACACAAGTAAGGAATGTGGCACACAAGTTAAATAATTCTGTGTATCGGTTTTGAACCGTGGTTATGAAATTTCTGCGAAATTCTTGCTACTCCTCCTACAGTTTTGGTTTGATTTCAAATTATAACTTGGCACACAAGTAGACTACACATACTTGCAAATTCACAGGAAGTCAAGGAGGATCCGGGCACAAAAGAAGTCCAAGCAATGTATTTGACGTAACGCCCTTAAGGAATGTGTTAAAAGAACCTACAGTATCGGTTTTTGATTTCAATGAACGGTGTTGCCGTGGTTACTAAAAATAGAAATTTCTGTGAAATTCTTTCAAAATGCTACTCCTCCTACAGTTTTGGTCTGATTTCATATTACTTGGCAAACAAGAGAATACACTAAGATACATAATTCTGTGTATCGGTTTTTGATTTTGATGAACGGTGTTGCCGTGGTTAAAAAATAGAAATTTCTGGAACATTCTTTCAAAATGCTACTCCTCCTACAGTTTTGGTTTGATTTTATAACTTGGCACACAAGTAGAAAACTAAGATACATAATTCTATGTATCGGTTTTTGATTTTGATGAACGGTGTTGCCGTGGTTACTAAAAATAGAAATATCTGTAAAATTCTTTCAAAATGCTACTCCTCCTACAGTTTTGGTCTGATTTCAATATAACTTGGCAAACAAGTAGAATAAAGATACATAATTGTTATCGAATTTTAATTTTGGTGAACGGTGTTGCCGTGGTTACTAAAAATAGAAATGTCTGTAAAATTGTTTCAAAATGCTTCTCCTCCTACAGTTTTGGTCTGATTTCAGTATAACTTGGCACACAAGTAGACTACACTACGAACATAAAGAGACTTTATCAACGATCATTATTCTATTTAGTTTCAAATCCCAGCTGCTTAAGTACTTAAGTTCAAACCAGTAGAGCTTCAGTCTCGACAGAGACTTCTGGTTTAAATAAGGAGCTTAGGCTAAGAGGCCCAGGAATTGTTATAGAAGTATAAAAAAGGCGTAGGGATTGTTATTGGGGTAAATTAGGAGCGTGAGGAAAGGGATCGTAGGGAGTGTTATAGGAGTTTATAATGAGCGTTTGGTAAGGGGCCAAGGGATTGTTGTTGGGGTATACATGTATAAGATGCGTAGTGTGAAGGGTAAGGGAGTAAGTGGACTATGTTATTGTTATAGGAGAATATAAGGGTAAGTGGACTATGTTATTGTTATAGGAGTATATAAGGGTAAGTGGACTATGTTATTGTTATAGGAGTATATAAGGATAAGTGGACTATGTATTTGTTATAGGAGTATATAAGGGTAAGTGGACTATGTTATTGTTATAGGAGTATATCAGGAGCGTGGGGTAAGTGGCCTATGGAATAGTTATAGGTCTAGCTATGTTTACCTATACCTTTATCTGATGGTAGACAGACAAAATATTTGATCATTCAATCAAATGTTTACTATACATAGAGACCCTTATCGGACAAATCTGCAAATTTAAAGAGAAATGCCATTCATTAATTTTCAATATGAAAACTGTTAGACTTCAACGAGATTATCGAAGAACTGTCATTAGATTAGGTTATTTACGGAAGCCATATTATATAGGAAACTGTATTGACTGGCACTTGGAGACACAATATACAGAAAAGTTATAAATACGTTTCAGTTTCACCAATGGGTGTACACAGGGATACTTATTTAGATATATATATAGATATTTTAAAATCAGTTAAAGCGCTTCGAGTTTTCATTATACCCCCCGCTTGAAAAATGGGAGGGTATATAGTAATCGGTATTTCCGTCTGTCCGTCCGTCTGTCCGCCCGTCCGTCCGTCTGTTACGCTTTGGGGTACCCATCTCTTATCCGCAACTCCTCTCATACCACTGAAGGAAATTTAATGAAACTTTCACAGATTCTTAGTTATATATTGCCATTGTGCACCTCCTATTTTACTTTTTGATCTGACAGATATTTTTGATTTTCCAGAGCAAAACATGAACACTGCCATTATATTCATATGGGAGGCGGGGGGTATCATTTAGTGAGCTCATTGCTCACAGTACCTCTAGTTTATTTATTACTTTTAGTGAAATTGTAGTAATTTTTTTTCTGACAAAAATTGAATGCTTAATTTAATATGAGAGTACATTTTTCCGATGACATATAAAAGAAACAGGCTATAGCATTGATTTCTTTTTGGGTTCTAGACTACAACCTTTGAACAGGTCAAGAGAAAACAATGGTCTCGAAGTTGAATTACAACTTTGCAGCGGTGTGAACGAACGCTCAAGTAAAATTATCCTCTTTGTTCAAGTGTGTGTGTGTGAGGGTGTGCGTTTTGAACACAAGACATTAGCCATAAATATGACACCATGAATGTGTAACGTATTGCTGTACAAGGTAAATACGATCAATTCAGAGGGATTGCTCAATGGCCTGTTAGGTGAACCGTATCGATTTTTTTTAGGTTAGCTGTTGTGTTTAACTTCTGCATTTATCGGGTGTCCATCAAATATCCCCCTGGAATTCAGTGCTACCGTGGATTTGACTTAACATGGTTAGAAGGCAGGTATTCTTTGTAACTAGCTTAATTATTTAAGGTTTTTAACGAAATACAATGCATAAATATGGACTTATAATGAATATATAGATTGTGATCGTTATACATTGTAAAAAACGTGAATACATGTAAACACACCACTGCAACAATGGGGAAATCCCGGAACTGATCACTATATTGGGGGGGGGGATCCATGTTTACGATGTTTATTTGTACGTACCGTGACAACCACTTTTACTTTCATTTTCTTTCTTTAATGAAAAGAGATATTGATTTACCGCAAACATTTCCAAATTTTATTTAACCAGTGTTAATTGCATATTGCAATAGATTGAAAGAGCAAAGGAACACGGGGCATAAAGCTGCATGGATTTCTCTATATCCAGCCGTGAGCGTGCATATTCTATTTTGACGTTGAAGTCAGTGACTCTTTTGAATTCTTCATTTTTTATACCATTTAGGACATATGAGTATGAAAAATATGTTTTATTTTGATATAAAGAATTGTCGAATTGTTTCGTTTAATCAAATTTAATTAAGGAATCACTGTGTATTACGGGCGTTATGCATAAATTATCATCCCATGTTTCCCACTATTGTTGATGTCCCTGTCATACTATACTAACTAGACAGTGATTCCTTATATTTCCATTTCATTGTGAAATAAAATTGTAGATTTAGACTTTAAAAATGCAGACATAGATTTAAATTACACGAGGATTCCCATCCCAATTTCAATAGTCCTCGCCCACTGACGTCAAACACAACGGCAGCCGCACGAAATTTTCATGCATATTTGGCCTCCTTAGCATCAGACGCAGAGACAGATGTGCACAAGATTTGCATGCATATTAGGCCTCCTTAGCTCCTGACCTATTGACCTGCCTAATTTACATTCCGGTAAAATTATCAAAAAATTAACTCCGCTAACTTTCAAAGAGTTATCATAGAGAGAAAAATTAGAAATGGAAATACTTCGCTCTAACATTTTTAAATGAATTTGTGATAACAAATCAATCTTTAAAATTTCAGCAAAAAAATTGCTGGAATTTGTCATATTTCCACCCGATATATATAAAAAAAAATGTGTTTGTGAAACACTATGCGCCCGGCGGCAACAGAGTTCGGAAAGCTATTTTTAGCATATAGGTCACAGTCAAGGTCACAAGGTCATTGACTTTGGTGTCATTTGAAAGAGCTTAATTAGTGGACTATGCATACCAAATATGAAGTTTCTATCTCCTATATGGTTCAAAAGTTATGGCGAAAGTTTGAAAAAGCTGTTTTAAGCATATACGTTATAGTCAAGGTCACTAAGTCATTGACCTTGGTGTCATTTGAAAGAGCTTTATTAGTGGAGTATGCATAGAAATATGAAGTCTCTATCTCTCATGGTTCAAAAGTTATGGCGAAGGTTAAAGTTGACAACAGACAGACAGAAAAACAGCTAAACAGATAAACAAAAAGACGAAACACAGACAAGACAAAAACGATATACGCCTCGGATCTCTCGATTCGGGCGCATAAAAATACAATATACATCAATAGGTTACCCACCATGGCCGAAGAAAAAAATGTTCAAAGACAACAAAGATTTGACGAATAGAAATCACTGGTGCGTACTTAAATGGGAAGAACACATGCGAAGGAAGTATTCAATTACTTCAACATGGTCTAATTTGTCGTCTTTTCCAGAATAGTTTTAATATGAGATTATAATAAAACACACATTTCTCGTTAGTTTGAAATTTGCCCCAATGGCGAACAATGTCTCCCTAAATATGATACATTAACCAATTCATGGAATCCTGTCCAAAACTGGGTCACATTTTTTTTTTCAACTACTCAAAGATGTCTAGAACTAATAATTATCTGATATTACCTGTTTCACAATTACCTTATTTCGTAATCACGTAAAATCAGTGTGAAAATAATGGCCTAATAAGTATGATAAAAAAGTCAGTTGACGTCATTGGACTTTATGATTTATTGTATTTGCCGCCCGATGTCATTCTGTCTACCATACCATTAACGAAATGTCGACTTTAAACAAGACTTATTTGTCAATACTAGTAGCTTTCCTCTGTGTTTGTATGCAGAGCTTGAATTGCTCTTATATCGAATTGACTAGTAAACATATGCCATTGATAATCACATTTATCATGAAGTTTTGTTTTTAGGTTACCATCAAAATCTTTTTCTGGTAAAAAATTAAATTATGAAATAGCTGTTTCCGAAACTGTGGTATCTTTAATGGGATATATGTATGGGACTTGTCAACAGGTGATACTTACTCCTTCATGGCAGCTGATCCCACCTTTGATGTTATTAAAGGCCTACGATGACTGTGATTTTATTGTTTCAATCCTTCATCACTGTTCGTTGTCGCCATATTTCTTCAAATTGACATGAAAATGAAAATTGCATAATTTTCCAAAAAGTATCTGTAGAAAGAAATGGTCTTTAATTTTGATAAAAATCGAGCAATTTCGCCTCTCGTCTTGCTGAGCAAAGAGTTTCGATAAAAACTGTCTGAAGTAAATTTGATGAACAATTACAGGGGATACCTTTAATTAAACTTTATATTTCATTAGCATAAATCATCCTGACATACAATGTGTGAATCATAGGTACATTAATTATTACTATATAAAGAGATCCGAGAGACATTCTCAACAGGATTCGGAAACCAACTTCATCCGTATCCTAAAATTAACATGACAGTAATAATATTGAAGATAAAATTGTCTTACTAAATAAATTTTTGAAACGATGTGATATGTACATGTACTATATAGAGAAAATATTTAAAAATTGGAATCTTTCAACATATAAAATGATATCAAAATTGATCTTTTTTTCCTAAATAGAGGCTTTATGAAATATCGCTATATTCTCTTGCTTTTGTAACCGATAAATTATAAGGCAGACTTTATTTTAAAAAAAAACTTTTGTGGCTGTCAATTCGTCATTTGGATATATCAATTACGTTTTATCAGTCGACAATATTTTTATCATTTGTACATATATATCCCCACTTTTATTCAATATATCCGGTATCATAGGAATGGAGTATACAACATGATGGGGTGCAGTAGATCGTCTTTATAGGATGCTTAATATTAAAATTCTTAATAGGACTGAAGAATATAGATAATCTGAAGTATTACTGTGCACCAAAGTACATGGAATTTAAGAGCCATTCTCTGTAATGACTTGAATTTTTATATAGGAGCTGTGGCACGCATAGTCTCAGAATTTCTCTAAACTCTCTATGATAAAAGTTATTGATACCCTAAACTGAAATCAGGCAAAAATTGGTTGCTATGTTTTATAGTTACCATGGCAACATGTCTTAAAGTTCGAAAAATGGCATTTTTTAACATATTTAGAGCCCCATAGTTAACATTTGCGGCAAAGCAAACAATTGGCAATGACTGTTTCCAAAAGTTGAAGGTCAGATGTCTCAAATGCATGATAAACATGTTTGGTAAATCAGCTATTATATACGTTACTATGGTAACAAAGTATTCAAAAGTAAAAAAAAAATCATTGAATTTTATAAAGTCATACACGTAAAAGTAAAAAGCAATTATAGGATGAAATGTGACCAAATAATGGAAAAAAGAGCCTTGAAATATATACCAAGAACAAAATATGATATTTCATTTTGGATGGCAATGGTTGCCAAGGTTTTTTTTTTACCACAGAGAGCCTTCAAAGTAGCACTCTGTATGTTTAAATCTGATCCTATCTTTTAAAAAAGCACATTTCCTCATAACTAATGATCAATTTTCAAAGATGTTGGTGTGCTCCTAGTTTTCCCATTTTAAAAAATTCAGATTAGATTCTTTAAATAGAGCGTTGCTATGGAAATAAGCAGAAAATATATGGGTAAAAAACCTGAAAAATATTTTCTTTCCTTGGATACGTACCCTTAAATGTAGATTCCCAAAACTTTTATGATTGATATTTATTAACAGCTAACCTGACTTTTAATTTTGACTATCATCCAATCTCTAAGTGGATGAAAGAAATTGGCACACAGGGTTTAATATTGATATAAAGTTCACAAAATCGAACATTTTCCCTTCTTGGTAACCATAGCAACAATGTTGTTTTCTTCATCAAATTTTATCAATATATGATATTCAACTTCAGTTCTAACAGATAAGTACTATTCAAGCTGAGTCCTTTAATTTGTTTCTTGATTATATGGCAATTTAATTCTTAATGCAGCGAAAAAATTTCACTTTTAAGCACTGGTACTTTGTTTCCATGGTAACACTGCAAAGTAGCAATTATACCCAATTTTTCTTATGGTTTTGGTGTTGCAAGGTCCTAAGGATGCATATTTGCAAGTCTTGAATTTTTATGTTTTTCCTCAAGACAGTAGCATTAACCCAATCTTAGTTACTGGTTTTGCATGGTTACACTGTGTTCCCATGGCAACCATAAAAGTTATTTATTGAATAATATTGCTTATACTTATATAGGCCTACTGAAGGTCAAACATTTTCATTATTTTTCTTAAGTCGTTGATTGAGTTTGAGCATGTAACACCTACCATTAGTGAATATGGAGTGTTTTTCAGCATATTTCAGCATTTTAAATGTATTCCAAATGTACCCTTGATTACCACTTACTTAGAGATATATTCTAAACAGTTTCTTTACAGTATAAGTGACATCAAGGTGTCATGTTTTTGTGAGAATGGTTTGTTTGCCTTTTCTAGGTTTTATTAAGCCACAGTCAAGATTTAAAGTGGTTGAAAATTTCGATTTTTCAATTTTTTCCGGCTGTTGCCATAGCAACCGAGACACTTAGCAACGAAATTTTGTTTGATATTTGTTTCTGGTGTCAATTACTAACCATGGGTGAAGTTTCATCAAAATCGGTGACCATGCATGGCAACGAAGTTTAAGTAGTTACAGAGAATGGCTATTAATTAGTTTGTATTTGTAGATTAACCTACCTGATATAGATTATTTAAACTAATTTTATCGCACCTCTGAACTTTGAATGAATTCTCTTGATATTTTTAACAAGTTTTTCAGATAAGATCGTTTGATGTATTGTTTAAGATCAAGTCTGCGTATTCAACTGATCTTCTGTTACGTTGTAAATTTTTAATTTATCGAGTGGCTTTAAATACCAAAATTATCTAAATGCATGGCATAGATGTCGATAGAATGAATTAAATTAAATACAACCATGAGAAGAAATCGTATTTTCATTTTCATTTAATTGAAGTTTGGGACAGTGTAAGATATGAAAGTTTTTAAAAGAATCCTCGGTTGAAGAAAATGCTTGCATGAAAATGAGTAAAGGGTTCCTACTGCTCTAGAAAGCCCCCCCCCCCCCCCGAGACTTTTTCTAGTATGTATTATGTAACAAAACTGTCTCGAGCTCTCTATTAAGACAAAACACACCGAAAACTGAAAAAAACTTGACAAGTAAAAGATGGTGAACATGTTCCGTCGTGTTCCTTGCACTAGCCTGAAGTCCATGATTTGAACAAAATTAAAATTCACGTAGAAGGAGTATTGTGTTTTTTAACTTGCTCAGATGTCCTTTTATATTTTTCATTAAAAAATGCCTCCACTTTATTTTCTGTTAGAGGAACATCCATTGATAAGTAAAACTCAAAAATTGTCTCAGATCAGAAAAACCAGATAATGTATCCGTATTATCTGACAATTTAGTTGTGTCTTTAGAAAAAAAAATGAGAAGAATACAACCTGAAGCAGGCATAACTTTAAGTTATGAATTATTCATGAAATAAATAAAATATAAAATATTGCAAATATTATTGAAAACAATAAATCAACAAGAGGCCCATGGGCCACATCAATCACCTGAGAAGCTTTGACCATTCTGTTCTTTACCAAATTTCCCCCTTGTAATACATATTGTGACCCCACCCTACCCCACTGATAATAATTTAGACAATTTGAAATCTACCCTACCCCAGGATGCTTCCACATGAGTTTCAGCTTTTCTGGCCCAGTGGTTCTTGAGACGAAGATTTTTAAAGATTTTTCCTTTATATTTCTATGTAAAACTTGAATCCCCATTGTGGCCCCGCCCTACCCCGGGGAGTCATGATTTTAACAATTTAAAATCTACACTATCTCAGGATGCTTCCACATAAGTTTCAGCTTTTCTGGCCCAGCTTGAGAAGATTTTTCCAATATATTTCTATGTAAAACTTTGATTCCCCATTGTGGCCCCGCCCTACCCCCGGGGGTCATGATTTGAACAATTTAGAATCTACACTACCCCAGGATGTTTCCACATAAGTTTTTAGCTTTTCTGAACCAGTGGTTCTTGAGAAGAAGATGTTTTAATGATCCCACCCTATTTTTGTCTTTTCTTGATTATCTCCCCTTGTGAGGGGACTTGGCCCTTCATTTTAACAATTCAAATTTCCCTTTACCCAAGGATGCTTTGTACCAAGTTTGGTCAAAATTGACCCAGTGGTTCTTGAGAAGTCGAAAATGTAAAATGTTTACAGACGGACAGACAGACAGACAGACAGCTAGACGGACTGACGGACGGACGACGGACAAAATGTGATCAGAAAAGCTCATTTAAGCCTTCGGCTCAGGTGAGGTAAAAATGACAAATTGGAATTCACCATAAACTTTTCTTTTTTTGATGCAGAAGTGGAAAGTATCGCCGTAAACTCAACATCAGGAAATCAAGTGGAGATGGACCGGGGGCCGGAAATGTTTTCATTTCGTTTTTGCTTCTCATGACTTTTTCTGTTTTCTATCTCATCAGTTACTACAAAACCAAATCAAAGCCTCGTCCAGTACAAGTGGATGAAACACCATTGACAGAAGAGGACATAACAAAATATTATAATTTCACACAATTTAATAAAACCCATCCAAGACTTCATTACATCCTTTCCCCTCTTAGTGTTTGTGATGGGTTTAGGACGGAAAACAATTTCTCTCGTACATTAATTATTGTGAAGTCATCAGCGGAAAGTTTTCACATACGAAAATGGTTCCGATGGAATATAAAACAACAGAAAGACATAGATAACAATTTTAAGATAGTTTTCCTTCTAGGACAATCTCCATCTTCCTCTATGAGCGAGCTTATAAAAGAGGAAAGTAAACTACACAACGATATGATTCAGGGAAATTTTACAGATAACGGGAATATTACCACGTACAAAACTATCATGGGGTTTAATTGGGCTCTCAAGTATTGCCAAAATTCTCAGTTTCTCCTTCTCCAAGAAGAAAATTTTAAAATAAATTATAAAAACGTGATGACATTTCTGGAGAAAGAGGATGACCCGGAGTCTCTATACGTTGGAAAATTAATCCGAAAGGAACAAACATCTAGTAGTAACCCTGACCACGTCCGATACATTCCGAAGGAGGAGTACCCTCTTCCGTTTCTTCCGCCCTATATTGCAGGTGGTGCCTATCTTGTCAGCATGAACGTTGCCAAAACGCTTGTGTCAAATTTTGATTCTGTGAAAATGGTTCGCGTGGATGACGTGTTCATGGGGCTTGTTGCAATGTTAAGTGACGTCATTTTAGTTCACTCCAAAAAAGTAACCCTTGAAAATTGTGCCAAATTCACAAAGATGTTAGCATGCAGGACATTCACTTCCGCGGAGGATATTCTCGGTGCATGGGAGGAGTCATTTGAAATCAATTTCTGAGAGAGAGAGAGAGAGAGGGAATGTTCGGCATTATTGAGTTATGTGTATATTGACTATGTCATTTCCTCAGATAAACTATTATAGGCATTATAAAACATAAGAATACTTAATGCATTTTCTTATTTTAAAAATCGAATCAGTTTTTAAGGAAAACAAGATGTGTTTCTGAAAAACTATGCGCCCGGCGGCAAAAAAGTTCTGAAAAAGCTATTTTTAGCATATTGGTCACAGTTAAGGTCACAAGATCATTGACCTTGGTGTCATTTGAAAGAACTTGATTAGTGGAATATGCATACCAAATATGAAGTCTCTACCTCTCATGGTTCAAAAGTTATGGCGAAGGTACGAAAAAGCTATTTTTAGCATAGAGGTCACAGTCAAGGTCACAAGGTCATCGACCTTGGTGTCATTTGAAAGAGTTTCATTAGTGGAGTATGTATATCAATATGACCCTTGACTTAATGGACTTGCAGTATTTTTCGGAAAGATGCGAATGTTTTGTATGGCAAGCCCTTTTGCTATTTATTCGGTAAATAAAATTTATCTTAAGGACGCTCTAAACACTGCACACTAAAAAGCTATATTTATTGGGTAGTTTTATGCAGTTAGAGTGATCTGCCCTTAGATGTAAAATTAAAGAAATAGCTATTTACTGTTAATTACATAATTTATAAAAGATTAAAATATTTTTGGCATATATAAGACCAAGAGTATTATTTAATTAATTATTTTCATTTTTTCCAGAGAGATGATTCTCTTACAAATAGTCCATTGTCTTTGAACATTTTTTCTGAGGCTATCTCTCAACTTTATATTATGTATGTTTTTCTGAGTCCAAAAAACAGTTTCTGTTAGTGTTTAGAGCTTCCTTAAAATTATAGAGATATTTCTCATTTTAGAGAGATATCTCTTAAAAAATAGAGCTATCTCTCAACTTAAAGAGATATCTCTCATTTTTAAGAGATATCTCTATGTGAAAGAGATATCTCTTAAACTTAGAGAGATATCTCTTATACTGAGAGAGATATCTCTTTTTATTAGAGAGATATCTCTTCCACTTCAAAAGATATCTCTTTCTCCTTGAGAGATATCTCTTTCGTGAAAATAGAGATCTCTCAAGGTTAAAGAGATATTTCTTTCACCTAGAGAGATATCTATTTTACTTTTGGAGATATCTTTCCAAGTTAAAGAGATATCTCTGAAAGTAAAAGAGATATCTCTCTTAGTTTATCTTAAGAGATATCTTAAAGTGAAAGATATATCTTTCAAAAGTGTCTAAAAGAGATATCTCTCAAGCAAAAAGAGATATTTGTTTTCTCTCTTCATAATTTTTATTTGAATTCCATTTAAAATGACTTCTCCCTTTACCGGAAGTCATCTTTTTACTGACGGAAGAACATTAAAGTATTTTTAAATTCGACATGTTCATGATATTTTGCACTATAGCTTTACCAAACATCACAAGTAAATCAGTTTTGTCTTGATTTCAAATTAGAAATAGTTGACTATTTCATGAGCTGAGAAAATTCGGTCCTTTACATTTAAGATTATAGTATGTTTACTTTCGTTTTCCTGAGTATTAAACTTTTAGCATTTTTATCAACGAAGCTGCCATTATTGCAGCCCGGAGGACCGGGCTGCTCTATACATGTAAGTTTAAGTGTTGGTATTTGGGGATTGAGGTGGGAGAAGTTATTCAGAATTAAAGGTTAAACATTCTTAAATTAATATTATACATTTTTGAAAATAGGTGATGCATGTGTCTGGTTTCAATTTATATTTTATGCAGCCAACATTTACTTGAGGAATTGATAAAGTTTAAAAGGGTATCGTTTTTGTTCGATTTTCATCCGACTATAAGTTTTCAAACTATTCTGGACTATCGTCTCCATCATCTACACGCATGTCTTTTTCATACATATCGAAGCGGTTTGATGATCAAGACTCATTTCCACTGTTTACTTTATTTATTTCCCGGGCGACAATTGATGGTTACATCAACGTTTTCTTGTTATTTGTTGTTTCAAGTAAGGGATTTATAGCGTTTTTGCCTACACAGTACATATATTATTCTGGGTAATTGTTTGCTCAGTCTTTTTTCTTATAACATCGACACTATTCCAGAGACTTTACTTCCTGTTTCTCTTTTGTTTTAAAGTGGAGAATTAATTATTCTATTTTAAGCATAACTGGAAAAGAGATATCTCTTTAGCTTATAAAGATATCTCTTTTTGAAAATCTAAAGAGATATCTCTCTAACTAAGAAAGATATTTATCTCTTTCAACCTTGTTAAAGAGATATTTCTCTAACTTTATGAGATATCTCTCTTGCTTAAAGATATATCTTTCTAGCTTATAAAGATATCTTTCTAAGTAAAAGAGATATTTCTCTTACAAAAAGAGATATCTCTTTTCTTTAAAGAGATATCTCTCTAAGGTATAAAGATATCTCTATAAGCTAAAGAGATATCTCTCTATGCTAGAGAGATATCTCTCTTATTGAGAGAAAATTTTTATTTCACGAATAAATAGTAAAAGGGTTTGCCATTGTTTTGTCATAAAAGTGTACTTTTAAGGTATAGTGGGTCTTGCTACACGTTTTAGTAAACCAAAACATGCATACATGTATTTTATTGCAAACTTGTAAGATATGATTATCTTAAAAAAAAAAAAAGGAGTGAAGCCCCATTCATACTGAAAAATTTTGTTAAAGGTCTTAGAAATTGATCTTTTTTGTTCTTTTTAGTGTGTGTGTTTTTTTAAAAAGGCAAATAATTTCAGTCTTTGTAAGATTTTTGTAAATTATAGGGAGTTTACATTAAGTATACTTTAATGTTAGGTGAATATCAAAGAAAATTTGGATATACAATGTAATTGATATTTAATTTTTCACTTGAGTCTTCATGTTTGTCGCATTATAGTCACTTCGTCCGCCTTATCCCCCATCTTCTTTTCAGAAAAGTTAAGACAAGTGAGAGATTAATTCCTATTCTTGGATAATGTGAAAGTTAATTAACAAATTTTTTTTTTGGGTGAACTTAAAAAATGCGTGTACTTTATGTGCTTCTCTGATTTATAGAATTTGCATTTTGTATAAGTAAGCAAAAAAATCGATCGATCGTCAGAATGATGGTCTTCCATAATCTGAGTTTACTCCCAATGTTTGTCTACAGCAATGAGATCAATAATCAATTATGGATTCCGCAATCAAAATATTATTTCAAGCTTGGACAAACTAATAACCAGATAAATATCAAAATAATCAATGACTGAAAATAATGTTCATTACATAAACCTTATATGATAAAAGGAATTATTTATGACCAGAAAAACAATTCTTTTAAAAATAATTCTCATTGTCTAAAGTCTGAAAGTAATTTTTTAAAAAGGTATCCGGTGCATATTTTGCTTTAAGGTGGCTAATTACATCCACAGTTTATTTTAGATTTCAATACAGCACCACTTATAATGTCGATGTCAAATATCCAGATGGGGGTATTGATATCATAAATATTTTTTATAGAATTTTTTAGTTTTTGTTTATTTTAGTTAAATGTTTTATTTCAGGTTTATTATTCACAGAATTTCAGAACTTTCACTGTCAAATGATGGGCATCTTCTTAAGACAAGTACACACAGTGAAAATACCTCATAATACCTAATAAAAATTTTATTAAAAAAAAATAATTTTCTCCTAGAAAACAATTAATGTCATTATCTTTTTAATCTATGCATAAAACATTTAAAAAATGTGTTCTGAAGAGACAAGGAATGTATTTCAATGACTTACATGTGTCAAATTGAATTTTAAACGAAATGAAAAATCCAATTTAAAAAATATTTGGTATAAAAAGTCCACTTTCAAGAGTTATCTTTCCTTATGTAACCAGTGTAAGTAATTAAATGTTTCAGTTTCAATGTTTTAATTATTTCTATTATGTGTGTTTACGTTTGTGTTGTCATGTGTGAATTTCCAAGTGTGAGTGTTTATGTTTGTTTGGTGATGTATTTGACCATTTCCGGTTTGACTAGTTTCTTTCTATTAATAACTTTTTACTAACTTTCCCGCGGATAACAATATTCACGCACACTCGGCGCTACACCCTTGACGGGATCGTCATATCTATCTACAGTAGCTGATTTATATAGTGTGCCTGGTAAATATATTTATCACTTATCTATTTCTTATTATATTTGTAATTTAAAAGTAAAGTCAGTAAGGATTTGTAAATGTTTATTAATTATAATGACTTTATTTCAGGTTTTTCTTATATTATTACCGTCAATAAATATACTAGTCAAACTACCATTGACTTGATTGTGTCTTGAAGTAATAATGAACCCAAGTATTACCGACATGGTCTACACTAATTAGCCAAGACTCAAAACACGATGGAACGTTTGACATCACATTACATCTAAAATTCAGAATAAAGCTTTAAATTGCCAGAGTATACATTTAAATCAATAAAACAAATATATAAATTAACACCAACACAGTAAATAAAATCAAATAAAATTTTAAAACAAGGTTGTAGATTTTAACTGGCATACATGTCTGTGATTGATAGAGTTCACTGCATGCATGGCTATGAAATTGACATTACTTGTTTGGCGAAGATTTGACTGTTGCTTTCTTTTGTTTCTGCCTTAAAGCAATTCTTCTTGGTTTATGCATAATGAATCCGGTACTTTGTTTTCACTGTTTACAACACCGCATGTTTCATCTATTTTTAAAGCGTTTTAAAGGTCAGGGTCATATTATAGAGGTACCTATACAACTCGTCCCCTGAGCAAACCGGTCGACACAATGGAGGTTTATTTTTTTGTGTAGTACGTCATCAAAAAGTGGTGTAATGAGCCTCCTTAAAAAGTCTTTTAAAACACTTTTACTCAAAACTAGAGGTACTGTGAGCAATGAGCTCACTAAATGATACCCCCCTCCCCGCCATGAATATAATGGCAGTGTAGTGTCCATGTTTTCCTGTGGGAAACCCAAAATATGTGTCGGATCAAAAAGTAAAATAGGAGGTGCACAATGGCATTATGTAATTAAGGTTCTGTGAAAGTTTCATCAAATTTCATTCAGTGGTATGAGAGGAGTTAAAAGGTGGTTACCCCAAAGCCAGATGGACGGACAGACGGACGGACATACCGATTACTATATAACCTCCCGCTTTTCAAGCGGGGGTATAATAAAGAAAATGTTTATTATACGCATTCCATAAATTAGAGTCTAATTGATTTTAAAAAGGAGCCGTTACATAAAGTTACCATTTTGACAAATAAAAAAAATTATGAATTGATTATTTGAGCACCAAAACAAGAAGTTCTTGAAACTATACATATATTTGTTATAATTTGATGCATTAAATTGCAAAGTTCGCCTTGCAAAATTTAGAGATATCGATTTTTCTTTAAAGATTTTTTAAAGGTAAATAACTTAGATAATAACATTGAACTAGAGGTACTGTGAGCAATGAGCTCACTAAATGATTCCCCCGCCTCCCATATGGTTATACATGTAATGGCAAAGATCATGTTTTGCTGTGGCCGGGAAACCCAAAATATGTGTCGGATCAAAAAATAAAATAGGAGGTGCACAATGGCAATATGTAATAAAGATTCTGTGGAAGTTTCATTAAATTTCACGAGTGGTATACGAGGAGTTGCGAAAAAGAGATGGGTACCCCAGAGCGTAACAGACAGACGGACGGACGTGCAGCTAGACGGACGTACGGACATACCTATTACTATATACCCTCCCACTTTTCAAGCGGGGGTATAATAAAATCAAATATTTCTTAAGGAGCTCTAAACACTGCATTCTAAAGAGCTCCACTTAGGATAGTTTTATGCAGTTACAGTTATCTGCCCTTAGAAGTAAGATTTTTTAAAAAAAAAAATTATTTACAGATACTAGTACATTAAAATATTTTCAGTACTATATAAGACCAAGAACATTATTGAACTCAACTATTTACACTAATTTTACCAATGTAAGTTAAAAGCAGTGATCTCTGCTCACAAATAGCCCATTCTCTTTGAACATTTTCCTTGCAAAAATAAGGCAGGTTCCCTATGTTATAAATGAAGGCATATAAAATAATAATTATAAAATAAGGCAGGTTCCCTATGTTATAAATGAAGGAAAATGTCTCAATACTAATTTTCTACTTTACAATCATAGAAAGGTCAATGCGAAGGAATAATTATTAAATTATTTGTTTACAGGATATAATAAATATAACAAAACTCTTCATACAGAATCTGTTGGGTTTGACGCCCTTAATGCAGTAGACGAACGAACTCGTACATGTTCCACTCGAATGACGGAATCCAACTTGAAGAAGATACGGAGAAGAATTTGTCTGACTTGTCAGTCTCGAGTGACTCTGTTTCAAATTGTATGCGTACTAAATGAATTGACTGATTAAAAATGAAATAAAGTTGTATTTAATTGTATAGTGTATATACTCCCCTGTAGTAGAGTTCGAACCCACTGCACAAAGATTAACTCCTTACTTCGCGACTCGGGAGCAAAAGTTCTAACTGCGCCACTTTGGCGAAACCGGAAGTCGTCAGAATACGTATGTTATTTTAAATTAGTTTTGCAATTTAAGAAATTCAAAACTATCTGTTATAGATAGTTTTGAATTTCTTAAATTGCAAAACTTTAATGTAACATGTAATACTTGAGTATTTGGTATGTATATGGCCATGCCCATTTGCAGTTCACTAGGATAAATCGAATCGACATATTTATGAATTTGACTACAATGTTATTGTTAATTAAAAAAGTTGATAAATACGAAATTTGAAATTGAAGCACACACGAAGAGTTTTCTCATTTAGTAGTTTTTGAGTGCACATATTATTCATATTATACTTCCATCAACTGAATGTTGTTTCCTTTTTTGTTTGAAAATAGATCGCTGTTATCAATTTATGAACAATGGAATACTTAAAACCAGTTAATCAGAATGATTTTAAGAAAGGGTCTTATACATGTATAGGCAATTTCGCCACGTATTATACACATATGTGGATCATATGTGGCGAAGTTGCCTGTATACCATTTCTAGTTATAACGCAATGTTTTCTCAACTATAATAGAATCCATTTGGACAGTTTTTAAAAGGATTATGGTATTTAAAGTAAACCCTCTTTTTACCTGTGTGTCCTAGGTAAATGTTGTTCAACGACGAAAGAAAAATCTCTGTTTAAAAACCGAGAAAACTTTGATTGTCAAAGTGTCTAGTGCACAACTGAACCCAACTAGCAAAAGGCATTTAATTTTGAAATAACCTGTACGCGAGAAAGGTCAAACACAGTGTGAACCAGTTTTTAGTCTAAAATTGGAGATATTATTTGTTAAAATGAGAATGGTAAGACTCGCTTTTCTTTTTGTCAGCTCTATATATCTTGCTTTAAGTTCTGCTGTAAACACGGAAAAAAGATTGTTAACAGACCTGTTTAATGACTACGATACGCAGCTGAAACCAGTGAAAAACTACACGGACGACATTTTGGTAGGAATTCAAATGTTCCCTTTCCTTATTCGTGACGTGGACGAGAGGTCGCAGACGTTCTCCACTTCGCTGTGGATCGGCTACAGCTGGATGGACGAAAACCTGGTGTGGAGTCCGAGTAACTATAGTGGAATCACTGGACTCCGAGTTAGTGTGGAAAAAGTCTGGATACCCGGAATATGCATCATCAACGAATTCACAGATCAGAAATGTTTGAACTTCGACGAAAAGGGGATGGCTTTCCTGATTTCTAATGGTTTGGTGTACTACCTGAAGCCCCTAGAGAGCACGATACAGTGTAAATTGGATGTGACTGCTTATCCTTTTGATGAACAAATGTGTACGTTTATTTTTTATCCTTATTCAAACATAGCTCATGACTTTGGGTTTTCAGTCAATCTGACTAACATCGACCTTACCTTTTACGAAAAAAATGAGGAATGGGTTGTTGTTTCAACCTCCAAATCCTTTCCTCTGGACGATAGAATGCCGGGGTCTGTTGTTCGCACAGCACGTCTAAATTTGATCATTCAACGGCTCCCTAGCTATGTCATCATTAACATTTTCATCCCAATTTTTATTTTGTCAATACTGAACCTTCTTTGCTTCCTATTACCAATTGAGTCAGGAGAGAAAATGGGAATGGTTCTAGCCATTTTTCTGACCTTTGCAGTGTTTGTGACACTCATCAGCGACTCTATGCCAAAGTCCTCTGTAAACCTGTCTATGTTTGGTAACTACGTAGCCGGGCAGTTAATAATCAGTGGAATGACAATCGTTTTGGAAACTATTGTCATCAAAATTTATTTTAAGGAATGTACACCCCCACCAGAGACGAACGACGAGCATTCCTTTCATAAATATTTCTATAATCAACAAGGAACTGACTGTTATGATGCAGATCGGTGGAAGCGGTTCGCCGTCAAATTAGAACGTTATTTTTGTGGTTTTACCGTTTTAACAACAATGGCGACTGTCGTTTACCTGATTATAGGCCTAACTGTGATGCGTCCAACTGTCAGGCAGTGAAATCTTACTCTTTGACGAAAAACTACAATCTACCTCTAGAGTTTTACTAGTGCCAATCTACAAGGGGAAGGATGCGATCAGCATCTCCATAAAGATTGTATAGTATTTAATATGGGGTTATCAATGACATCACTGCAGGGTTTTTTTGTCCAAAAGAAGTCATGTGTTCCTCAAGAATCAGAAGTTCATTTCTGTTACAAGCGATTTTTGAACAGCAACTGGAAATACAGTATATTGTCTGATGTTAACAATTGTTAACGAAGTTACTGAGAACGAAGATAAAGTTGTAAATGGAGAAACTTGGTGTTATTGATGGAATCTTTCTAGAGAAACCTGGTTCCCTGAACTTCTCTTACATCTGAGGCCCTGTGTCACGGCAGACGTTGGCGCGATAGATTCCTCACTTCTCAACGGTTTCAGAATCTCATTCATATTTAGGGACATGATAAGGAGTATTCTGTAAAATGTTCAATTTAGCCCTGGTGGCGATTTCCGGTAAAAATGGGATGTTTTTTTTCTAGAAAAACCTTGTTCCCTTTATACTCCTCTTTAAGTTCATTTTTTGCATCAACCCATTTATCTGTATCCTGTATATATGCAACAAGGTTTTGGAATGTTCAATATACACCCTGTAGTCGATAGAGGTACTACATTTTTCTCTAGAAATCTGTTTCCTCTGGACTTCACAATATATAATTCTGACAACGATCCTTAAATAAAATGACTTTTTGAAAATAAGTGTGAATTATTCGAAGTCCTTTAAATTGGGAAAAATGTTGTTGTACATTTTAGATACTTCCCCAAAGCCAGGCTTACAAAATTACACTGTTAATTGTTGAGAAGAGAGTTTTAGGGAATGGAAATTTTTGCACAGGATATAGACAGTGAGCTAAAATCTGTTTGAATTGAAGTCCAACAAAAGAAACGGAGAAACTGTTTACATAGTAGGTTAAACACAGATTGTCCATTAAAAAGGCCACTAAATTTTATTTGAGTTGGATAAATAGCTTCAATCTATACTCGGATCAATTTTAGTGAAAACGTTAAAAAGAAGAGACTCAATCAACAAAAACCAGAATGGCCATAATTGTGTAATCAATCAGAGGTTTCATTTCCACACTTCCTACATTCTTCTTAGAGAAGTGTACAGCTGGCTATCGCCTTAATCCACGGGAATGTAGGCGAAAGCCTGTCCTTTTCTCTAAAGAGAATACCACACTTCCCCATTATTTCCAAAGACTTTCAATTCATTCTCTATTTTGTTGTTAATAACGTCATTTCTTTAACACCCGATTCTTATGATATCAAATGAACATGTAGATGTATTTTTCTAAATCCGTGTATTATAATTAGCATTTTTAACAAGGTTTTAGTTGGTGAAACAAGAATATCAACAGTCTCCTTTAAAGTCATCAATTTGTAAGTTCTATGGTCAATACAATGACCTTGTCAGATAATACAACCTATCATTAAATGGAATGCTGACTGATGTTTTTTTTTCTAATAATTGTAAGGTCATTACACACTTTTTTTTTTAGTGTTGTTGTTTTCCCGATCATGACAAGGAGCACACGATAGGTGTGTCAGGTGGACAGGGGATGTTTACTCCTCCATGGCACCTGATCCCATCTCTGACATTTCTCCCGATTTGTATTGTTTCAATGGCCTTTAAGGCTTGACTACAGATGGTTATCTCCCCTTTGTATTTGTTATATATCATTTTGGGAAATTTTATTGATACATATCGGAACTTGTCATGGCCGCGCGATAAAATGTAAAAGAGGAACTAAATGTATATGAATTAATGTTTTGATCTATGCCAGGAGAAAATTGCCGTATACTAGTATGTAGATAAATCACAATATAGTATAGATCATTATTGCTACTGTAGTTTCAATCAGTATAGCGTTAACTTTGTGTATGAACAAAAAAGTTCTTACAATAAAATACTGTAGAAGTACTTTTTCCGCGTGGTATTAATTTACGCTGTGTACGCGGTCACAAATTTTTCGCGGAAATTTGTCCAAGCGTACTCAATATAAATGTGAGGCATTTAGTGACAGCCAAAGAAATCCGCGGAATTTTCTACCCGCGGATTAAACAGAAATTGAGATTCCGCGGAATTATAACCCCGTGGAAAAAGTACGTCTACAGTATTGTAATTGGTGATTAAAAAAAACTTTCTAAACTCATTGGTGCATTTTCCGTATGAAATTCTCACGCCGTATACTCCGTGAATTTTAACAAAAACCTTTTAAGCCTACAATTGTACATGTAGTTGGCTTGCTTAACACAGAGCCCACGACAGGGTGGGAAATGATATGAACAAGAGTTATCCAGACAGCAACTCTTGAGAATCGTCATTACATATCAGAGACACTTTGTGTTAATCTCAGCACGTAGTGTTAATCGTCGGGACTAAAATTTTGGTCTGGTGTCTTTTCGAGGAGACACCATGGCTGGGGGCCATAAAACTTAGGCGAGCTCATTTTTTAAAATCTCAGTCTCACTTTTTTTCAGAGGAATTAATAGCGAAAAAGTGAGACTGAGATCAAAAGTGAGCTTGTCTAATTTTAATGGTCCCTAGGTCTGATAAAAAATGTTAGTCTCTGCAAATCTCGCCTCGAAAAGACACCAGATCAAAAAAAAATTTCTCTACAAATCTCGCTTCGATAAGACGGCGTATTCGTGCAAATTTAACAATGTAGAATTTTTTTTCAAAATCGTTTGTACGATTTAAGAAATTGTTTGTACAATTTAATAAATCGTTTGTACAATTTAATAAACCGTTTGTACAATTTAATAAATCGTTTGTACAATTTAATAAATCGTTTGTACAATTTAATAAGTCGTTTGTACAATTTGTTTGTTAAATCGTTTGTACAATTTATTAAATCGTTCATACGATTTATTTAAATAGTTTGTACGATTTTTATAAATCGTTTGAACAATTTAGGAAACCGTTTTTACGATTTAAGAAAACGTTTGTACGATTTAAAGAATCGTTTATACGATTTGATAAATTGTTTGTACGATTTAATAAATTGTACAAACGTTTTAATAAATTGTACAAACGATTTAACAAACAAATTGTACAAAATTTATTAAATTGTACAAACGATTTACTTAATTGTACAAACAATTTATAAAATTGTACAAACGATTTATTAAATTGTACAAACGATTTATTAAATTGTACAAACGATTTATTAAATTGTACAAACAATTTGTTAAATCGTACAAACGTTTTCTTAAATCGTTCAAACGATTAAAAAAAAATTCTACATTGTTAAAATGGCACGAATACGCCGTCGTACTTCGAGGAGATATTTAGTCTCTACATAGACACCCTATCAAAATTTTTAGTCTCTACGAATCTCGCTGAGATAATCTGTGTGTAGGAAAATCAGAGCGTGCTGTCTAATTCACATAAAGGTTTTATGCACAAGTTTTACAAACTACTAGTATTAAGTATGTTAATTTGATACATTTAGATAGGTTAATTCAATTATTCTTTTAAAACAGGATGTGTTTGTTAAACACTGGTGCCCCCGTATGGCAACATAGTGATGATTAAACTCTTTAAAATGCAAATTAAATATATTGATACCCAAAGATGGGTGTTCTCACAAGAAATACAATTGTGAAATATCAATGCCCTAGCACCACCTGTTCAAAAGTTATGGCCAAGGATAAGTTTTTGAAAGGTAGGTCAAACTCCAAGGTCGAAGATGTTGGTTTCTTCAGAAAGCTCTAATGTCACAAGGATTACATCTGTGAGGTATGAAGATCCTAGTCCTAACCGTTCAAAAGTTAAGGTTAAGGCTAAGGTTAAAGTTTTTAAAAAGTACGTTAAACTCCAAGGTCAAAGTTCTTGATATCAAATGAAAGGTCTTGTCACTTGGATAAAATACTTAGTAAGTCCTAGCTCTAACCTTCAGAGGTTATGATCAAGGTTTGTTTTTTAAAAGTAGGTCAAATTCCAAGGTCAAAGTTCTTGGTATCCAATGCAAGATCTTGTCATAAGGAATACATATTTGAAGTTTGAAAGCCCTGTCCCTTATCATTTTAAAAAAACAATGATCAAGGTTAAAGTTTTTCATAAGTACGGAAATCTCCAAGGTCAAGGTCAAAGTTGTTGAAATGCAATCAAATGTCTTTTTACAAAAAATACATATGTTAAGTATGAAAGTCCTAATATATACCGTTCAAAAGTTATGGCCAAAGTAAAAGTTTGGAATTTTTGTGTAAAAGTGGGTCAAACTCCAAGGTCAAATTTGGTGGTACCCAAAGAAGGGGCTTGTCACAAGGAATACACTTGTGAAATATGAAAGTCGTAGCTCTACTAAATCAAAAGTTATGGCAAGGTTAAAGTTTTTGCGGACAAACAGCTAGACAGACAGACAGAGAGGAAGACAGACATACGGACGGACACGACAAAAACTATATACCCCGAATCTTCGATTACGGGGGCATAAAATCACGAAGAGATGAAGTAATGTGAAAATCAGATGTATTAATTTTTTTGTGAATTTCAATAATCAATACGTTTTGGAAGCAAATATATGTATATATAGTTAACAAAGCTCTGTGTTTTTAATTATGATCAATTTAAATTCATTTTTGAAATTTCATATATTTTTGGGCGACACCAGCAAGGAGAGAAATACTCAATAAATGTTCTTGCAAAGATTTCCTTCATTTGCAAATGTAGTCTGTATATGTACAATATTTAGTGAATAAAGAAATGAATATTTCAATTCATAGAAAATCAACATACTTTTATGTGCACTCTTAACGGTTGCATTAAATCTGAACGAAGTCAAATATTATAACGACAGTTAAGATTTAGATTCAACAATGTTGTTCGTTACATTACTTCAGTTCATTTTCATTTTTATCGAGTAAAAAAATAATACAATGCGTCTTCACTGACATTCAATACACATGTATTGATATATATAAAACAGCGTACACCCATATTCCTTTTATTTATAGGAATGAAGTTGTAAATTGACATATTTTACAATTAGAACATTTCTAGCGATAGAGGTCATCTAAATAATCATTATGGAATGAAGTGAATGCATTGGGTAGATAGTCTGGACCCTCAGAGTGATCGGGTTTTTCTGGTTTGCTTGGAGCTGGTGGTTTTATTGGTTTGACTTTTTTCACCTTGGGAGTTGGTTTCTTCGGAGGTTCTGGTGTCGCTGGTTCTGGTGGATAATCTGGTGTCCCTGAGGGACCCGGGTCTCCTTTTGGCCCTTTGGGTCCAACGTGTCCTTTGACCCCCTTTGGTCCACTGAGTCCAGGAGGTCCTTTATCGCCAGGGAATCCAGGATCTCCCATCATACCTTTATCCCCCGGCGGCCCCATGTCTCCTGTCTCCCCTTTCTCACCCTTATCACCTCTCTCACCACGGTCCCCCTTCTCGCCCTTGTGTCCTTCAGACCCCCGGTCTCCTGGGTCGCCCATATCCCCCTCGGGCCCCTTAACCCCCTTTATGCCCTTTGGACCTTGGTCTCCACGCTCCCCTTTCTCGCCCTCGTCTCCTTGGTCACCCTTGTCGCCCTTTTCACCCTTAAATCCCATGGGCCCTCGGAATCCTCTTGGACCCCTTTCTCCCTGCATTCCTTTAGGACCCATGTCTCCGGTCGGTCCTTTGTTACCTTTAGGTCCTTTTATTCCTTTTTGCCCCTTTTCACCCTTCAAACCTTTCTTGCCTTGTTTTCCTGGATCTCCTATCTCTCCCTTTTCGCCCCTAACGCCCTTGGGTCCAACCAGTCCAGGTTTTCCGATATCTCCTGTAACACCCTTGGGTCCCTGGTCTCCCTTTGGCCCTTTTATACCTTTAATGCCTTGTTTTCCTGGGTCCCCTTTGTCTCCTTTCTCTCCAGGGTCCCCTTCCATACCCTTGGGACCTTTATCACCTGGATATCCCGTCGGTCCCTTTTTCCCTGGATCACCCTGTTCACCTATTTTTCCATTATATCCAAATTTTCCTTGATCCCCCGCATCGCCTCTTGGTCCTTTATAGCCGGGATATCCTACTTCATATGGTCTTGGCCCCCTGGGACCTGGGTCACCCCTATCACCCTTCGGTCCTGGATAGCCACGTGGTCCCTTATGTCCCGGATGTCCAGGGCTTCCTTTTGGACCTGTCAAGATTTACCCACAATTAATAAATCATAGCATGTTTTGTGTTTGTGGGTGGGTGAGGCGTCCCTAGCTCTACCACAATTTAAAATAATAATGGAAAAAAGCTAATAACGCATAACGAAAGGTCATAAAAAGTAGAGAAAAGCATCCATTTTTTCAGTAATGTAAGACAAAATTTATTAGGCAAAACATCGAGGAAAAAAAAAAAAATTTTGTGTCAAAGCCATCAGGATGACATTTCGTGAATATGTCTTATCAAAATTGAAATAGGTTTATTTGGGATATTTGCTTTAAATCTGAAATCAATTTATTATATCATAGACATTATTTCAAATAATTTTCGTTCCAACTGAGACTTGTAAATAGAGAGATTTAAGTTTCCATTTTGTTTTCACCCTCGTCAGAAGTGAACGAGACAAAATTAACGATAACAACTGCTATTAGGGGCCAATCGCTGTAATTTTGGTTATAACAAAACTAAAGTAATATATTTTTTAGAGATTTACCTTTTATGGCACCATATGGAGCTTGAGCTAATTGTTCTTTAAGAAGAACGACCGTGTATTTCATCTGGGCGATGAGGGCCCGGAGTGCTTTAGCCTCCTTCTCACACTGGGCGGCCGCCGTAGGCCCACTCCAACTGTATGAGGCCAGGGTAACCCCACATACAGCCAACGCAGTAGATAGGAAAATCAGGCACCGGACCATTGCGGGACTTCGTACCGTCACCGGAGCCGACGCAATACCAACTGCACAGGAATGACTTGTGCTCACATAGAAATTTTCAAATATTCAATGAGCTAGACGTTTGTTGTGTAGCACCTATGCCAAATCCCATCCTTTTAAATGTAAAAAG
This sequence comes from Saccostrea cuccullata, assembly GCF_032062105.1. Lineage (NCBI taxonomy): Eukaryota > Metazoa > Mollusca > Bivalvia > Ostreida > Ostreidae > Saccostrea > Saccostrea cuccullata. Next base: position 956,039 of record NW_026940631.1, on the reverse strand, counting down.
TAACCATGCGTAATCAATGCATACATTTCTGTTATTTTTATAATGTAATATCTTGATGAGGAGTGGAGAAAGTGCTAAAGCAACATCGATAAATATGTACTTACATGAAAAGTTGGATGTTTAACGTTAGACTGTTGGTTGACTTGTATAAAATATTTTGAGAGCGAAATGCAATACACGTGCTGTTCAGAGAATATTTTGTGATTATGAACTGTCTGTCAACATTCAACAACGTTCTTAGCCAAATAAAATAAGTGATGGGAAAAGTTGACGATTTTGTAAGGTACGAAAAGTGTCCGAACACAAATATCTCTGTATTTTTTTGCTGTTGAAAAGATAATTTTCTACTTGATTAGAGTGTATAACTAAAGGTAATTTCTAGATTGGATATCTTAGATTGTGTGTACTAATGTAATTGCAGGAGAGAACACCTGTCAACAAAGCTGTATTGATAAGAATCACTGGTCAACCAAGCTACACTGATGTGGAGCAAGTGTTAATGAGGTTATACTATTGCTGAAGTCACGTGTCAACCAAGCTACATTGGGGAGGAGCAAGTATTCAGAAGGTAATACTGGTGCTGAAGTCACGGTCAACCGAGCTACACTAGTGAGAACCAAGTGTTAAAGAGGAAATACTGGTGCTGATGTCACGTGTCAACCAAGCTACACTAGTGAGGACCAAGTGTTAAAGAGGAAATACTGGTGCTGATGTCACGTGTCAACCAAGCTACACTAGAGAGGAGCAAGTGTTAAAGAGGAAATACTGGTGCTGATGTCACGTGTCAACCAAGCTACACTAGAGAGGAGCAAGTGTTAAAGAGGAAATACTGGTGCTAATGTCACGTGTCAACCAAGCTACACTAGTGAGAACCAAGTGTTAAAGAGGAAATACTGGTGCTGAAGTCACGGTCAACCAAGCTACATTAGTGAAGACAAAGTGGTAAAGAGGAAATACTGGTGCTGATGTCACGTGTCAACCAAGCTACATTGGGGAGGAGCAAGTATTCAGAAGGTAATACTGCTGCTGATGTCACGTGTCAACCAAGCTACACTAGAGAGGAGCAAGTGTTAAAGAGGAAATACTGGTGCTGATGTCACGTGTCAACCAAGCTACACTAGTGAGGACCAAGTGTTAAAGAGGAAATACTGGTGCTGATGTCACGTGTCAACCAAGCTACACTAGAGAGGAGCAAGTGTTAAAGAGGAAATACTGGTGCTGATGTCACGTGTCAACCAAGCTACACTAGAGAGGAGCAAGTGTTAAAGAGGAAATACTGGTGCTAATGTCACGTGTCAACCAAGCTACACTAGTGAGAACCAAGTGTTAAAGAGGAAATACTGGTGCTGAAGTCACGGTCAACCAAGCTACACTAGTGAAGACAAAGTGGTAAAGAGGAAATACTGGTGCTGATGTCACGTGTCAACCAAGCTACACTAGTGAGAACCAAGTGTTAAAGAGGAAATACTGGTGCTGAAGTCACGGTCAACCAAGGTACACTAGTGAGGACCAAGTGTTAAAGAGGAAATATTGGTGCTGATGTCACGTGTCAACCAAGCTACACTAGTGAAGACAAAGTGGTAAAGAGGAAATACTGGTGCTGAAGTCATGGTCAACCAAGGCACACTAGTGAGGACCAAGTGTTAAAGAGGAAATACTGGTGCTGATGTCACGTGCCAACCAAGCTACACGTGTCAACCAAGCTATACTGGTGAGGAGCAAGTGTTAACTAAGTAATACTGGTGCTGAAGTCACGTGTCAACAAGCTACACTGGTTAGAAGCAAGTGTTAACTAAGTAATACTGGTACTGAAGTCACGTGTCAACAAGCTACACTGGTTAGAAGCAAGTGTTAACTAAGTAATACTGGTGCTGAAGTCACGTGTCAACCAAGCTACACTGTTGTGGAACAAGTGTTAACTAGGTTATACTGGTGCTGAAGTCACTTGTCAACCAGTTGATACTGTTCAGGTACAAAGATGCACCAATCAATTACAAACTTCTCTGGTTTTATGAGCACGTGTCAACTATTCTATACTGCTGTGAGGATCACCTTGCAATGTCACTTGCCAGTCAGGATTGAATACTGGTGTTAAAGAGTAATTGTCAACCAGGATGTCCTGGTGCCGAGAAACAACGCTACATTGGTGTTCTGGGGCACGGTCAACCATGCTTTGCTGAGGAGTACACATGTACCTGCCTAGGGATCTGTCAACACTGTATGTATTGTACTGGTGCTGAGGAGCACCTGTCAACTTTGAAGGTTGTGTATGAGGCATCAGTTTTATATTTATTGTCAATTTGTGATATCACCCATTGGAGTGGTTGATATGAAATATCAGAATATTAAGTGATATCGCTGATTTAAATTGAAAGTTGGTCTTTTCGAATTAGTGAAATGAATTGGTGATATCACCTCTTTGTAATTTACCTTCACTATCGAGCATCGACTTTTGGATCGAAGAACAAATGATGCAAGAACGATGACGCAATGGTGGATTGACAATAAAGTGTGTGCACGATGGAGCTCTATCATCATCGAAGCATTGCTTTATCGCCTTTTCACACTTCTCTATCGCCCTATATCGTGCCATTGCTCCATCGACCCAACTCTCGATGATGCGACAGTGAACTGTGTGGTCCTAGTACCTGACTGGAGTCCATATGTACAGACTCCTCTTCCTCTGAATTTGAATTACATAGTTCTTGACGGGACATGCATCGTCCGTAAAACTCATGTTAAAAAATACATAATTCAACCATTTAACGATACTTTTTATTCAAAGCAGATACAAAATTTAAATGAATATTTTACTAAAAACTGTAATAGAACTTCGGAATCTTTTTAACAAGAAATCAAACTTTCGAGCTCTTGCCATTAAAATTTAACTTTGTGAATATTCCTGATAAACATTTACATTATTATTCATCTTAACTTGAGGTCGTAACCATCGATTGGGAAGATTGTCAATACTTATTCCTCAGCAACGATGGAGAGTATTTTCGTTGCAATTTTTTGTTTAAATACTAAATGTGTAATTTTTTTTTCATTATTTGATAGACTTGTAGAACTCGCAACACCGGCGATAACTCTCTGTCCAGTTAAACAAGGGAGAATAACCCAGTTGATTTTTGGCCTTTTCGTAAGAGAAACTCCACTTTTTGTTCGTATATCGCACTGTTGAAGAAGATACTGGTAAGTTTATTTGTTTTAATGGCGATATGAACCAAACGATCCACTCCAACAGTAAAACAATGGCCAGCATCAGGATATAAGGAATCGGTCTTCCTGCTAGTCTACCGCCATGAAGTTTTATGAAGAGTTCGTTAAATTGAAACAACCCCATCAGAGGGGTTTCATCTCCAACGAAGTATGCCTCTCCCCCTGCCGACTTATCGTGGTAAAGTGTATCTAAAGCACAGACAAATCCCCATGCCATGTTGCCAACATAAGCGTTCTGGCAATATGACTGAGGGTTTCCGAAGTGATAGAGGACACCGCCTTGTTTCCGAGTAGCACGTATGACTGCCGTCACGAAAATGGGGTCAAGTTCTCCGTACATAACTCCTGGTCGAAGTACGACGGTTCGTAAACGTTCACCTGAAAAATATTGACTATGTACATGTATACATTTATTTCTTCATACCTATTGTTTGTTTTTCTGAATTGCATGAATCCAAGATATAATACACGAATGAAGAGGAAAATCTGAGTGATACGAACATTTCTTACTTAGTAACTAATGATTCCCAAAACACAAGAACCATTCAAAAAGACAGATTAAATCATTTTGTGAGTCAGCTGTTAATGTGATGGATCAAAGCCATCATCCCAACGACTAGGATCTTGATTCAATATCAAATGTTGTTGTAGAACCGCTGACTAAATTCATTTTGGGAGGGGGTGGGTGCTTCTTTCATGTTGACGAACTAATCAAATGTTAAAAAGTTTTTCAGATTATACCAAATATATTTAGGAATCAGATGACACCTGAAATGCACGTGTTACAAGTTGTAACGTGTTACAAGTTGTCACGTGTTACAAATTGTCACGTGTTACAAGTTGTCACGTGTTACAAGTTGTTTTTCATCGACAGATTCAAAGATAAGAAAAACAATCAAGATTTGTAGGTTTTTTTTCAAAAGATTTGCATCAGTCATCCCGTAAAATATCGAAACAAAAGTTGCCCGAAGTCCCAGAGCAATATTCTCAACTGACTCGGAACAACGAAGACCATTTGTTACGTACCATTATTAAGAGGCGTTCCATGTTTTCCTAGTACAATGTGCTCTGCCTCTAATTTTGTCCTGGCGTAATCTCCGAAGCAGAGATTGTGTGGTTCCACGGAGTACGTCTCGTCTATGTTGGACTGGTCTGACATATCCAGGGCCGTGTCCTGAGTGGAACAGGATATAAAGATACCAACATTAGACTCCACACAGGCCTCTAATAACAGGGCTGTTCCTAGGAAGGGAAATTAAGCATATACAGGATCCTATTATTGTTAAACATTTAATGTATATGTCTTATTTTTAACAAGAGGCCCATGGGCCACATCGCTCACCTGAGAAGCTTTGACCATTCTGTTCTTTACCAGATTTCCCCCTTGTAATACATTATGTATCCCCACCCTACCCCACTGATCATAATTAAGACATTTTGAAATCAACTACCCCAGGATCCTTCCATGTGCAAATAAGTTTCAGCTTTTCTGGCCCAGTGGTTCTTGAGAAGAAGATTTTCAAAGATTTTTCCTATATATTTTTATGTAAAACTTTGATCCCCCCATTGTGGTTCCACCCTTCCCCTGGGGGTCATGATTTGAACAATTTAAAATCTACATTACCCAAGAATGCTTCCACATAAGTTTCAACTTTTCTGGCCCGGTGGTTCTTGAGAAGAAGATTTTCAAAGATTTTTCCTATATATTTCTATGTAAAACTTTGATTACCAATTGTGGCCCCACCCTTCCCCCGGGAGTCATGATTTCATTTAGAATCTACACTATACCAGGATGCTTCCACCTAAGTTTCAGCTTTTCTGGCCCAGTGGTTCTTGAGAAGAAGATTTTCAAAGATTTTTCCTATATATTTCTATGTAAAACTTTGATTCCCCATTGTGGCCTCGCTTTTGGGGGTCATGATTTGAACAATTAAGAATCTACACTACCCAAGAATGCTTCCAATAAGTTTCAACTTTTCTGGCCCAGTGGTTCTTGAGAAGAAGATTTTCAAAGATTTTTCCTATATATTTCTATGTAAAACTTTGATTCCCCATTGTGGCCCCACCCTTCCCCCGGGGGTAATGATTTTTACAATTTAGAATCTACACTATCCCAAAATGCTTCCACATAAGTTTCAGCTTTTCTGGCCCAGTAGTTCTTGAGAAGAAGATTTTCAAAGATTTTTCCTATATATTTCTATGTAAAACTTTGATTTCCCATTGTGGCCCCGCCCTTCCCCCGGGGCTCATGATTTGAACAATTTAATATCTACACTACCCTAGGATGCTTCCACATAAGTTTCAGCTTTTCTGGCCCAGTGGTTCTTGAGAAGAAGATTTTCAAAGATTTTTCCTATATATTTCTATGTAAAACTTTGATTCCCCATTGTGGCCCCGCCCTTCCCCGGGGGTCATGATTTGAACAATTTAATATCTACACTACCCTAGGATGCTTTCACATAAGTTTCAGCGTTTCTGGCCCAGTAGTTCTTGAGAAGAAGATTTTCAAAGATTTTTCTTATATATTTTTATGTAAAACTTTGATTTCCCATTGTGGCCCCGCCCTTCCCCCGGGGGTCATGATTTGAACAATTTAAAATCTACACTACCCTAGGATGCTTTCACATAAGTTTCAGCTTTTCTGGCCCTGTGGTTCTTGAGAAGAAGATTTTTTAATGACCCCACCCTATTTTTGTCTTTTCTTGATTATCTCCCCTTGCGAGGGGATATGTCCCTTCGTTTTAACAATTTCAATTCCCCTTCACCCAAGGATGCTTTGTACCAAGTTTGGTCAAAATTGGCCCAGTGGTTCTTGAGAAGAAGTCGAAAATGTGAAAAGTTTACAACGGAACAGACATATTTCAGACATCAGACAGACGGACAGACAGACGGACGGACAATGGACAAAATGTGATCAGAAATGTTCACTGAGCCTTCGGCTCAGGTGAGCTAAAAATATATATATATATATATATATATATATATATATATTATATATATATATATATATATATATATATTTTTATATATATATATATATATATATATATATATATATATATATATATATATGACATTTGGGAATGTGCCGACACTGATGACCGCGGCCAGGTGAACCACACAGTCCACCTTCTGCACGGCTCTTCTGACCACTTCCGGGTCCGTGATGGAACCAGTTATACATTCTGTTGTTATCATTGGCTGGTAATCTGAACGATTCAAGGATAAAATAAAGACATTTCAATAAAAAAAAAATGACGTATACATTTTTAATGTATTTAAGGAATCATTGTCTTCCTGGTACGTAAAATATCAAAACCGTTTAAAATACTGGAAAACGTCAGATATTTCGGACTAAAAGAAATAAAGTGTCAGAAATTATACATTGTGTACTCATTTCTTATTTAAAAAAGAACACATAACTAAATCAAACAAAAATATTTCATATGGTCAATTTAAAAATAAATATTCACAAAAGACAAGGTTCTTTTTTTTTAAACAAAATAAATTTGGTCATGTCACTGTGTGAATTTCAAAAAAATAATAATAATTTATTGAAGTTTACGCTGAACCAAAACTTAATTTAATCCTGAATACATTTTCTTTGTTAGGTACATACCTAATTTCTGAACGTAAGTATCCTTGTCTAACAACACAAGGTAGTCAATAAACTCCGCCTTCTCCTGCAACAGTTTGACAACATGCTGACCCAGGAATCCATTGGCACCCGTTACAAGAACAGAGCACGGCATCTTGTTACATGTATATGTCAAGCACCACGGAGAACTGAAAAAAATATATTTATAATGCAAATAGAGAATCTTTGAAGAAATAATGATAATACGGCTTGACCAACTGATGACATTCGATTTTCAATAAGTTTAACATATACTATTCAAAAGCATCTTAATTCGCACGTCAAGGGTTTCGGTCGAGCAAAGCGGACCCCAAACCCTTGGTTTGCCAAGATGATTTAAAGGAAGATCCAGAATTTTTCAGAATTGGCCTATATTCACTCGGAAGAAAAACAAATCGACGAGTCGGAGTTTTTTCCCAGACAAAAAGAACTTAAAAAAAACGACCCAACCCCCTTACCGAGAAAAAAAACCCAATCAAACAAAAGATTTATGGGTACAGAGCACATTCCGCAGAGGAGGAGGGTTGAAACTCGGCCAAAATTACGGTGAAAGGTTCATAACCCCTCCCCACCGAATCCGCCTAAGCTATATTATGATGGCACATGATCATATCGTTGGTAAAGATAAGTAAGTGGTTTAGGTCAAGCAAGCTGAAATGCTGTGTTTATTGGGACAGTCAGAGTTTGATAGGAATAAAATCTTACCAGATGCTGTCATTTGACAGTTAAAGACATACTCGTAGGTTTAATGTTTGCCTCTTTAAATGTTTGTCACTTTATGAATGTTAACAATTTAGGTACATCCAAAGGTGCAACATTTATGCAATTTTGATCTGACATAGGATTTTATTCTAAAGAGATATCTCTCTTCGCTATTTTTATTTAAAATTGCGTTTTAATGACAGGGAGGAAGCTTTTTATATGAAAGTATTTTGAAAATTCGACATATAGCTGATTATTTCATGAGCTGAGAAAATTGATCCATTGCATTTGAGATTTTGTTTACCGGTACTTTCGTTTTCCTGCATATTAACTTTTAGCATGTTTATCAACACAATTACCTTTATTATTTGTTGTTTCAAAAAAGAATTTATAGCATTTTTTGTCTACATAGTACATACGTTATTCTTCTGGGTATGACATGCGCAGTCTTTTTTCTCATAACAACAAAATTATTCCAGAGACTTGAAAAGCGGGAGGGTATAATTTATAGTAATCGGTCTGTCCGTCTGTCCGTCCGTTACGCTTTAGACACATCTCTTATCCGCAACTCCTCTCACACCACTGAATGAAATTCGATGATGAATCTTTATTATATATTATGCACCTCCTATTTAACTTTTTGATCGGACACATATTTTGGGTTTCCCACAGCAAAAATAGACACCACCATTATATTCATTAGGGAGGCGGGGGTATCATTTAGTGAGCTCATTGCTCACAGTACCTCTAGTTAATTATTTTACTTTAAGGATCATTCGTAACTACTCGGCCATTTTCCGAAAGAAAAATACGAGTTGTTTACCGTTTAAGGGAATGGCCGAGTAGTTTTAGTTACGGTTGTGGAAAAGAGATATCTCTTTCATTAAAAGAGATATCCCTTTAGCTTAGAAAGATATCTCTTTTTCAAGATCTAAAGAGATATCTCTTTAACTAAGTCAGTAAGAAAGATATCTCTTTCAATCTTGTTGAAGAGATATCTCTCTAACTTTTAAAGACATCTCTCTTGCTCAAAAAGATATCTCTCTATAGCTTATAAATAAAGATATATTTCCAAGTACATGTAAATAAGATGTCTCTCTTACAAAAAGAGATATCTCTTTTGTTGAAAGAGATGTCTCTGAGGTATCAAGATATCTCTATTAGTCTCTATTAGAGACATCTCTTTTAGTTAAAGAGATATTTCTATAAGCTAAAAAGATGTCTAAAAAAGTTATCTCTTTTAACCTTGTTAAAGAGATATCTCTCTAACTTTAAGAGATATCTCTCTCGCTTAAAGAGATATCTCTCTAGCTTATACAGATATCTCTCTGAGTAAAAGAGATATCTCTCTTGCAAAAAGTGATACCTCTTTTGTTTAAAGAGATATCTCTCTATGGTATAAAGATATCTCTTTTAGTCAAAGAGATATCTCCATAAGCTAAAGAGATATCTCTCTTATTGATTGAAAATTTTTATTTTACGAATAAATGGTAAAAGAGCTTGCCATAAAATAGAATCATTTGAAGATGAGAATGAAAATTCGATTTGGAATTTATGACTCGAATTGGTTTTCATACGATTCTTACCATTGAACTTTGTCTTTAATTGATGATTAGCACTGGAATTATTATGTCGATATTGAGAATATCACTGATCGATGTCCAAATGCTCATCTAATCCAAGACGACTTCTAATCTTAATGTAGCTGACAGATATTTATCACAATCCAGTCCTTTAAAACGCACATTGAACCACAGTAGCAATGTTACAGTTTGTTGACAAGTATACGGCAGACCCAAGGTGTTTTAAAATACCGGTATACATGTAGTGCATGTAAAGGATTGATATATTTCTATCTTTGTATGTCACATTGATGATTGACACCCGATAATCTCTCCATCTGGGTTAATTATCATTTGTATGATTACTTCATTACTTGAACAATCTCAACTGCATTCGAGAATAACTTAAAATAAAACAACCATGTACAATATATATGAAATATGTTTCACTGAGCTCAATAAAATATGGAAGAAAGACATCATTCAACATTCTACTAAACGATAAAAATTGTACTTGCTAACAAGCTTAAGGTTAATGTATTGACCATAACATAATAAAATTTTTAACTTTAAAGGAGTTTGTTGATATCCCAGTATCACTAACTTGTTTGTCAATAGCTAGCCGCGATTTAGAAATTGATTCAGGGGCGTAGTATCCGGATCCAAGGTATTTAACTTACACTAAGGAAATGTTAATTGAAAGCCTGGTTGGCCCCCCACTTTTAAAATGTACCGAAAATGTTATAAGAATTGGTACTAAAAGTAGTTGACACTGAACCCCCCCCCCCCCCCCCCCCCCCCCCCCCCCCCCACGAAATAGGATTTTCGACTTTGGGCAAAAAATCCCTTTTTTTTTTTTTTTTTATACACCTAGTTGTCAATTTTTCAGGTAAGTAAAAAAAAAATTTTTCTCTGCCTGGCCCCCCCACTTTCAAAAACGATGATACGCCACTGTGATTGTTCGTAGAACATGGTCTTGCGTATCAAGTCAACTGGAAGATTTTTTTTCAGAGCAGAGAGCTACAGACCTGCAGCTATTAAAACTTTGCATTGGTACATGTAAGTTCAGAAATATCTAAAACAAACTACATTAAGACCATTTTGCCCCTTATCCTGTTTGTGGATTTCAGTCCAAGGAGTGCAATACATGTAATTCCATAACCAAAGATAAGGGGGCATGTATAGTTTTTGCTGTGTCTGTCTATCTGTTTGTCCATAAAAACTTTAACCTTGTCTATAACATTTTGGTGATTGGAGCTATAGCTTTCATACTTCAAAGTTGTATCGTTCTTTGGGTACTTTTTTTTTCATGTCTTGACTTTGAAGTTTGACTTGCATTTGATATAAATTAACCTTTGTCATGAGCTGCTACACAGGGACATCAGTGTTTCACATACACACCGTTATAAATTTTTCACCAATTTTCAGAGTACACTTGCCTCAGGAGTTCACCGTCTGCCAGATCTAAGGGGTGTTAAGAAAGTTCGTTCCACGATGAAATATTTTCAAAAATGTCAAAGTAGTGCTTAAGTAAAGAGACGAATTTTCAAGTCTGACAAATCACAAGAGTTTACTGTAGATTTATAGCAATTCATTTCTAGCAGGAAATTATATGCTTTTTCTTCCATATGAAAATATATGCAACATCTTTATTAAAGCACCCAAATGATAGAAATGCAATTCATTTTGAGTGAAAATAAAGGATAATTTACTTTTGTTTCTTCATAGCTTATCTTGCGTCAGACAAGTTGATGTGCGTAGGTATAAGAACGATAGATCACTTTTCAAAAGAATAGATTTGTCATATTGAAGTTTTAAAAGATTTGATAATTTTTTATTAGTGTTTGAAAAGGATGTTTTGACCTTTGTGCTTAATATATGTTAAAAAAATCATCCCTATTTTGTCTGTTTTAATACCTTCCCTCCTCTTATTGATTCAACAAAAGACAGTTGAAACCTTATCAGTAGCAAGAATGGATTCTGTAAACATATAATATCATAAATTTGAAATATCTTCTCATCGTATTTTTTGTCGAAAATGAAAGAAAAATTTGGAACGAACTTTCTTAACACCCTTTACATACCTTATATCATAACTTGTCAAACACGTACATTTTGTGTATGAATATGAACGATAATCTTGCTTGCACTGTTTACCAAAATCAAATGCTTTATTTTTTTCAAATCTTAATATTGACTTATACTGAATAATTTAAGGAAACAGCATCAACCTATCTTTACAGTAGCTCAGGTGTATGTTGTACAAGTACAGAAAAGATAATATTGCAATTCTCAGTTAACCTTGGACTTTCAGTAAGGTGTGGCATTCTTGGCGCTACATAATTTATAAATTAGCGTCTGTTAAGTGGCGAATAAATTCTCATTGGTTATGGAATGAATAACATCAGGAACTTTAAATTGTTGTTGACAATAATGAGATAACATAAGCCCAATCTCTTTGCTGTACAAGACAAGGTTATTGCATATTTGCTACACTTGTTGACATTTGCCTGAATTTCTATCCCATGTATGTTTCAACAGTGAATGAAAGCTAATTATGTAACATCGAGAATGCCCCACCTTACTGAAAGTCCAAGCTTAACTGAAAATTGCATTAATGATTTTGAGTCATTTTTCAGATCTCGGTTATAAACTACACATCTTTTAAATTAAGGTTTGATGTTCATCTTTCCTTAAAAAATTACACAAAGACATTCTGAATATACCGTTTTATTTCAGTTGACTTTTTCACAAATACACTATACAAAGGTCAACATGTTAACCTTGGGTGAAATCAGAGATAATCGTTTATTACTTGGTGAAGGTAATGTGTGCTAACAAAGAAAATGAAGGATTTCCCCAAGGCTGAATTTTACAGTGTCCACAGAAACAATTGTACAGAATGACGTCACAGGTCAATCAGTTTTTACAGAATGACGCCATTGGTCAAGAACATTCTATTTTTAGAAATAAAAATCTGAATATTAACTTGACTTGCATGTTTCAAACAAAACCTTGAATTAATAGACCGACATCACAAAACCTCTTATTTTAAGAAAGTCTGGACTTTCCCACATAGAACTATTCTTTGGCACATATTTGCTTTTCATTACTTTGCCATAATGGTTTGAATATACCCTTTGTAAAGTCTTCACTTCAGTCAAATAAATAAACTAATCTAAGTTAGTCTACTCTATGCAAAACTGGATGCAGGTCACATGACAGTCTATTCTAATTCACTTTTAGAGATTTTTAATGGTCACCTCTGCCCTTGATGAGTGGTATCAGATTTCATAAAATATATTAAAACACACCATAAATAATGTATATGTATTATAGGATTTGTCCTAGTCTATATTAAGTCTACACTAAATACCAATAAGGTCACACATATATATTCCCCACATATAAGAACTTGTTACATAAAGCATTGACATGCATTTCCATGTTGAGTGAAAATGATGCCAATATTTTTTTTTACTTTAAACACCAACTATTGCACTAGACTTAGCACCTCAAGGCAGGTCAAGAAGGTGGGAATTCTCTTCACTAGTTTTGAGATGCCCCCTCCCAAACAATACACTAGTTTTGAGATGTCCCCCAAACAACGACAGCAACAAAGACATGAACCACAAGTTAAAAAGGGGCCTTAAATGCCTTGTGTGCATTGAGACAGTGCTGTATAAAAGTGATCCATGGCACGGGAGTAGCTGCAACTTGGAAACTTGTGATCCTAGGCTACTAATTCTACCATTAAGTAATTTATTTTACACATGAATCTATACGTATTACAGTTTTAGCAGATGTTTCCCTGAGATTTTAGATTGAAAGTCCAAATTGGTAACAATTTTCTTCAAACAACAATTATTTTCATCCTGGCAAAATTAAGTATACAGTCCTAAGTAAGAAAACACACATTTGTGACTACCAAAGAGTGGGAAAAAACACCAGGACTTATAAAATAAAAAGTTGATTTGAAAAAAATTAGTATCAACACAGTCTTTCTTTTTCTCCATTACATCAAGAGCAGAGATGACCTAAAGTGATTGTCATGTGACCTATTTCCAATTCTAGGGAATGTTTTTTGTCTAAACCATTCATCCATGCTGTTGTTTTGTTGTTTGTTTTTGACAGTTTTTAAACGTCACGTTGATTGAACCTGCCGACGAATGATTTCAGTCTCTAACGCTTCATGCTAAGTAACAAACACAAGTTTTCCCCCCAATATCAATCAATTTTCAATAGACCAGATCACTTTATTTTTCAATCTTTGTCAATGGCTTATATCAAATTCTATTTTCAGACTGAATGCCAAAAGTGACAGTTCCCCTGGGTATCTTGTGGTGTTCCTTAGCAATGAGCTCTCTATTTTCAATCTACTGATAATGAAAATTAAATATGACCAATATGTACAGTTGTAATTTAAGTTAAAACTTCAATAGTATATTCAGGTAAGGAAAAACATTAACATCATTTATACATAAACTTGGTTTGACTCTCTACATTGAAAACTCACAAATGATGATTTGTGAAATTTGAGACATTTTTGGACCCTGATAAAAGTTGGTATACAAGTTTTCTTATACAATTAGCACTAAGGCATAATTTATCTTGGTTAATATAATCAAATTATTTTGAATCATAAATGTCTGTCCTGTTACCATGACAACTCTCAATTCTAGATTTCTCTTTGTGATAAAATTAACTTTTCAAGATTTTGAACCTGAATCATCTTCTCCATGGCAACAAATAATCAGACAAAAATGAAGGTTATGTACAAGATCAGTATCACAAGGATAAAGATTGAAAATGAGGCTTTCATGTCTGCCCAAGCAGCTCTATTTATAGCCCCACCAACACCTGCAAAAGCCCCGTCTAACCATACAAATCGTTAAGCATCATTTTCAATCTTTTTTCTAACTGTGTCTAAAAGATAATGCTCTCAAATGTGAAAACATTATCTTTGTCCATTATAAAGTGTCAATATAATGATTATATATAGATAAATGTTAGTCATACATTTTATAACTTACATAATATACACAGATGATACCCTGCCCATAAAGCAATGGTGAGAAGAACTACGCTACTAATATAAATCCACTAATCTACCACAAGTATAATGTGTATAATGAATGTAAAAGACAAGAGGAAACAACACAACTTTCTTTACCCAGAAAATTTATAAATAATAAAATACAGTTTGATACATACATAAATGCCCAAAGTTTCAGATAAAGTGGTCAAAGTTTGCAATATTTTGTCATAAGAACTTAAAATGCTTCGATAAAAAGACAAAAATCTAATAAAACCACCTGGGTAAAGAAAGCAGGATTAAGATATTAATATGTACATGTATATAAAATGATAAAATTTTCGAATGAGGTTTTTTGGTAAATTAAGTTGATCAACAATACAATGTATATGTCACATAAACTGTACAAACAAGTTTTAAAATTCCTCGTAGAATGGTCACTGACACTTATACAGTGTTGATAGATTCAAAGTCTGTAAAGATCAATTATCAAAACGTTCTTATTTCAAATATATCTAAAAATCATAAAAAAATTTGTGTAAATAAAGAGTAGGTTCATGTATACTTTGAATCAATTTGGCTGTGTTTGTTTTGAGTTTCTGACTTTGATAAATCAATGCTGTAGCGCCAGTGACAATTCTACTTTGTGGGCCCCCTTTTGCTCCCCAGGGTCATACAACAATTAATAATAAAAATGTTTTAGTCCCCTGTATAACAACCTTAGTATTCAAATAAAAAAAAAATCCAACAATGATTTAATATAATAAAAACTTGCGTAAAACTTTAGCACATATGCTCTCTCATAAAAACTACTTATCTACAGTATATAAATCAGAATTGTGACAACCCACTAAAGTGAACACCTGACTCAAAAGAAAAAAAAGCAGTCTACACTAAAACACACCCAGAAATCAGGTCACATTTTCCATTAAGTCCTCCACGTATTGGTATTCCATAACAACACAACAGTTAGAAAGATCATGAAAACAGTGACAAAACAGCCTCTTGAACAGGCTGCATAAGCTTTTTACATTGGTTTTTGTTTTTTTTAACACACAGAGGTTAAAAATTTCTTTTTGTTGTGTAAAACATTAACTCAGGTCTAGTCTGAACAAAGTGACTAGAGAAGTCTTCATGAAAATATAAACACATCTTTACCATAAAAAAAAGAGAACTTTGTGCATGTAAACTGAACACAACCTTTGAATTTTTCACAAGAAATAAGTGGGACAGGTTTTAGTGTAAAAGAAGAATAAAGAGCAAATAAATAAACAATATTCATTCTACAATTGTGCCTAAATCTACAATCAGATCTGCTGCAATATCACACACTGTGGTATATAACAATATAATCACAAAGAATTCACTAAGTTCTTATTGCTGAGAGTTATTTGCTTTGGATAATTAACACTAATATCACAAGGGCAGGACATTCTCCCACCATTTAACCAATCATATCTTTGGCCAGACATTTTGCAGTCACAACTTCTTGGGAAAAAAAAAACATGAATATAAAATATGTTAAAATAGTTTTTATAAAAAAAGGTAGCTGAACAGTGTTTTAAAAATTATTGCTATAGAAGTTTCCAATTTACCTGAATGTAAAAATGATGACAGTTAAAATCAATAACAGTTAATATTCTACTATTTTTTTCTTTTTATACAGATGAGACCAGATGTGGCTCAATTAAAGTAAAATGTCCTGTATAACCAAATGGTCAAATGTGACCTAAATGTGAGATGAAATTAATCCATTCATAAACATTTAATTCTAGCAATAAATACTACTGTTGAATAAATGCTTCAAATATTTCACAATTTTCACCTGATCTTCACTTGATTCACACATGAGATAAATGAAAAAAATTAAAAATGAGAAAAGTCATAATAAAACAAAAAATAAAACATTTTTACATTAGTATATATATACATAATAACAAAGAGTTGATAAAAGCCAGTAAAATTGATCAAAATTAAAAAGAAAAAAAGATTGATCACATTTAAATGTGCCATTCCTTTAAGTTCTTATTGTACCGATTCAGAAATCCTTTCATGCAACTTCCCGATAAAATTATATAAATCAACCAATCAGCAATGAGATTACATTTGCTGCGTCCAGTATGCGTCCAATGTGTGCAGATGACTTTGCATATTTTCCACTATCTGATGCTTAATGGTAGCCGTTCTGGAAACCTTGTGGTATCAGTTGTGCCTGAAATATAAAATTCAAATTCAAGTCACTGCATCTGCAGAAAATAATGTTCTCTTTCAACTGTTATTCAATTAAAAAAAAAATCAAAATTTTTATTTTGCATTATAATGAATTGAGATGATATTCATTTTTTTTTTCATTTTGACAAACAGAATTTACTTTTTATGCATAAAGATTATCAGTGGAAAAAAAGAATAATATGTCAGAAATGAAATTTGAAAAATGCCAAGTGTTAAAATGTCAATCACTTTTCTAACAACTTCAGGGTTGAAGAAAATAAAAGAGGTCAACTACGAGCTATATTTGTCATCTACTGCTTCAAACAGCATGCAATCATGTTCTTTTCTGTATGGGAATTTTATGAGACCTGCTACCAGGCAACATGCCATGGAAATTACCAGTACATGTATCTACTTATCCGATGATAGTAAGAAAAAGTAGAACTATACTGACACATGCATTGAAGAAAGAAACTACACAGATAGTGTTAATTTTTTGCCCTTGAAAATAAATTAAATTGTAATTAATCTACGCTTTGCATGAAGATTGCCGAGGCAATTCAGATGAACATTTGGTATGCAGCAAATGAATCTGATGGCGAAATGAAGATAAAGCAGAAACAAAGAGGTGGCTAGTCTACGGACATACCTTACTTAACACATCGTGAATGTATCTATTTGAACTAGTGGCATCAACGTATCCTAGTCCATCGTGTATACCATACTAGACAAAAGAGGAGTGCCCAGTCAGTGTTATCTTTACTTAGTGCCAAAACCTCACAACTTGATAAGCTTTCCAAAACTTGCTTTTCTAGAAATTTCCATCATCCAGAAAAAAATTCTCTACTACCAAAGGATTAATTATAAACTAGCATCTACTTCTCAATTATCACTACAAATCTGGGTCATAAGTATGCTTTGAAATTATTAAATATATTATCATTTGAAATAGCATCTTTATGGAAAGTAGTATGATGTATATATCATGCTTTTTTTATCGTTTTCCTTTCACAATAGGTGCACACATAAAAATCTACATTACTTTCTACAACCAGTTTAAAGATTTCTGAAATTATTGGCACCGCTATTCTTGCCTCCTCAATTTATTTTTCATTAATCAATGAATATATATTAACATCTCTCTCTCTTTTTTTTTTTAAAACAAATCTAAAAACAGCTTCATGATGAATTTGTCAATTGTATTTCAGAAAACTCTCCACTGGCCAGCTAATATAAACAACTAGTGTTACATAGGGATCTACTCTACACAGTTAGAGATGTAAATACTTACTGCAGTGTTGAGAGCAAAGCCTGTGGGCTGAGGGCTAGTGGCCTGGATGTATCCAAGCCCGTCCTGGGCAATAAAGGTATCCACGGGCCCGGGGCTGGTTGTCAGGGGCACGGAGCGAGTGCTGGGAGAGGTAGCGGTGGGGAATCCCTGGTGTCCGAGACTACTCATCATGGCTGAAAAGTCAAATAAACATGCTCTGACTGAACATACTCATGCTAGCATACACAGCAACTCAGTTCTTTAGACCACCCCCCTCCAAACACCATACACAGCAACTCAATTCATTAGAACCCCCCTCTCCAAACACAGACATAGCAATCCATTTCATTGGACATCCCCAAACACCATACACAGTAACTCAATTCATTAGGGATTTCCTAGCATAAAACCATCTTGGCACTGTTAATTTGTCTTATAACATGTAGAACCCACAACTTTCAGCAGCAAATTTGTCATCCACTAGTGCACGACTAATCTGTTCTCAAAGCAGCACAGTTTATACATTTATTGTCTACAACATGCAGATATCCTTCAGTTAACTAAAGAGACCTTTAACATACATATACTAATAAAAGACAAAAATGAAATTCTTTAGAACACAGTGAGAATGTTTAGGTTTTGTAGGCAAACTACAGAGATTTTTGAAGACATCATAAAATATTTACTATTTCCATATAAAATAAATAAATCTAAAGATATGCTGTACGGTAACTAAATTTTCATGATTTGCATGCCCCAAGTGTTAGGTTTTCTCAGACTCTACTATTAATGCTATATTGTGTATATCTAATATTTCTGAATGGAGACAAAGGGAATTGGCATTAACCAAATGTGCATATCCAAAGCACAGAGTTGTAAGTAAATACTTTCATAATCTACTACTTTCACATACTTTTATAATCTACTCTTTTATGTAAAGTTTCTATTCAAGAGATCTGGCATGCACTTATCCAAAAAGTATTCCTAGAAATCTATTTCAAGCAGAAATCCACATAAAATAAAAAAAGAAACTAATTACATCATGTAAGTAAAAGGAATGAACAACCAACTTTGTTCAGATATTAAAGTGCAGTTAGAAATTAACCTCCTGTCATGTTAGTACTAGTTTACATTACTGTAAAATCACATATTTTCATGGGGTCAGATTTTTGTGGTTTAAGGAAAGACTTTTGTTTCATGGGGATTTGATTTTCTGGATGAAGAATTGTTGATTAGTAATACATGTAACATTTTACATTTCGTGGGGGACATGAATTTGTGGGTCTCTTTGTGCCTCATAAACAACGAAAATTAACCCCCCACCAAAATTTGTGATTTCACAGTATATTGAAGAATCAGGTGTAGATTTTGTACAATACTCCAGAAAATTTTTAAAAGTTATGTTTTTTTCAGTGCAACTTCAACATAGGAGCTGAAACCATTTTTTTCTCCCTCCAGGGTAGAGTCTGAGTATGCAGTCAATGATAAAGAAGTCAAACTTGTAAGAAATATAACCTTCATCAAAGTTATCATTTCTCACAAGTTTTCTTCTTCCAGTTTAATTTGATATGAATTATCGAGATACAATTTATCTATCAGCCTGTAATCTTCCTTTCTGTGCTCCTTGAACTACCGGTTTTTCACTTAATCTTTTTTTCCTTGGCCACAAATGGCATTCGGATCACAAAAATAAGTATCAAGTAATACCTGTTCTTTGTGCCGTGAGAAGTTGTTCTCCCACCCTAGCCAAGGGGGAGTTACTGACGGGCAGTGGGGAAGGCTCACTGCGCTGTATTTGTAGGGCGTTGGCAGCCAAGGGGCTAGTAGTAGCACCAATATCTGCATATATGGCAGGGGAGACCTGTCGCTCACCGGGGTTAGCTGTGGGGGTTTGTATTAAACCAGCGGGGTAACCAGGGAAGCCTATACAAAAGACGACAACACACGATAAGAGACCTAGTCAGTTACTCAGAACACTTAAAAAAAATACATTTGAAAAAGGGAAGTAACTCTTAAACTCTATATATTTCTTCTTTTCAATTATCATATATAAATAATAACAAGTAAATAATGGGTTTTTATATATTGGTCCCTATGAAATTTTGTATAGGCTGGCTTCCCTGGTTTTGCAATGTCTAATACAGAACAACGCACACACTTTATGAAGATGCATTTTCTACATGACATTTAAGCCATGATTATTTTCTATTGCTACTATTCTACAATATGATATGCTTCTTTTCTTTAAAAAAAAATACTGTGTAGAAAATTTGCTAATTGATATTAAAGTGAAAGCTAAAAACACTATGGATTTCAGTCATCTCTCCCTCTTTTTTTTTTTTTTTTTTTTTTTTTTTAAATTTTGATTGTATTGGTAAGAAAGGCCAAAACAGTTATTTCATTTTTCTTTTAAATACCACATGCACGAAAATAAACAAAATACTACAATAAGCACTGGATCACTACATCTACTTAAATCTAGATATTACGGAAGCTTGAATAATAGTGTGGCGATGATTCTATTTTCAGACATGCAAAATCAGCGGAACAGCCATTATTAACAATGTCAACAAAACAGGCATTCTCAAAGGTAAGTCAAATCATAATCTACCATTAAAATACAAAAAAATTATCATTTAAATTATTATGCGTACCAAAACAAAAAAGGGTAAATAAGAAATACAGTAATCAATGATTGAATCAAGTTATATTTTCCTTTTTTATGCAAATTCTTTACTAACTTGATTTTTTTTCTAATAACAATACAAAATCATAAAAAAGCATAATACAATTATTTCAAAATGTTTAAAAGGAATAACATCCTCATACTTAAATTATTTTACATAAATATATATGAATAAATACCACAAACAACACCAATGGATTGAAACACACAATATAAAAAAATCACATGCACAGGTATTCTATCATGACTTGTAGCATTGTTTGGAAAATGTACAGCTTTATGCTTGAAAAATAAAATGACAGCTTTCTTGGTTATAAATTAATTCTATGCTGATGATCAAATGAAGAACTAGCTAAGTGAAGAGCAGGGTTAGTAAACAACATTGATCACATGATCAGGGTCAAATCCAGGTCACGACAGGGTCATATTTGTAGATACAGAGCGCTGGGCATTAGGGAACTATTGAGCTGAACATCAAAATGTCCTTTGCAAAGTGGACATTTCAATGACCAGCTTCCAATGCACTGACATAATCTCATAAAAATATTTGTTAAGAAGTCTTTTGCATTGTGTTCTAAGGCACATGACTTGGTGTTGCTATAGTTACTGTGGCGCTTACTTGGACTTCCTGTTATGCCCAAAACACCATGTGCCCCACCAACCCCAGCACTGCGAGCTGCGACAGCCGAGGCTGAACGTGCAACTACAGACGAGGAGTTGATTCCGTTCAAGCCTGCCAAATTACACAAAACAAATAGTCATTTCCACTTCGTTGATTTCAAACAGGCCCACAATACACGCATTATTGACCAATTATCCAGACACTATCTTCCTCTTTCGTATCATCTTTTTCTTTAGTAAGGAAACAAAATTTGTTAACAAAATTTTATTCCCAAAAAAAGACGAATTGCCTTGTCATACCAGAAAAGTTGACAGGCTTACATAGGATGAAAAGATCATAAAAATGAACAGGTCAAGGTTATTCAAAGGAAGCAGAGAAGATGTTCCTTCAGGGAAATTATTGCTATAATAAGACATCATAGTTGACACCATTTCATGTTCATTTACTTTGAAAGTTTCCAGCAGCCCAATGTAATTATAAATTTGGAAACCATTAAGCAGTAGGTAATGGAAAATCTTCTCTTCTCCTTTTTTTTAATTTTTTTTTTAATTTTTAATTTAAAAACAATTAGCAAAAATTCTACAAAATAAAATAGTGCACTACATGATTTCTTATAGAATAAAGTGTATCTCTAATAAAAATGATAACAATTTTAGTTGGTTACAGGTAATATTGATTTTCTCTTATATTTAAAAAAAAATGCACCAAATTTACCTATACTTTACTGGTCAAACAGGCAACAATAGTTAGCGATCAAACTGTGTTTTCTTGACTATTTTCAAACACTTTAATCTAAATGGTTTTATAAATTAATAGTTAATAACTACTGTATTTCAGGGGAGATCAGTGGAGAAAGTCAGGTTAATGGTCTAGATCATCCGATCACAAGGTAGGCCATAATGCAAAATCTGTTCGCTGGTCAAAAGCATTTGACGAGTCTACATTTTTTTTCATAACTTCACAGTGGACTTGTCATTTCATGGAGAAACAGAACTTTCACTAGACAATACTTATTATCAACTCCTATTAAGAATTGTAAATTATACCCATTTTATCTTTGAAAAATATATACTTTCTATAAATCTTTAAATCTACTCCATGAACTAGTGTTCTAACATGATTTAAAAAAAAATCCTTATCTTTTTTGGCAAGTTTTACAATATTATTACATTTGAGGTAGCCATGTTTAAAAGTTCAGTCATATTGAAGAAAATTTTGCCCTTGTATTTTACAATTTGGCTTGTGTATTGCTCTATGCATTATCTTAGTTTTAAACCATATAAAATTAGAAACACACACGACTTACATAACATTTAAATAATCTACTATGCTTTTTAACTGTGCATATATACTTAAAACATTATAAACAATATTACTGAACTACATGAAGTAAAGTACCTATATATATACTTAAACATATATATCTTGATAGTAAACAAAATGATAAAAAATTCAAATAAATGGATTAACAGTAATGAATGTCACTGACAACATGCCATATAAACAAATACACACATGAAAAGAAAATTCCACACCAGTGATCTGTAGGTCAGTAGTGACCAAGACTACACAGTATACAGTGGAAAAGAATCCAGCTTCATAGTTTACGACTTTGTTAGTTACATTCTGTGAGCATTTTCTAATCTACATGCCCTCCTAACAATACATAATAAAACAGAAATGACTTTCCTGTCAATTCATTGGATTTCTTTTGATACAAAATATTCCTCTGTTATAAAGTTTCTCTGGTGATAAAAACTTGCCCTCACTTCAACCAAAACCATACTCCTTGGCAACAAATATGATAAACATTGGAGCTGCAAAAATTTCCACCTAATATCGACACTAACAAAACAAAGCTTTATAGATAGGAGTACATATCTACTACATCAAAAAAAACAGAAGAAAATTAACCATAGCTAGAGTCAAAAATTACATGGCACACAATAAAATCTGTTGGGCAATATTGTACCCACTCAAAAGACTTCTGCATGCAGAGAGACAAAGATAAACAAAATCTACTTCATTCCTTCTCTCTCTCTCTCTCCATTAGAATATTTGGCACTGGAGATCACTCATGCCCTATCACTCATCACAGAAATCAACTTCCTGCAGTGCAGTTATTTTTGGCCCATTAAATTAGCCCATCAAAATATTTAAAAAATATATTAAGTACAATAAATTAACAAGCATTAAATATACAAGTAACAGAATAAATACACAACAGTTTCTGTTCGTATCGTGGTCTCAGCTGATATGTGGCTGTTTTTCTCTCCTTCCCCTATGACAGAGTATTTCCTGCGGGGCTAAAAGGTTAAGATGACAGAAAGCTTAGAAGGGGTACCACTGCCCTAGTTCTAAAATTTCCATACCTGGATAGTAATAGCCTGCAGGGGCCAGTGTTGGAAATCCGCGACCATAGGGGTAGCTCGGCAGTCCTGTAGGTAGATAACCTGGAAGTAAAGAATCCAAACACTCAATATACTGACCATACCCACAGAATTATCAAAAAAAAAAAATCATGCAATATGTCTTAAGATTTTTTCAAAAAGAAGAAAATACATTATCCATTTGTATACTTATTTCTTATATTTTTTAGGTATATCAACTTTTGGCCTTTGACCTCTATATATAACCGTGGCTTTATATAGCACCATGATCATTGAATTCTCCATAATGTATGGTTTATGGACATGCAATTTAAAATTGTAAACATATAGTAATGGGCATATTTTTTTTAATTTAAAGTTGGATCCATTTTAAATGATTTCCAAAATTGTTGAAAGCAGTTTCCTCTTAGAATCAGTGCATGCAAAATGGATGATAAACTTCGTTTTTTATGATGAATGACTCAAAGAAAAACCATGGTGCATGCATTCTGACTAACCCAAATTCCATGTGTTTATTCATTAAGTGTATCAACATTTTGAAATCCAATTTTGAAAATTTACTGGATATTTTTAATGAGAAGATACTGAACTGAATGATTCCATGCTTTTATTTACATGCTTTTTTTGTCATATCAGTATAAATTGTGTCTATTGGTTCATGAAGTATTGCTGACCCCCCCCCCTTTTTTCCGTTCTGGTTTATTAAAAGTACTCCCCTAGTGCTCTTACAATACATGCTGGTGATATTGATTCCAAAAGATGTTCTCAGTGATCTATTTGAAATAAATCCTTCAGATGTCATTCTTTTAAATCAGAATTCTATACCAAAAGCACATCCAAAAAAATGCAGTTGTTTATGGCATAAATAATTTTATACATAAGAAATATTTTACTGATAATTTTGTTTTAAAAGAGAGCCATGAAATATGAAGTTTATCTAATATGTGTAACATAATATTAAATAGAAATTTATCCTGAAACAAAAACATATTAAAAAAAAACTTTTATAAAATCATAAAGTTGATTAGTTCACACTACTAAAACAGAGACATTTAACCAAATCATGCAGGCAGATAATATACAAAAGTTCTAGGAAATTCCTACTACACAATCTAGCTGATGTCATGCATGACAGACAGTCACAGCTGAGTAATCAGGTCAGGGCTGCCAATGTAAGGAAGCAAATATAAATCCAACTACAAGGAGGCTCTGGTGGCAGCCCTAACTTGTTAAAAGTGTTAGTACACAATTGCAAGAGTTGTCTTTCTTAGTTTGTGAAGTTTCTTTTTCTTGAATTATCTTCTCCTGACCAGGACATAAAAAGAGGGGCAGTTCTGGTACAATAAGAGCAGAGGCTGAACAACTTACACAGATCCGGCATTATTAATTCTTGTGGAATTTCCCCCAAGACGATTTCACCATCCTCCGTCACTAAGAAAGGATTAGAAAAAAGGGAAATCAAGTTTTAGTGGTAGCAAGAAGCTCACACTTTGTACTAGTGCAACTGAGAACCTTTTGCTGGGCGAGGAAGCTGGTTATCTACCCTTGGGCTACATTCTAAGGTATGTATTAAGCTTAATCAGAAACAAAATACAAAAATCACGACTACAAAACACTCTAAAAGGGTATTTTTAATGTCCAGTTCTTTTAAACATTCAAAATTGAAATTCCATTCTTTTTTTAAAATACTTCCTCAAACACCCAGAAAATCAAGCTGAACTGAATTGCACTAGAATAACAGCTTTGATTGTTTCATACTTGCTTTGGAAAATGTCTCCAGCTCTGTTAAATTCTATGACACAGAAAGCACACTGTGCTTAAAATAATTCCACTGCAGGAATGAACAATCAAAGTGTTGTGAACTGTGTATATTAAAAAATAATAAACCAAAAAAAAATCTACCACAACTTCCGTGTAAAAATTTCCATTTCAGGTTTTAATTAATGAAAAAATTATAAATAACAATAGACTAGTACATTCAACAGCGAAACCTACAAATCTGTTGATCTAGAAAAAACAATGACAGAAGTGCAGTAACACCGGACAAAGCAGGGTGAGGCAGCGCAAGGTCTACTTCTGCCAGTTATCTCCCCTCTGATGCAGTTACTTCCCTTGCACATTTGACCTCTTGCCTGATGTGTAATAAGCTTGTCATCTCTCTACCACACTACCGGATTATTTTGTAGTACATTTACCACATACAGAGATAATCATCAACATGCAAAGTTCCCTCACTCACTTCATAAAGAAATGACTGAAGCAAACGTAATTCTTTTAACTTTTCACAAAAGAGGGAACTATGACTTTAATACTACCACTCAATATCTACCTTTGACAGCATGCAGAGAAAAATGAATGGCCATGGAAACATTTGGCAAAAGGTCATCATGTGCAATGAATTTATTTTTTTAAAAAAGAGGTATAATATGTATATATGTATAACTACTGTCAACCCAAAATCTACATCCAAGTGATGGACACTACTGGTGGTACTCACCGTACGCCCCCCTGGTCAGCGTGCCCCGCCCCCTGGCTAGGGTAGTGGGGAGCATGACTTCCTTTGGCTGGGCTTTCTTACACTCAACCTAAAAATTACATTAACAATTTGTTATCACTCTCCATATTTTATTTAATAAAAGTCCAAAATACAAATAGGACTGCATGTTTTCTTTTTTTTGTAATAAAAACTAATAATGTACTAGTATTATGACTTTTTGTATCATACATCATCTCTAATAATTCTATTTAAATGGTGCCTTTGGGTATTAATGACCCATGTCAGTTTGAACACTCCACAGTAGAAAGTTGGGCACCATTCTTTATCTTTAAATGACCTGTAAAATGTGTTTGTTTTGTGACTTTATGATGTGTTTGTAGGGTATTTACAGGTGTCTTAGAGCAATGTCCTATCCCTGGCCATTGTTAGGACGATGTATCTTTGTACACATTGTACAGCTTCTGTAGTATGCAAACAGGAACTACTTTTGTTGTGGTACTACACAGCTAGATGTCATGTAAATATGTTGTTTTCGTGTTACATTTCAGCTCCTATAGTCTCACTTCTTCATCATCTTACTCTGTACTGAACCCAGTATTACATGTGTTGTTTATGGCTACTTGCGAATATTAATTTTGTTTCTTTACCATTTTCTTGTTGATCTCATGGAAATGAATTTCACACACTTTGTCAACGACATCTTCAACCTCAAATGTCACAAATCCAAAACCTGCAATGACAAAATAATAATCTTCAAAACACTTTAACATGCATTTAAAACAAAGTCCTAAATCTAAGTATCCTGTCTGTTTGTCTGTTGTCCCATGATGGTATATAAAAGACTGACTTTTTTTAAAAAATGGATCATCAATATTTAACCTCTAAACAAATTTAGACCAAACTTTATTCTTTCTATTTTTCTTAACATGTATTCTGCTGTCTTTGAAAGCAATAGATCAGACCAAAGGACTCTCTCTACCAATTAAATAACAGCTCAATTCTCCCTATAATCAATATGCCCTTATCGGAGGTGAGCAAACAGTGGTGAATTTTTGTGACTTTACAACAATTCTCAAACAATACCATTACTTCGACCTGGGGCTGGGAATAGACCTTGCTTTCCAAACCCATCATGCTGTTAACAGTTTGCTAAATATGTTTGAGTATTCTTCAATTGTTCTGCAGTTCAAACGAGTAAGTCTTTGTGGACCAAAAATTGAAATTACCATGTTTGATCCAAACAGGGACTTTTGGTGTATACATACAACCATTAGCACTGGGTGAGAATCTTTAAGATGTTTAACAGGTTGACTGAATCAATATTTGGCTAGTTTACCTCAACAATGCTATTTAAACATCTTTTCCACCCAGGTCTCTGTGCTCTTCTAAAGCCTTGTTTGACTATTTACAAGGTGTAATACCCCAATGATTCATATCTAGAGCAGTAACCATCAAACGCAAGTATACCCCAAAAACTGACAAAAAAAATATTAAATCAACAGGAAAATATAAACGACTCTTTGGTGGGAAATGTCAAAGACGCATTTCTCTATTGGTTCTTTCTAAGACAAACTGGAACCTTACGAGTCTGTTTTATGTGGCTTTCATTATTTCCCAACTGCCCAAATAATGTATTACCTAATCCCTAGTCTAACTAAAGTCTTTGAAAAGTGCCAACTAAATTACGCTACGTCTACAGTTTACAGCTGTCATTAAAATATGACATTCTTGACTTAAAACCATGGAACTCCTCATGTACCAAAATTCTGCACGTATGAATTCATGTCCTCTTTTTTCTTTCTTTTAAAACTTTTTATTGAAAAAAAAAAAACATATTGGAAAAAGTATACAAATAAGGCATTTACTTTGTCTACAGATTTTCCAGTTATTAATGTTAATGTGAGAAACATACGCTACAGCAGTGATGACCTATGCTCTCTGCCATTCCAATGAAGTAACAGTACAACACTAGAAACAGTCATGCACTAGAACATTGAATCGAAAAAAGCAAATACGGCTACAGAAAATGTCCATGTAATCCTACTCTGTCTACCAACAATAAAAGCCTACCAAGACAAAAATAATCAAAGCTTTTTATTTTATGTACAGTTTTCTTTTCTTTTCAGTGGATATAAGGATAAGAATCTGTTCTTTTTAAGAAGGTTGTGTTACAGAGGGCTAGGAAAAATAGCTGGTCCAAATTTAGATGCAGTGTAAGACTTCCACCAAAAAAAATTACCAGACAAAAAAAATTCCTGGATTATAATTCACTACCACTGAGTACAATCTACAATATTGAAAGCTAGCTGGCTTTTTATTGGTCTAGATGTTTTGGTCTAAGTTTTGTGAGGCTAGATTTGATTGGCTATCTACTAAGTCATGTTATATACCATCATGGCAACAGATCCAGACTTCATGGCCTGCATCAGTTCATTCCTGAAATATACAAGTCATCAGTTTATATAAAGAATTCAGAAACCATTAACTGCTTAGCTTTCTGAAAAACTGAAGATAAAAATAAATTATATGTGCATCCTTGGAATTTCATCTCCAATTGAACATCATTTACAGCTATTTTGCAGATAAAAGCATACTGCCTTCCCACATAATTAAATACAAAATTTAGAAACATGATGAGCTCTACAAAAGTTCTATTTATTCGCTGGGTGTGTAAATATTCTTAGATTAGTTGGATTGGATCCAGAGGAAAATACGTCAATTTCTTTTTTCCCTGCACTTTGTATCCCCCGAGTGTAGATATTCACACTCAAACCAACATATACAAAGAGGCATCCCTAATGAGGGAGAAGGCTACAAATTTTCCAACAATTATAAACTTTACCCATGCAAACCTTCCAGATTAAACATAATCTCTCTAATTTCACAGCTAGGAAATGGGGAAAGCATCTGGTTTGGTGAACTATGGGAGACTTCCTCTAAGTAAACACTTTCTGTAACTGCGGTGTAAACAGTATTAGCTGCTCCCTGCAAAATAATTCCTATTAAATGAACAGTAATTTTGTGATGCTGCATAAACTAGAATATTTTTTTTTTTTAATGAAGAGAACAGGTACCCCCTTGTTTTAAGCTATGCATGTATTTGTTTGATGATTTCATTTATCTTTAATGCATCTTTATATGATAAAAAAAACTTTGGGGTATTGAAATTCAAAAAAAACTTGTAGACATTTAAAAAAGAGCCAATTCTCAAGAGCATTCACAGATCAATGTGAGAAAAAGTGAAATGATTGCTGTGTTTTCTGCCATGTGATCTGTCACTCTGTAATCTTTATAAGTTTGGTACCAAGGTCCTGGACAACTGAGGAATTTAGATGGTGGATCCGGCTTTCTCTTTTATTTAACCTTGTAACCCGGTTCATGTTGTTTTAGTTTTAGCATTTATCATCTGTATGAAGTGTGTTCCTAAGACTTGTGCAAACATGTTCCACCATTTTCCAGATATATGTGAAAGGAATTTTTCATTGATTTCACATATCAGCTAGACCAAGATAGAAATATCTCTGAAAGTGGCCATAGCTTTGCTTACTTTGATTACAAGTCAATGGCAAATTAATAGTGCCCCAAGTTTTTACATTTTCCTCAATCAGGCTATAGGTTGGGTAATTTAACTTCTATAAATATTTATTACTTTTTTCCTATTTTTTTTCTACTGAGATACACCCCTCTTCAATGTCCAATAAAGACTGGTTCTAATGACCGGTTGCTAGTGATAATGACACTGCAGCATCAGACCTAATCATTGGAAATCCATAGGCTACTGGCATCACTTTCTGGCAGTTTTTGCATGCAGTCTGTGATATCATCAAAAAAGCACCTGTTCTCAGAATTCTGACACAGCCAATACTGTGCCTTATCATCTGCTTATCAGAATTTAATCCGTAGATATCTCCAGCTAAGTCGACAGGAGTGCACATTACTTTACCTCTCATCTTATACATCATCTCCCCTATCCCAAGATTACCTATTTTACTCGGGGCCATAATGGATCCCAGCAAGGGGCCAGTGTTATAGGCGCCTATAAACATGGCTTCCCATCTCCAAATTATCAACAGCCTGCAGGATTGAGCTCAGAAGCTTTACAGGGGATTTCTCCATGGTAGATCACCATTCCCAATCAGCGCCATAGAACACCACTTGCCTTTATATCTTAAAGCTACCTTTCAGACCATACTGATAAAAAAACCAACAGTTACATTTTAAATAATATCTTCCAATAAACCTTGAAATTGGTTTACTAATTACCTCAGACAACTGATTACAGATAAAAAAAAATTTAAAATCGATGTTTTGGCTAATTGCATGAGAGCCTTGTTGGTTTCCCATTATGATATACTTGGAAGCCTCTGCCATCTATAATTATTTTTTGCTTCTTATTTGATGCAATGTGGAGATTCCAATGCCATTAAATCAATATTACACAGGTCCTGAAAATCACACCAGAGCCTAACTGTTTTGATAATGAAATCTTAATCCCATCATCATCCTTCACTCAAGAGCTGCAGGCTCTTCGGGAAAACTCAAAAGAATGCCAGGCTACCATTAATTAACAAGTGCAAACTCAAATCTCCATGGGGCTCCATTTTATAAATTCTTAAAGATATAAACACACTTCAGAACATGTGCATCTTCTTCTAAACAGGAAATGTGAATCTTCAGATATAAAAAACACACCTGACTTCTTCAACTCTTAATTACACCTACAAAATATTTTATGGAGGTAAAAATATTGCCTTTCTGCTATTTACAATGTGTTATTCCTTCACTAGCCTTAAGATCCTTTGAACCATAAAATACAATCAATACAATATGGGAAATTTATTGAAATACAGATGTTTAAAACAATCGAAAATGATGACGTCCAGAAATTTATACGCAGCAGAAAGATGAAAGGCTATTACGATAAAATTGGTTCATCTGCCAATGGAAATCTAATTTACATGTTTTTTGTTGTACATCAATTTGAGGAATAGTCCTCGTGTGACAACGATAAAATGTGTCTTGTAAGCCGATATTATATAATTGAAGCTGACATTTTCCTTTCAAATTCATTTGTGATTCTGCTATTACCGAATCCTTCTAGACAATCACTCTAGCTCTGATTTGTGGTAGCACATCATGAAATGTCATTATCGCATGTTCTTGTTGCCTAGCAATGTCCTGGGGGCCAGCAAAAGATGTCTGCTCAATAGTTCTCCTCCTCTTGTTTTTTCGTTCTACCTCCTAGCAACATCCCTGACCTGCGTATTTCAGGCAGCCATTTTTCTATTTTGATCCTAATGTATCAAACATTAAAGTAAATTCATTTGCATCAATGTGGGAGGGGGCACATTAAAAAAACATTTCCCAATATAAACTGCTATGACTGTGTGAATGTTCTGCACTAGATTGTTGATAAATGAATTGAAAATGTATATATTTTACTTTGAAGAAAAAAAATAAGGCAGTAAAAAATCTGAAGTAAACAACCCAAAGACTAAATGTTGGAAATTGCTCAATACAGAAAACCCATAATATTTTTTCACTGTAAAAAGAGACCAATTCCTCTTGTGGTAATCTGTGGACAAACAGAGCTGGTTGAGAGGTACTAGATATTGTCAGGGCATGACAGATCACTGTGTTAGTACTGGGTATTAGTCCTATCATAGAGCAAACACAGCTTAACATTCAACTTTTGTGTTCCCTAACATTGCTGGACCTAGTAACCAAAGACAGAGTGGTTACTATATTATGTCTCCATAAAAAAAAAGAATGGTCAACAAATTAAACTGACCTACATATATAAGGACCACACCAGTTCTGTGCCAAAAGATAATGTCACTCTGCTTTTCAGATACAAAAATGGTTTGTTATTCCAAGTCCTCAAAAAGTCCATGTAATTTTGGTGGTCCATAATCAGGTTTTGAAAGTTCAGAATACTTAGAGATATAATGTATCAAAGTATTGATAAATTTACAATACTATCACTTTTTAACTTTGTATCAATTCAAAAGACTAACAAAACAACTCTGTATGTATTTAACTACAAATTTCAAAAGAATTTCAATCTTTGCAACCAGCGTGCTTTAACAGCGGTGAAATGCGTACAGTATTTTGGGTTCGTGTTTGTTTTGGACCTTCTGTGCTATATCTGCGACAACGGCTATTTAAAAGCAATGTATTGGGATAAAATCTGGATGAAAGTCACAACTATCTCAAGAGCAATTCACATTGGAATTAAATTTTCAAATTCACTCTCGAGTTTTCATCGTTGCTTAGCAATCTCACACAAAAGTTGCAATAAAAACTTCTTTCAAGACACAAATTTTAATCCTTAGCGAACATTCAGAGGAATACAAATATTCAATACATCAACAGAAATGGGAGCAAAGGCATCCTTTAATTTACATATGCATTAAATACTTGAAACATGTGATTTATAGGCATGCACTCTCTGTCAATTCTTGAAATTTGTCTCAGCTGTACTAATAACCATTTTCATTTTTTGAAGCACATGTGCATGACTTTTACTTGAAAAATGTTTTTGCAAATTTGTTTGATAGAAATTGAATGGAGATTTTTTTACTCTCTTTTATAATTTGTACACTACACTAGACCTTAAATAAGACCTGTTGATGACAAAGTCTCTCTTTTGATAACTGTTACAGAGTATCATCAGGGGCAGATAACTGGCCCCTTATCAGCATGGCTCTACGCACCTGGTAATTACCTCCAGTGTTTTTTTATCATTTCCTCCTACGCTGTGGGCATGCATTATAACGTTCCTTCATCCATGTTATTGAACCAGCAACAACACTTTTATACTCGCCTTTTTCAAAACTCAAAGTAGGTCAACTGGATGGCTTTTATGGAAAGGAGTCAATGCAAGTTCAGGGAGAGGCAACCAATCTCGACAATAAGCATAAAATGAATAAAACAAATTTCCACAATATCACTCTTTCTTCATCTTAAAACCTGAAAGCAATTTCATGTTCCAGTAGAAAATTACATTTCTGCAATACATCTCCCTAGTAAATATGTTTTTATTTCAGCATCCACTGATAATTAATTTCATTAGATTTCATGCCGATTCGATTACCTCGAACATGTTTCTTTGGACCCTGTTAAGCCAGCATGCGAGCATTCACTCCGATTCATCTATTCCTAGATCAATTTAAGATAGGTCTTTTAGCTATGTATAAATGAAGTCAAACCCAAGGTCAGTATTACTCATCATTTTGCACTCCACATCAAGATTTGGCTGGACGTTACAACATCAAAAGTGAAAAATGCCGTAATTTCTAATCTGCTGTCATACAAACTAACTTTATGATTAAAACCCCACAAAAAACTAACATAAACCCACTTTTATTTTCTTGATGTGAATCTAAGATTTAAACTTTTCCATTTCAAATATTTCTTCTTTTACAAGAAATCGAGAAACTACAATAATCAAAAAAATCTTTGCCTTACTTTGGGTCTGTTTGATTCCCCTAAATCACTTTACAAAATTTAAAAATAGATACATGCCAAGTTAGATCTAGATACCAGATCTGACAATGATCTATGAATGTGTTACAAGGTATGTACAAGGTTTAAAAAAATGTCTGTGTAGAACTTCTTAATTACTCAAAAATACAATATCCAACCATCTCATTCATCTAATTGGGCTGCACTGTCAGCAAAATATCAAATGTTTTCAATGCAATGACTCTCAATAAAAATTTTCCTGGAATAAATTCACCTTCAATATAGAAACTATGGACTAGGAGGACCAAATGGGAGAGGGCAATATTTTGTTAAAATCAGCCCAAATTTACATAATAAAGAGAAACAGTTAATTACTTGCACTTGGCACACTTTGAGTCTATTACTGAGAGTGGCCAATCTGTGAATCAGAGCCTCGAGACAGCTCCAAACACATACTCTGTGATTATTCTGAACTTTATGAACACTGCCGACTCCAATAATTTGGAGTAATTTAATTACATTGCATAACTGTTTTCCTTTCACAGCAGGACTAGTTATCATGGTAATTACCAAAGGATATTCCCAAGACTCGGGCACCAGTCATGATAAAGCAGCTCTACACACTGAAATTTATCATCAGAAAGGACAGCTAAAGTCGACAAAATGAATGGTATGGTTCAGTGCCAGTAGCAATCACACCCAATTTCTTACATTTCCAGAATAATAGGGTATAAATTAACCTCTACTTCAGGGTTTTTGTGTGTGATGCGAGTAAACTGGTCCCCGTAAGGAAGCCCCTCAACCTCTCTCAATCTCAAGAGCTCTATCATCGAGTGCTTGCTTCAGATAATTTGCAGTTTTCTAGCAAATTAATACGGTTCTGCAGAAGTCATAAATTAGAGAAGCTGGCAAACTTATGCATTTTTTTTTCGCTGATAGAGGTTTCTGTTGGGTCTAGATGAAACAGTGAAGTGAACTGTAAAATATCTTATCATTGGAGGATGCTGACACTTTGGTCTGCGGACAGAGAGGGGAATGTGAACTAATGATGATAGGCATTAAGATGCATGTCATACCGGGAGACATCCAATAAAGAAACTTAATGACCTGTAAAAATGATTACTGGTTGCCTATAGTAATGACCTCCGACTAAGCCTCTATCACATAAGAATGACCAATTCCAATCTAACTCTTTCAATTGATCACAAAAGAGGGAGAAATCCATGAATTTTCATATCCTGACTAGAGTGTTTACATATAGGCTAGTGACTGCCAGCATAGATGAATATCAATGACTTTTCCCCCTGGTGATGAGAGTTGCTAACTAATGAAGGCCCTGATTGGGTGCCAATCAATGTGGCATTTGAATTATACACACAACGCTGCATTTTGATTAATAAAAGAAAAGACCCCTTACACCTTTATTTTATGAAACACCTGAGATCTGATGAATATAAAAAATTTACCATCGAGTGGAAACAATGTAATGCAATCAAAAGATATTGACATATGATTGAGACCCTTACTAAAATTTGCATGGGGTTGTATAGACCAAATGAATATTAGAGAGTATAAAAAGTAAATCCATCCTTAGCAATCACCCATTTTAAGGAATGCTAGTTCTAAAATTTGATTTAGTGACAAGAACATGAAATTTCTACCCACTAACTCTTTCAAGAGGCTTATTCACAAGACAGCTTTAATCCTCCAAATGCAGGGCTAGGCAACAAAGTGCTGATATTACAGACAGGCGAATACTTTTCTGGCAGACAGAACATAACCCCATTTCCTCCATCTTATCACGGTTCAAACACGCTCGAATCCATGTCTCTGCTTCCCTGCAGACTAAAACAGAATTTCATTCTCAGTTAAATTTGAGGTCAACAAAGAAGCTCCGATGAGGGGCATATTTTCAATATTGTGTTTCCTTTATTATGTTCCCCAAACGAAGTTGGGGAACATATTGTTTTTACTCTGTTTCTTATTATTATTATTTTTCTTCTCGGGAAAATTTTGTCCGCGAATGATCTTGTAAACTACACATCCGATTTAGGTGAGATGTTTTTAGGGTCAGTAGACATGTTATGTAGATTTGCGGAATCAAGGTCATTTTGCGCGCACGTGCTTGCAAGAGCGCGCACGTGCAAAACTTGAAATGACCAATATATAATGGATAAAACCGTAACTTTTCTATTTTTTAACAAAATGTTTTGAAACTCATAATGTAAGGATATATTAGTAGTATGCAGAAGATGACATGGTCAAAATAGCAAGATCTCACGCGCATGCACGTGCGCTTTGCTCTGATTGGCTGAAACTAAAGTCTCAATATCTTTCTTGTTTTTTGATAAAATCATTTGAAATTTTGAACATAGTCATACATTAGGGAGATCTACAGCCTGTAATATAAGAATTATCATGAAAGCATGTTCATGCACGTGTGCTTGCAAGAGCTCGCACGTGCAACACGAGAAATATAATTGATACAGACGTAACTATTTAAGTTATTGATGATATGCTTTAAAACTCATATTAGAAGTATATATTAGAAGCATAGACAAGGTGACATGGTCAAAAAAGCAAGATCTCACGCGCATGCACGTGTGCTTTGCTCTGATTGGCTGAAACTAAAGTCTCAATATCTTGCTTGTTTTTTGAGGAAATCCTTTGAAATTTTAAACATAGCCATGCATTAGGATATCGTACAATATGATATATAGCAATTATCATGGAAACACGTGCATGCATGTGTGCTGCAATCTGATTGGCTGAAACTTTTAATAGCTATAACTCCCTTGGTTTTCAACCAAACAGGATGGGGTTTGGAACATAGATAGATATAATGGACTTCTACAAGATGGTATGGTCACCATGCCCATGCATACACGCGCATGTACGTGTGCTGCAAACTGATTGGCTTAAACTTTAAACAGCTATTACTCCCTTGGTTTTCAACCAAACGTGGTGGGATTAAGAAACATTTGGATTAAATACTTTGTTATTTAGTGTAGATTGTGTAGACAAGATGATATGGTCATTATGAACATGCATTCACATGCGCACGCATGCAATGCTAAAATTTGAATGAACTTGGTACACTTCTGGGTAAAAATTGTTAA
Source organism: Saccostrea cuccullata (assembly GCF_032062105.1). Taxonomy (NCBI): domain Eukaryota; kingdom Metazoa; phylum Mollusca; class Bivalvia; order Ostreida; family Ostreidae; genus Saccostrea; species Saccostrea cuccullata. The sequence continues at coordinate 919,619 of NW_026940631.1, read as the reverse complement.
AGTCTCAAATGCATAGAGTTTGTCTTATTTAATGAAGCTTACAGGGAATATGGCACCAAAAGGGAGTTGGGGAGCGTTTGGGGAACATCTGTAACGGTCCCCGTTACAATTAGCACTAGTTCTTCTTGAAGACCAATCTAAAAAAATGTTTATTCAATGCAAGAACCAAGGTCTAAAAGGTCCTTAGAAGGTTTTCCAATCAACTTGTGTTTACTTAAGCATGTTAACTTTGATACTTGATTCAACTTTTTGCAAAAAAACTTTTTGAGAAAAGGGTAGCTAACTTTTAAAGTGTTTACCATCAGCGTGGAATGTGTTTGCTCAATCACAGGTCATTAATCTTCAATCAGCTCCCCGGGATGGAGGGTATATTTAGAAGGTATTAATGCTGCTTTATGTAAGCTGTATATATAACTGTAATTCTTCTACCCATTCAACACATGCTTTGTTCCCTCTGCTGAGGTGTAAACTGCTATGAAAACGAGTCCCATTATCGCCAGATTGTCAAAAAATTCTATCTGAAGCTGCAGGAACTGGGGAGAATTGTACAATTTTCACATACCAGCAGTCATTTCCCACCTATTTACTGACAGAGAACTCAACGGCAATCATCTCCTATTTATAGAGTAAGGCAGGACTGTTTGTTACCCAGTTCCCTAATCCCTGATGTAGAAAAATAAAGACTGTGTCTTCACGCAAAAGATGGAATGCTAATCATAAACATTTACATTTCAACCTTGCTTGCCACAACACACATAAAAACAAAATTTATTAATAAAGCCCCAAATTCTTGCAATGGAAAGTTCAGCTGTTTAACAGAGCTCTGTGGCACAGACAGACAGGCCTCAGCTGCAGAACAATGACAACACTCCAACAGCAAGTGGCACAAAAATAAACAGGCAGCCCCGTAGAAAGCTCCCAATGAACTGTGATGCCAAGCACCTGGTTTTACAATTCTTTAGCTTGCATGATGTCAGCAAAGAGAATCTTTGTGCTCTTTGAGCTCTTTACAAAGTTTGAACTCGGTAGCATCTTCTTGCTCCATCTCTAATGATGTGTTTACAATCTGCTATTCTGCTACTTCAAACTTTTGCTCTACTGTCAATGTCTTTTATCCTATGCACCTCATTAGAAGTAAACTTGTACTGGCATTCCTTAAATTCTATCAATTTTGTTGAGTTCAATCAATTCTTCACTCCTCCTATAAATTTCATTGCTTTGCCCCCTCCCCCTTATTTTTACTACAGTGTACAAGCCTGCTTTATTTGATCTCTAATATCTACTGACCCACCTGAGGAAGAGTGCATTTTTTCACTTGTCCATAGCTCTGTTCTTCTACACATACCCCCAGGAGAACTTCCACGTGACTTATAATCCAGAATCACAAATAATTCAACAGAGAGACTATTTCAAACGTAAATATCCAAAAAATCCCAGAATCATTCACAATTTCTTCTTTTTGACCTCCTGAAACCTCTAAAATCACTAGTATGTGCACATAATTAGCCAATGAAACTAATCGGTATAACAAAGTATTTTGTTCTTTTTTTTAGAAAAATATTTATAACTACATGTTCTATATAAACCTAGACCAACAACCCCATATCTACCAACTCTAAAGTCTACAACTATACAAAGACTAGAGAAAGGACTTTTTAATGTGAAATACCTAATTAGTACTATCAAATGACCAAGACAACTATATGATACTAAGAACAACTACATGACACTATGTACAGTTATACTTATGAACTGTATTCTCAAGACTTTCTGCAGCTCTGACAATACACATTTCCATACTATTCTAGACTAGTAAGTTAAAAACTAGTAAGCATACCAAAGCCCATGTATAAAGAAAAGACTAAAATTTCTGTACTACCATGACTATAAAATTATTTCTAGTTACATGCATATTCTAAAAAGCTGGTAAAACTATAATGCACAAATCCCTCTTGAACACTTAATATTTTCTTTCAAAGCCTTGCATAAGGACTTGAATGAAAAGAGCTGTTAAAAAAAAAAAAGAGAAATCTAAATTTTCCTTTGCATAGTCTGATTGGGAAGAGTGTTTGGCACCAGCAAAATTACTTTCACTAGCACAGCAATTACACACACACACTCCAAGAATGCCAGCCTGATTAAAAATAATGATTTCATGATAGATGGAGTTGCACAAAGTCTTATTTCGTCTCAGGGCGAATCCCTCTACTTATACAAAATGGTTTATTGATGGTGTCCATTTTAATGTCATTAATTAAGGGGGCACCAAAAAAAACAGCACAATCATAACATAGGAATATGACCAGTTCTACTAGAACTCAGCCAAAGTAAATAAAACATGGTGGTCTCAGCTCCTAATAGCTTGTCAAGATTTACTCTCTCTGAAGTGAGTACTTGCGTAGTTGTTCTACATGTAATTTCTTTGCTTTTTTCATGTTATCATCAACTTGCCCTTGACCCTCTATGGAATAACTATTAAAACTTGCTTTTGGACGTCATCAAACCTGAATAACGCATGATTCCGCAAATCCACAGAACATACGGCCAAGTCATAGAGAAAATATATATATATATATGATTGCTTAAGCGTGTTATAAAAGAAAATTCCAAAATAAGAGTTCAGCTTAGATAAGCTTCAACTTTCCTTTTTTTTTATCTGCTTGTTCTTATCAATCAAAAAGTTAAAACGAATGGGGTTTTCAGTATCTGATTAGCAAAAAGTCTGTCTGCTAGAATGACAGAAGAAATATCTCAGGAGTATCTTCTGCATTTACAACTAAATTTTTATTTTTAGTTGGACAAAATAGCTGTAAATAATGTTTTACCGATTTGTGTGGGAGTGTAACTATGGTAACCAGCAAGTTTGCCATATTCTTTTTTTCCCCCCCAGACTAATAGTTACAAATTGAATGTTTCATTCTATCAAAGTCTCCAGTCCATCAGATTTGCTGAGGGTGATCATTAACAGACCCATTGCTTCAATTACCTCTGTGACGATTTGTTGTCTTGTCAAACATAAGCATGGCATCTTCAATCTAAAAAGAAAAAGAGAAATAAGATGCATAAGTAACCATGGTGAATTTTAATTAAATTATAACTCATTAGTGTAAAGATGCTTAGGATATAAATATAAGTCCCTAATCAGTACAGACATCACTATTGTATAATTATTTTTCACAACATCAACAATTTTCCACCAGACATACGTTTATAGACTTTTAATGTAAAATGGCCATAAAAGGGGAAAAACAGGTATAAATTTCATGTCAACTGTAAAAATGAGCAATGACAATGCAAAATATTTAACAAATCTCTGTGGGAAATTAAAAAAAAATTGTTTAACAATGCACAAATCAATGAATGGAATTTTAAAATTTGGTCCCTTTAAGAACCATAAATGTTTTCAGAATTGCACAAGATTTAAAAAGATTTATTTTTATGTATATGCTAATCAATTAAACATAATTAAAACATCAAATCATGGCTTTTATGTCAGACATGATGATCTAAATAGGATCTTCAAGTCTTAATCATTTCCCCCCAAGGATAACATCGCAAAAGCTTGGCAGAGAGAGAGAGAAAACTAACGTGTGCATTCAAGTTTTAGGGGAATTTTGAATTCAGTCTGAGTGAGACTCATTAAAATAGAAAATGGAATATCTGGAAGCAGGATCATCAAAATACAGACTATGACAATTAAAACTGTTAGCATCCTAATGAAGGCTCAGAAGGGGATAGATGGAGTTTCTGACTGATAACTAAACTTCATCACTGCTCTACAAGCACTGGGAAATGAATGCAGCCAGGCTTCATTACTATTGATCATCCAACACATAAAATTAACACACCAAGTGTGTCTTTTGTGATTGTGGTATATACCAATTCAAAATTATCTGGCCATCAATGCTGCTCACAAACAATCAATACAGACGTTTGTGATCACCTCATTTCCAATGGCCAGGACTCGACAACTCTTCTCCCAACATAGTTATACGTAGTTCCAAACTGCCCCCATCTACCCCCAATAAAAAAAATCATGTGTGTCTTATTGGTTCCTCAAGAGAAATAACATTTTTGATATCTTTTTGTACTGATGACAATAAAAATGTTCCCCATAAAGAACAGAGCGAGATCCCCCAAGACAATTAACCTGCAATTAAGTACAAAGGCAAAGAATATTGTTACATAATTTCTCTTTATTTATAGTACACAGTCCCTTTATTTTATGAGCCAATCATGACAACAAAAAAGCTATAAAATGATACAATGATTTTGGCTGCAATATAAGATGCTTGGGAGAAAAAGTTTAGTGAAATAGGTGTCACGGCCCTCTGGGGGTGACATAAGCTAATTTACACAGCAAAAAAATTCTGATTTTTACCATCTCCATATTTAAAGGGGCAGTAGTGAATATACATGCATTTCCCAATAATATTGTGACTAAGGTCTTTCAGCTTGGTTTGTAGACAAAAAAGACTTGAAACAATAGTGATTGGTTGGGACATTTTGCTTGGATGGTATCTGCACTTCCGCTAGTAAATGGCTGCTAATGCCTGTATTGTTTACACGTCAGATAAAATGCTTCATGACAAAAAGACAAAAACAAGTGTTAAACATGAGCCTTAAAAACTTTTTGTTCATTAAATGGAGGTAAAAGAAAATGCTTTACAAATGTGGCTCACGTTTTAAATATCATGCAGCAAAATATGGCAAATTTATCATTCCGAATACCTTGAAATGATCAATACATATAATTTATATTAAACTTTCATTGATAGCATAAGACCCTGATTAACAAACGCTTCTTTCAACTTACAAATTTTAAACACCTGATTAAAATAAAATTGAGCCATCCAAAGCATTTAGAACATTACATAACACATTAACATTTCATCTTTAAATCGATCAGATTGTATTATAAACGAATTCAACCAGGATTCCTTTTGAGATCTACCAGCCATCTGTGACCACGTGCACGGCCTTAACCGAATCCAGTACAATGTTGGTGATCTCCTTAAGTTCACCCAGTCCAATACCACCAAAGGAAGCAGGACTCAAATTTCACCCTACGACGGCATGTTAAAATCTTAAGGCCAATCAGACATTCATTTTAAATAAATGGTACCCTTTAGTTTCTGGATAGGGGGGACAAATTTAAGATAACATTACTAACTGTAGGTTATTGACTTGTTGGCCAATCTTACGTTCTGTCCTAATCTTGGTCATGCATACAATGTGTGTGCAAACTTTCAAATTTATTTTCTACATTGCCTTTTTAATAAAATAATTCTTGTCAAATAATTTCTTTTATTCGATACCTAATAATTTAAAAATGAATTTTATTAAAAATATGATTGCAGGGTGGGAAGAGGGTGGGTTCCAAAGTTGTTCTTAATTTATTTGGTCTTTAATTGAACTTGAGCATTATATCATTCTAATAAATGAAATTAATTTCATTTTCTAAGGACTTCAGTGTTGACTTAAAGCAGAAAGCTTATTAAAATTGAATGCATGTTCATACAGAAATCTGCACGCGTATGGCAAGTTAAGTGTTGAGATGACAAAAAAATTGTATGGCACATTAATCTCTCTTCATTTCTAGAATAAACACAGAATGGAAATCTGCTTCTATTTTTTGCATACATCTGCCGAACATTCGATTCTTAGGCTTTGCAAAGGACACGTTTGAGAAAACTTTATCAGGCATATTTCCAATAATACAGGTTTTGATGGACAAGAAATTTGGTTGAAGAGTTTGGCTAGCAGCCATTCTAAGTGAATGCATTCACTAATTGCATCCCAGTCACAATGCAATTTCTTCACTGAGCTTGTCAATGATGATAGAAAAAAGCCTCTTTGTAGAAGGGCCACTGTCCATATCAATCAAAGATCCCTTACTGAAGCAGCATCAATGTCATCCCAAACAAAATCATCATCCATTTGGTCCCAATCTCGGTCCTGAATGCAGCTTTAACCACCCTTCTTTAGGCCTTGCAATCTACTCATCATTCAAGACTAATATGATTGCTAGGGATAATACTGGCTGAACTCTCAACCCCCAGCATAAACAAACTTCAAGACCACTTTTTCCAAATAAAGAAATTACATTTTATTTCAAATGTGACCCTTGCTAAGGCCTCCGACACCTATGCATTTCTTGTCAATTATAACATTCTATAAATAATCGGGAAGACATTTTGAACCTCTGTTATGAGTCATGCCACTTAACTTTTCAAATTTGAAATAATTTGATGGTTCAATGTTATTGCGGTGATCCGTCATAAAACTGAGGTTCCTAGCTTCACCTTTTGTTTGGGAATGCAGATTTTTTTGATAAAGTAACACATTCACATTTAGAAAAGCCACGGTGTTTGTTTGAAGAACTGGTAAATGTGTGTGGTTGTTTTTGATTGAGACAGCCCAGTCTGGTCTTTAATAATGAGTCAAGCCTCGGAAATGATTGATATATATTACATACGTCATTCTTAACACATTAATAGACTTATGATCCTTATTTTCTTTAATATTTCTACTGTTATACTGCTGAATGTTGTTTTTATTCCTATTTCCTTCAATTCTTTATACCTTGTTTAATACCAAGGGGTTTTCAATGATAATAAATTGCCATGCTTTCAACAAACATGTTATCATCCTATAGGAACACTGACCAAAACCTGGGACATTGTCCAAATATTGGATTTGATCCCTGTGAAACACCGCAAATCATGACTTCTCCTAAGATATGTACATCCCTATCAATGTTGCCAAGGGCAACCAAGATTTTATAGATTTTGGTATTAATCACACAGATCTACGCATTAAACCTCACATTAAAAGAAGATTTATTTGAATGGAAACAACACAAAATACCTTACAGAGTAACTTGGCAGTTTTCTGCCTACTGAATCAATTTAAAAATCACCAATGATAAAAGGTTACCTATTACTCTCTCACACAATCATACACGAATGTAAAATTTAATTTCAAATCAATATCTTGTCTTGCACAATCTATTTTTCAATTGACATATCAATTTTACATATCTTAGCAACTGTTTCATTATTTTACAATAGCCTTTCACAGGAGAGAGCAGTGATTGGGATTGATAAAGTGTCACAGAACAGTTGCCCTTGTCATCTATGTCCGTCTGGTCATCACAGGAGGTGCCAGCTGCCGGGAGCAGAGACTCCACTGCTGTTGTGATACAGTTCATGCACGGCACTGCCGAGAGCTCTAATGGCTTCTGACAGAGAACAAAGCCAAGGTGAGAGATAATCAGATAGAGCCGTGATTAGCTTCAAAATAACAACAGCATTCCTGGACAAACTTCCTACATTTATTGGGTCATTATATTCCTAAATGCTTAGCCTCTTTACCATCAGGCTTCACAGACAATTATGACTATTTAAGTCTTATATAATCAGTTGAAGTATCCAAAATACCACAATCAAGCATCTCATCTCTTAAAGTACAACGTTACTGGGGTAAATTTTTATTCCAAAAGTCTGTGATATGAAGCCCCTTGACAATGATGGAATAGAGGCATCAAGCAACCATTTCCCGTTATTAATGAAAATTCCCTTCTTACTGAGTTACCTCCCTCAAGCCCTTTCTCCGGCACACAAGGTCCCCATCCATATAACAAAGCCCCCCCCACTCCTACCTTTATTTGCCAACCATTTAATCCAATCAATTTTACTTTGTGTCAAAATATCTTTTAACAACAAAAAATTAATTACAATATGAAATGTTTACATGTCAGAAAAATCCTGATATACAGGCCGTTAGCCATAAAGAGCCAAAGAGAAAGTAAAACCTTGGTCCTCCTTAGAGGGGATTTCCCAAGTTCTAATTACCGAGGAGAAAGCTTACATTACCAGAACTATTGGTCTCAGTGGCAACAAAACTTGTCAATATCCAATTATAACAAAAACATTTATTTATTCAAGTTTATTCTATCCCAAAACTACTTTCTATGAAAGTCATTAATAATTACACAGGGACCAAGAGTTGTCATAAAAGCCAATAGTTATTTGTGAAGTGTGTTAGCACTGTACATACACATGGGGATACATGCAAACATTTTCATAAGCACATAACTTTGATCTGCATTATGTTATGCTTCCTATATTTTTTTTCTTTATTTAGGTACCTTAACCAAGCTTTCTCAGTTCAAAGTAATGAATCAGTCAGAGTCAAAAAAACCTGGTTGTATTGAGAGCACGGAACAATTGTATGTCCACAGAGTAAATATGTAGCCCTCATTTTCTTTAAATATGCATGGCAATTGCACATCAAGTAATAGGGATATGAAGAAATTAATAAATATTCTTTAATTTCCGTTAATTATTGATGACCTTACACTGTTTAGACCCTGGAGAATGAGGATAATAGAGCAGTGATACAAAGGCCTGCATTAGCCTATGTATTGCAGCCTCTAGTTCCAGTCACAGTGATATTTATGTATTACTGCCTGAATATGTATATATTTCTATTCTCACCCAGCATCAGCTTCATTCATAACAAACTTTAATTTGTCAGTCAAAGCCCTTTGGTGTAACCTGCAATATTTCTAGACCCTCTTTCTTCATAACCATGGACAAAAACAAACTTGTGAATTAATTAGAATGTTAATTTAATAAAAAAAATTATGTGATCATTTTTTTTTTCCTCTTGAAAATGAATAAATGAAAAATTCTAAATTTACAAATTATTGATATTGTATTTTTGAATTTTTTCTAAGCAAAATTTGACACCAAAGCTGTTTTTATCAAAATGTGCGACCCTACTTTCAATATTAGACCTGGGAGCAATGATTAAAACAAACGATAAAAAATTGACCTTTCTTATAAAAAAAATCTAAAAACTATAAACTTAAAAATTTCTTCTTTATTTTAGAGGAACTTGCTACCAATGAAAATCAGGCATGCAGAAACTGATTCCTACAAACAATTAAAAACTGTAGTATCTTATCTTAGAGTCAGTAGACGAGTTCTTCTGAGACACCGAAGAAAGTAAAATCAATTCTTACAAGTTCTCATCAAGGGCAAAGCTTTATTGAATGACCATCCTGATAAGGAAATTGTTTGTTTCTGGGTACAAATTAAGGGTCTATCCCTGCTGATCTATATGCTGGAGCAGCTTTATTGGACCTGTTCGAATCAATATACATCTTGGCAAACTGCTGACCACTGCAGAATGAGACTTGTGATTCAAACGTTTCAAAGAACTACGCACTTATCCCAATTCCTTCGAGAAGCACATGCAGAAAGTCGTTACTGCAGGTGCTTCTGGTAATATAGTGCCTCCTCAGGTGTTAAATACACTACACTGTAATCACTGGTTTTGTCAGACTATGGAGAACATTAATTGCCTGAGTAATCCTTATTTCTCAGATACAGCAAGATTACCCTTACTGTTTCAGCAGTTTTACTGACATTAATGGCCCCCTACCACCCTGTTTACTAATTACTGATAGGATTAGGGACAAAAACAAGCATGCCAGGGATATGGTACTTCATGTCGCACACTTTAAATTCATAGGTTCTATTCAATTATATGAATACTGCATGGATTGAAAAATGTTTGAAGAATAAAGTACATGTTAATTGTTAAAATTTCAATCACTTTGCACAGCTTTGTATGTTAACTTAATTGTTAGAGAAAAAAATCAGTATTTTAAATTAATTCAATAAATAAAGTAGAAAATACAGAACTAGTATATTGTCCTCAAAGACATTATTATTATAGATTAGACTCCAGGATATTTGAATAATGAACATTTTCTTTTTAAGTTGAATATGATAAATTAGTTTTTGTATGTCAAAGGAATGCAGTCTCAAACCCTTAAGTTCGTTGATTACTATGAAATTCCATTGGGACTGAGAAGGCAGTTTTTCATCAAGTATAAATTCAAATAAATTTACACCTCAAAGAATTCACAATTTTCAAAAGCTGAGAAGATGTACTTGAACAGTGAGTAACCACTCTACAAAATCTCTTCCGAGGCCAAATTGCGTCTCGTTTCCGTGCCATAATACATGTACCAATGCTTCGTAACATGTCAGCCTTAATTATCTGGTCCGTTGTTAATTTCACGTTCATTTCCATCTCATTTTCTTTGTACGTCATTAAATTTTAATAATTTAACTGACATAAAATGACAATTTACCTAGGTTCCTGTCTCTTAAATAAGGTCTAACAAGAGACAGTTCCTTTTGTAGTGACAAACAATGCTAATGTGGGGTGAAGTTGTACAAAAATGTAGCTGCTTTAAAAAGTAAGACTAAAGTTCCAGATGCAAATTGTATTATTTTTTAAATTGCTTTATAAACAGAACTAAACCCATCAGGAATTGACCTCCTATCATAGATATTATCTTATTTCCAACACCTTCAAATAAAGTACCTATTTATAACCTCTATAGTGTGTTATAATTTTCATCTTAATGAACACCTAACCACTTTAAGCACAAACTTGTTTACAACTAACATCATCTATCTAAAAAAAAAAAGGTGAATACTACATTAAATATCCATACCCTCGTATTTAAAGATGGAACCAAAATATCTCCATAAATATCATTCTTATCAAAGAACACTTAGTCCCCGTACCCCCCCCCCCCCAAAAAAAAAAATTGTGTGCACGATGGCTCATATTGGAAGCAATAATGTAACTCGCAATGATTAGAGCAAAGAGATAGTAAAAATTAAATTACAGTTTAAGAAGTATTACGAAATCTGAGATTTTGTCACAGTGCTTTGGGCACTACATCAGAACAATGGTTACCTATTAGGCTTATTATAAACAGCTAAAACAACAAACGAAAGAGCTAAAATGTTTATCAATCTTGTCGCTTTAGTACCTCAATTGTTAAAACATGGTCACACATGAGTAAACTTAAGACATGGCGGGATAAAAGCCAGCAGGTTAAAAATATCACAGGGTTGTGTGTGCCACTCCAAGGCCACGAAATGCCATTTAATTATGTATGAAGGTTTTCAAGGCATAGTATCAGGAAATCAGCATTGTTCAAATCCGTTAAACCAAAAACGGGTCAAAAACAGAATTACGAACTTAATGACACAGTTGATGTCCAATTAATATCTACGGAGTTATTACAATATTGTGTGTCGTGGACATTATAAACGGCATTCTGGCACGCAGTGTACATAATAAATGTATCTGTGTATTCTTCCACTAATTGGTTTCTTTGCATATTATTTATGCACACGTACTTCTAACATTTACCTTTCGATTAACTCACACTCGAATTCAATACTGACAATTGATTAGGAATAAATTCTGGGCTCCACCCTCTATTCCAAGCACTAGGTTTAGAACAAGCCATGGTTGGTGATTTTGTTTAGCAGTCCACTGTTTATTTCTAACAATTGCTATTCTTAATTTTCAAATGCTTTATGCAATATTGCCTATTGATTTTGGTGTGTAATAGGAATATAATATATTATGGACATTAAGTTTTAATGCTAGTATCAAAGGGAATGTTTAATTTGCGGTGTAGGTTTGCCACTGATGCTTGAAATGAAATGCTTTTTACATGGTGATGGAGGAATTCTACACAAAAAGGAAAGGTATCCCATATACATGCTACCTGATATAATGAAAAACGTGTATAGACACCTATCAGAACCATGATGCAACTTGAGCCCAAATGCAGAAACATTTTCAAAGCTGCAGTTTCAAAAACTTCTAAAAACTGTTTGCTTTCCTCATTTTTCTTTCTTAATCAGAATACATTTCATGCTGGGCGGCTGGAGTGAAATCCTTTTAAAAATCAAATTGTGAATAGATATACAAAGTGTGACCTTGAACCATATTGCTTCAGATCTGAAAACCTGCCTTTCATTTTCTTTTCAATGCAGAGTTTCTTGGTTAAACTGTAGATACTCTGTTTCAAGTTCAAAAGGTCGTCCTCGGTTTCCTCCCTAGCTAGTGATTATTTCGGCTACAGCAAACACACTGGCTTATCACTGCTCCTACCACTCTAATCAATAGGTGTCAAATTCACAATTTTTCTTCACTTTTATTCAATAAATAACTGGATCTAGAGTAAATTTTTTTTAAACAACTGCATGAATTTTGCATGCTTTTTTCGTGCAACAAAGGGATGATAAGAATATTCATTCCGAGCTGATTGCAGATTCTATCAACTGAACGGGCAATTAAGATATTATCAGTTCAAAAGCACATTGTTGATTTCATGCTACACTCTGCTTACATTCTAACCACAAAGCCCTGTAGAACATTACAGACGTTATCTAGTGAAGTCCTATACTTCAATCAGCTACAGTGTTTTGGTACAGGAAGCTCCAATTTTTTAAAAGAATCAACAATCAGATTTCAAGATGTGACGGAATCGCTAAAGACCACCAATTAATCTTTAGTTTTTAAAGTTCTGACTTATTCGGTGCAACTTAATTCACAATATTTGTGCCTGTTGAAATGTACTTTGGTCTAGGCTGTAGCGAGTTTTCCAAGCAGTGTGTACACTATTAGGAATTGACAGTACAGCACATATACCGTTATATATGGACATTCAGAAGAAAGAAAGTGACTTGGATGGTGCGATTAATTTTTCTTAAAAATATGGAAATAATTTCAAGGGACTTCCAAAATTTAACAAAGAAAGTTGTACTCGATGGCTTGATATTCAGGATATTACATCTTTTAAAAAATCAAATTATATAACACCCCCAACCCATTAATAATCTCCGCGAATACTAAAATAGTGAATCAGACTTTTAAAAAAGTACACTTTACATGTAAATCAACCCAGCCCTTTTGCTTTATGAGGATGATTTACAAACTTTTCATACAGAGCAGTTATCCTGTTTTATAACCCAAATTAAACATTTCCTAATCCTGTTTGCTAACATTTAAAATTCCTCAGTCGAACAAGGCTGAATACTTGTCTGTTAATTGATGCAGGCCAAAGTAATTGACAGTGCCCATATAATGCTTTATAAAAAGAAGTTTCTATACATGATTATTTAATTTCTTGAATTTATTCCCCATAAATGTAATTGACTATTCAATCACACGGAACTGATCTTGATATGTCAGCAGTTCCCTTTTTTTTCATTCACGAGTGATAACTTTTGGTTTGGAACATTTTGAACAGATTTATTATGGTCAATGCCAACAAAAATTAAAAACCAACACCATAGATAATCCTTCTTTAATTCTGACTTTTCTAATCTGATGACAACTTGTTGGCTTTATTTAAGGTTGAAATAATAAAAGCTAATCTTGTTAAAGGGTAAACCGCTGATTATAAAATGGTTTTTTATTCATTAGTCACAGGTGACCTAAGAAGATACTATAAGAATTACAGCGCTGTGTTTATGTTGGTATATTTATCCCAGAGGTACAAGACAATAATAAACCAATATTTCTCATCAAAACACAGACCAGGTGATGTTTATCATTTAGTGACCAATCTGTCCTGGCCTGCTTAGAGAAGATATATATCTACAAGATATACACAGCTATGTACAGACTGATAGGTCCCACAGTGTGTCAGACACTTAAAGCAATGCACCTAATCTCGCATACCATATGTCACACATCACTGACCATTTGACGAGATAAATCAGACCCTCGATACATCAAAATTATGACCAATGACCAATGAACCTTGAATTGACCCCCATCCATTAGGGACATGTTACAGTTGCACTTTATTGTTTTTTCTCCTGTAATTGAGCGATGTTATGTTAATTGACATGGGTGATAATTATCTTCTTTGATATTGCACACCTGCATATCAGGTTGGTCATCACTTGAGTGAATGTTGTACATGCCATATCAGGTGACTTTTATCTTGGAGCTGACCTTGGTTCACAAGTGTTAATGTATACACATGTAAGTAAGGCTTAACAAATGGGGACCCATAACAGGGAATCCCCCCTCCCTTTACTTAAAATCCTCACCCAGGACATGAATGGTCCAAGGTCATCTCAGTGTTTTAGACCCCTCCAATGGACACTTTACTGTTTTAAGTTTTGCATGCCTGGCAACAATAAGATTATTTTTAATCACAATGTTGAGATGGCTTTTTTCCTATTTCTATTGTGGGTGATCTATATATAAATCAAGCTCTGACAAGTTTGTACCTACACTTATTGAGCAAATGAAAGCTGGAGCACAAAAGGCTGATGAATGAAGTCCAAATGTCACAACAATCCTTAGAAATTCTCTCTTATCTACACACTTTCTTCAGACCAATTTAGCTTTTGTTTAGATTAAAGGTTTTTTATGACGCCCCCCAAAAAACTACAGTACTGGGTCCAGAATGATAACGTGGAAAATGGCTGACGTCATCAGAGCAAACGATTTAATTCTCAATATATACTAAACAGCCAGTCGGTAAATAGGTGCCTATGTCATCTACATAAGGATATAATTCCCACACCATTCGTATGCTAACCCCGTCATTGAAGGCCCAGCCTGTTATTAGCAGTTGGAATAGCAGGATGAGTCATATTTTCTTCTCTCTATAATACCTTACTTCACATGTATACATTCTTATCTTGAAAACAGGCCCAGGGGTAAAAACTTGATTATATGATTCTGATTTTATCATTCTCTACATGTATAGTAACTAACTAGCCAATTTTTCCCCCTGTGGTCATATTTTTATCGATGATATTCGGAGGTCATGCTTACAGAATTATGACATGGTTTTCATTTTATTTTTCATGTAAATCTGAACCAAATTAAAAACCTGCTGGGACACTTTATTGCTTTTTCTCATTTTTTGTCTGCCTTTCAATCTTTTTTCATGTAAATCTTGACAGGGTAAACGAGACGCTAGTCACATGACTTGACGAAGTACAAGTACAGGTTCATTTCTTTTCTTTTTTAAATACAACTTTTCACAATAAGAACAAAATTTCAGGATCAAGATATTGAAGAAAACAGGTGCTTGAACCCTGCTCCTTAACCGATTTTCCAATGATTATGATGATATGGTCAATATAATTTGTTTTCCATTAAAAATTCCATGTTATTTCCACATCTTAGCCCACATTTTGTAGATCTGTTAAATATATCACTTTTCTGACTTTATACAGTGTACTCCAAGGTATATTTGCAGTGTCCCCTACTTGACCATCAAACAATTTTTTTTACCTATCTTTTGGTATGTAGTATATATATATGATTTACCTTTCCGTATTGGGAGAAGTAATTTTTGACGTCTTCCACTGTCGTGGCAGCTGACAGTCCTCCCACGAATATCTTCTTTGTCCTGGTGACCATCTACAAGACAAAATCAACTCACGTTACATTTCACCAACAATTCTACCGGTACACTTTTTTTCAATTAGTAGGAAAATCAATAGGACTTTTCGCAGACATTTGAATGATCATTAGCTTAGACAATCTAATTTCAATTCATCTCCTCCACTATCTCATGTGCCTACATCAACACCAAAGTTATCCGCGTGTAATTTCATTGACAGAATTTTATTCTTAGCAAGTGTTGTCGAATGGGATCAAGTTGGGATTTTGCCTTTTAATCTCTTGTTCCATTTACAGCATAGACAAAATTAACATGACTATGTGTGGATTTTTTCAATGCAAAAAATACATAGGCCTATGACAAATCTTCAACCATTTTTGCCAAATTGTATCCAAAACTTGTGTCACTAAGAAAATCCAGATGAAGTCATATCTGAAGTATGCAGGGTAAAAATGAGTCAAGTCCCCCCTCTGACCTATATCTTCATCTAAATTGGTTTCACTGGGCTGAACACTGATATTATGGCTGGACCTGGGGGACAGCTAGATTTTCTGTTTCCTCCTATTACAATGCTTATAGATTATCTGTCTTAACAAGAACTCACTGCAAATTGAAGTAGACAAATTAAGATCATTTCATGTCACATGGCGTCATTAACATTTTCTTTGCAGATGATGTTTAGCACCTTCTCTTGAGGAAGTGTCTCGGGGGAGACTTGAACTAACTGCTTAGGACTCCGCAAAAGATGGACAGCGAAAGATGGAGGGGGATTGTCTGCATGGAGGGGGATTGTCTGCGTAGTGAAGCAAGGGTTTACAGTACTGCCTAATGGACACCTCTCTCTCTCTCTTTCTTTCTTTTTCTCTCTCTCTCTCTTGAAGCAATTTATTGGAAGCAGCCAATAATCCTTTATGTTAAACCTCTTTTATTATACTCGGTATATCTATGTCATTAGCAATGTGTTAAATACTACACAAAGTGCCTAATAGATAAATAAATTATCAAGTTTTCACATTTTCACTCAAGTTTCTTGTCATTTTATGCACAAATATTGGCAAACAAATTAAACAACAATACATGTATACATCCCCTATGCACAGAAGCAGGCTTTTGTAATATTGATTACGAAGTTTTACATTCTTCTTCTTTACGTGTCTCGGGAATCAAATTTATGGCCATGTATGCACCTTAGATCTATAACTCTTCACTTATCATTAGATTGATCACAATGTGCTTTTTATTTCTACTTTTACTGGCATTACATCAGATTGTATTAAACTTAGTCAATAATGGCAGCTTCTGATTTAGATTTATTATTGGATTTTAATACAATCATTCATTTTGTTTTTAAACGAATTAGCTGCTTTAATTCTGTTAAATGTGGTATAGAAACAAACAAAGTATGTAACCTCAGTTTTACATTATCAGAATGGTCCCACTGTTTAAGATTGGAAGTGAAACAAGGTTTACGCTTAAGAAATTGAAAAAACTTTAAAAATTTTAAAATGACACAAGTCAGTAGTTTTACTTGCAGCCATCTGTGTTAACAATCAATTTTCTTTATTACAGTCCTTAACTCTTAATAACTTGTGAAGTCTCTGTAGGAATTCAATAGCTTTTACAAGGCTGACAATCACTCAATTGTCAATAGATTTAAAATGAGAAATAAAATTTCATTGCGTTTTGTCAAAGGCTTTCAAACATTTAGTTTTTCCTGGGAGAGTATATCCTCTGCAGCAAAAATTTGGCAATGAAATCATCTTCGCCTTGACTTTTATTTTTCAGACACAAATATTTGTGACAAATTGATCGATCTCCTTGGCCAGTCCTAAGATTCTACCGTCACCTCACACGGATGTACTCGCATAAAAGATCTCGGTCCAAAAGCATTCAGGTTCAAAAATAGGATGTAATTACTTTTGGTGAAAAATATTAAATGATTAAAATGTCAAAGATTCAACTATTACATTTTATATGCTCTGCATAGAAATGCATCAATTCAAACTGTGGAGTTAAAATGATTGTTGGGGTATAAAGCCCTGTCATCTTATTTACCTAGGAATTCTATAGATAAATATATACTAATGTTTAAATTATAATCCTATTTATCTGCTCACACCCCATACACTGTTAGTTCAGCAATTTTAATATAGGACTCTCTTTTCTATAGCCACTTTTAGAAGTCTATCCTGTTTAAAATGTCACGTGTTGCCTTTGATTCGGTGACACTATAACTCTTAGACCCCGGTCCTTTCTAGCATTTTCTGCTTGAACTACAAAGTTACTGTGTCTTTGTATAAAGACTTTCCGACATTTAGCCAAATTTTGTCATTTAAACAGATAATCTCAAAGGGTTTTTCCCTTTTGTTATATTCATTGTAATCTGGACAGATACCCCATGGCCGAGGGCCAGAAAGGGGTGGACAAAACCCGATGAGCTTTTGACAGATACACATTTACCCCGTGGGGGCTCAGTGAAGATTTCTTCAAGTAAAAATAGACCAGGAATGACACATGTGGGAAATCCCTCACACAGACCCCCTTCTTGTTCATCCCCTGTCCCAGCCTAATCCCGTTCTATCCATTTTTTGGTGCATTATAACCAGACAATGTCTTCTTTGGCCTCCACATAATTCATCATAATCCACTATCTACCTGAGTAAAACACCCCGGCCAGGCTTCAGGCAGACTCAACATGCCCCATGTCACTTCTACACTACAACTCAGCCTAAACCCGGGTTAATCCCATAAACCTTGAAATTTCTCCACACAAGTGGATGTCTAGCATCTGTCTATGTAATGTCTACCCCATCTGAATACTAATCTCTGATATTAATCTACCTGATATTAATCACTGAGAGCTTGGCACTGTCCTATAAACAATGCATCCAACTGCCTCAATGTTTTGAATAACCTTTTTATAACCTTATGAACTAAAAAGCCAAAGCTCTCCTGCCAGAAAGCCATCATTTTTTCTGTAGACTAAATGAAAAAAGAGTGCTCGGGAAACATTTGGAAGGTATACATAAACTCAGAGAAATAGTTTTTTTTTCCAGCACTGTGGTATTGCATGCTGTTCATTGCTGCACTCCCCCCTTGGGTGTACTAGAGTTCCTGATACAGTATCCAAGACTGAACGTTTCCTTATCTACCCAATCTTATTTTTTCTCTACAGATGCAGTAATATTTGATGAAGATTTTCTGCTTGTAGTCCTAAGATCAGGTCACAACCACAGAAGCAAGGCTTTGGTATCCTCCTACATTACTTCAGACTACGGAGGCATTCCTCTACACTTCACTGTCTTCGTAATTAATTTAGCTTTACTACACTACTGGTACTTCCTTCTTTGGCACTTCAGTCTCAGTAAATAAATCAATTACTCACACCTACCTTTTTCACAAAGGTATTACTAAGAGAGACTTGCAGAATTGTGACATTTGCTTTTATCCATAGGGAACTTTTTAAACTCTAATTGCACTCCTCCTTTTCAGTGCACTTCATGGCCTTATTCTACACTTAACTAATGCAATTAGTTCTGCCCAAAAAACAAAAAAAAATGCCCCAAAAATTTTGGGGGTAAAGAAATAAGATATATTTGGAACATACACAAGCAATGAAAGCTGAACAAGATGTACAGAACCTTTCTAGGTTTTTACAGGCCAATAACAGTGTCAAACAAAGAAGGAACTACACGGAATACACATAATGGTATAGCAATTAATTCTTTTAGTGATAAACTGATGGCCTCTGGGGACCAGTAAAGTGTGAACTCATTTGTTTTGACCACCCCCTGAGGTAAGCTTACCTGTCCAGCTCCCGTTAACTGACCGACCGTTAGCCGCTGCATTCTAGAAGTACAGAAACCCACCGATCTACACACAAGACTCCTTTGGACTAATACAGTTCTCCAATAGGGGGCCACCTAGCTTCTTGTGCAAATACGAGAACAAAGGGGAGAAGAGAAACATGTCACAAAAGTTTTGTTAGGCCTACAAGAATGTAGTAATTGGCAGAAATTTTACCACTGCGAAATAATTCAGCCAAATTAGCAGCACAGCATTGTTTAAGTTCAACAAATATATGTATGCAAATTATCTCTCACTTTTCTCTGACATTGAAAGGCTATTTTCACTAGTAATGAGATGTTTAAAGTGATTTTGGGTTGTGTAAATTGACAGTGCCAGACAAAAACTTTGGCCTTGCAAGTCTTTAAGATGACAACATTGCAGTACAAACAAGTCTCTATTTCACCCAAAGCGCAAATATAAATGCTAATTTTAGAGTCAAATATCAATATAGTTTCATTATGAATTACCACCTTTGTCAATAAACACATTTCAATCAATTTAAGCAAACAGAAATATTCTGCAGTTCCATCTGCATGGGGAAAAACATGGCCCCTTTATGAATATGCAATATATGAATATTACAAGAATAGTCTCCCTTAGGCAAATTCCCTCCTCCTTCCAACAAAATGTTCAGACCTGCCCTATCTAGATTCTCCTCCAAAATTAACCACAAAAACATTCTGTTTATCTTTGTAAAAAATATTTACCGATTAAACAATAGTTTATGGACAGATATTTGTACATTTCTAGCAAGAGGAATTGCTAAACAAAGGATGAAAGAGGTTGACAACAAATGCAAACTAAAGGTCCAAGTTATTGGTTGTAGCAGAGCAAATACGGGAGACTTACAGTGTCGATCAGTTGTAAAGGTGTTATTGATTTAGAAAATTTCTCTTTGACAGAGGGTAAATATGCCCCAGTGTTTGTTTGCTAGCCACATAATAATTTATGAAAACCTTGCAATAGCCAATGTTGACGCTCTCTCCTACAAGATCAAACATGGTTAGTGACAGACTTTAAACCTGACAAAGGCCTCGGAGAGTCTGGTGCCCGGTTCTGTGGTTTTACTATGGTAACCATACATCACCACTGATCACATGGTTCTACCAGTCTCTAAATATAAGGCACATTCTAACACCTTCCCCTCCTCTCAAGACACCATATATTTTTCCAACTCTCATCCATTTGACAATTTTCTCATGCTGTAAATCACAAGCAAGCACCTTGTACTTTCTAAATGTTGGGTCAAATTATACATACACTTGATTAGAGATACAAGAGTTTACACCACCAAAAAATAACAGCAAGTCTTAGTCACGTTGTCAACTGATCTCCTCCCAAACTTCCTGACGAATTCTTAAATTTTCTACAGTAGAATGTTTACCTTGGTATTTTTGCTTTGGTGTACCTCTGATAAAACTTCAGCCTCTACTGTTTGCATAAGATCAGTTTGGTACAACAGACGTTACACCCTAAGCCTGCAGACAGCAGAAGACAGCACTGTTTAACACAGAAGATGGGTATAAAATGGCCACAATCACAAGCCACTGCTGCGTTCTGTCTCTGTGTGTGATGATTCTGCAGCTGTTCCACACAGATTTTACCTTTGAGGCATTGTCCTTTCTTCTGAAGCCTCCTACACTGTATAACACAACCAGGCCCTCACCATCAGACTCTCTCAGTAGACCCTAGAGGGTCTCCATACAAAACAAAACAAACCCAATATCAGAACAAAATCCAAAACACTATAGAAACAATAGACCTCTCCCAATCATTTCTTTTTTTTTACTCTGGATCATTTCTACTTTTTCATGGGTTTTTTTTTATTAAGATATAATAATTAGTATATTCAGCCATTTTTTTCAGCAGTTTACCATGGATCAAAAAATGCACATTCATAAAATGTTATGTACTGTATGATTATTACATCACTGCAATAATACAGTGATATTTTTCATAAAATGCCGCTGATCAATCAAATGCGGTTTTAATATGCAAATCTGCAAGCTTTACTGAATTTCTGTGTACAAGATTAAAGATTCTCCATCTTTAGTTGTTTTTCATGATTTCTGGGTGAGGGAGTACATTTTTCATATTATAAAGGGCTTTATGAGATCATTCTATTTTGAACGCACATTTGAAAAACATAAAAATTTAACAGATGGTGGGTTTTAACAAGCTTAATCTCTCAGAAATATTATTGTTTCCTAAAAGACGGCAGAGTTGATGACAATTTTTTCAGTGGACACTATTCACACCATGAGCTCTCTTTCACATCACTTGGTAATTGGCCAATGAATAACATCAGGGACTCTTGAACTTCTCTCTCCTCTCTCTCCTTTCTCTGTGCACAGAAGTGAATTATCATACACTGTGGGGTTCACCATTGTAATCCAACAATAATCTTAGATGCACGTAACAAAACTGCCCAGGGGAGTTCCCTTATAGCCATATACTGGAATGTGAATATTCTTTTATTCACTTAGAACTATTTTCAGTTTAATAGGGGGTTATTTTCTACCTTTTTTCTGTTACTGTCTATCTGCTTGATAGGATCCAGTCTTTTTATCTTTTTTTCCCATACATATCTACCAGTTATGATTTGGACTTAAGCAGGAGAAGCCCATTCAAGACACTGGATTACCAACCAATTTTCTTCATATCCAGATATAGCCTGTCAATTTCTACATTCATTGATTTTTACACAAGAATTTTTTTTTCTTTCTTCTAGTCGAATAACAATTTCAGTTAGAGAAGTAATATTCAGTCTCGCTTACCGAGGCCAAAGATTCTTCAAATATTGCCGAGTCTTTTTTATTTTTATTTTCCCTCGGTCGATTCCTTAAATAATGATCACCTAATAAAACTCGAAGAAGATTCCTATATATTTGATTTTTCTGACAAACAATTCTTTTATCGGTGTTGCAGATCAATTAGTCGACACAGATGAAGAAATTGGGAAAAATCAATTTGGGGAAGATTTGGGAGGCAAATTAAGTAACTAAGAGTCAGGCAACTCTTGTAATGGCAGACCCTAGGAAGTCTCAAGAAAAATTGATCAGCAAGCAAATTACAGAATTAAATATTTATCACAGAAATCTTCAGATTGTATTTCAATTAGCAACTTCTAATGCGTGAAGAACTGGTCAAATTAAACAAGTTATCTGAAAATTCCTCTATCAATATTTTTTTCCCGCAGATCCCATTGACGAAAACTGGTCCTTAAATAAAATAACCAATGAGGATTAGACTCCCTATCTGTCCCAATTTCTTGGCCATAACAAGGCATATTCTAAGAAAGTGTTACCGACTTTTAGCATCTTCCTGAGATAATTTTTTTGGGGTATAATGTTTTATCTAGCAGTAAATTGTGTCTCAATTCCTTTTGATGGTACTTTAATAGAAGGAGGATCAACTTAGAGATGTAAATTTGGCATGGTTCACTGAATGCAGGCCAGACAGGGAATTCGTGTGACAAAACCGGACATATAAAAATATGGCCGAAGAGAAATTCATAGTGCGTGACTTCATAAATATACTGTTATTTCTTAAGAAATCAAGTGAAATAAGCTGTAAAAGAATCGATCATTTACCAAATTCAGATGTCTTAGTACAATCTTACAAACTGAACACTGGTCTTCATACAAAGAGTTTAAAATACTTTTAAAAAATTGAGTAACATTATGATAAAAAAACTGAAGTAAACTTACCTTAGGTTGAGCTTTTCTTGGAAATGCAACTTTTGGATCGACCTGTGGATAAAGATACCAAAGATTGTCCATTATGGAAATACAAGTATTGATCCCAGAAATATAAAAACACCAAGCCAGAAATTGGGCGAGCTGGCAACAGTTGTAAGGAGGACAAGACAATGAACAGTGCTAATCCTGGAGAGCTGGGCACAGTGATGGTCAAGTTATTAATATGTGTCCTGGGCCGTGTCAAACCAAAGCCAGTGACAGCACTTGCCTAACTTGTATGTATGTAAATCTAGCCAAGCGCGAAAGGAGTTGTCTTTAATTACTCTCCATCTTACATAGGTTTCCCAACAGAAATGATTTCCAATGAACCTCGGAACCTTCTTTTTGTAGCCTGTCTCGATACGTCATAAGCACTTGTGTTGAACAAAGAGCTTGGACACAGCCGATACAATATTGAATACTTAGAAATCGTTAAACTCCCGACAATAGAACAGATGTGATGTAACTCACGGCCTTCCCATCGCATACAAAAATATAGGTAAATATCAGTCAAATTGATCCTTTATCCCGGCTACCTCTACTTCCTGCCTCTATGCTGCTACTGTTCTACGACACAGGATCTTTAAATGCATTTCAAAATGCTTTTCAAAAATGGTGGAACTTTACATAGAAAGGACTGTTTGAATACTCAGTTAGCATTAGGTTTTTCTAATGGTAGAATTGAATAGAGGTGTGAAATTAGCTATTAAGATTCTGGGTCTCCACAGAACATGGAACTATTAATGGTAGAAAGAAAAGTAAATATCAGTTCAACTTGACTCAAATACAAATATGTACTTTGTATAGCGGGCTTTATTGATAAAAAATTCTCAAGTAAAACTTTGGAACAGTTCAAACAACTAAGCACAAACATTTGCTTACATTAGACAGAACTGCTTTTAACACAGACACGATGACTCCCTTTTTATCACAATGTAAGTCATTCAATGCTTGCAAAATTAACGGACTGCAAATTTCTTCAACCAAATCGGTTTTTTTGCCACTTCAATTTTGATGTCACCAAAAAATTTAAATGTCCCTTTTGCTACAATTCAATTAGATCTACTTAGCTGTAACATTCTTGTTATTTTAACAAAATTGTTTTGGGAGTTTTAATCCTTCCTTTTATTCAAAGTTTGTTTTCATGCATCTTGGATATAATTAACTTGTATCGGCAATGTGGTAACATTTAAAAATTAAGGGATTATAATTTATTTCAGCACCCAAAGATAATTTACCCTTGTAATCTTAAACAACCAGTATCATTTTTCATAAAATAAATTTTAAATGTTTTTTAAAAATTTCAGTAATTTTCAAAATTTTCTTACAAGGAATAAATCATGACTTAAAAAGAAAATGACAGCTCCAACTGGTCATCATCAAGTTGATTCCATGTAATTGATAAATGATATTAAATCGTGCCATATTAAATCAGTTACAATAACGAGCCTGCCTACGATTAATGCTTTATTCCAGGTTGGCTTTCCGTAATCAATTACTGTTCTATTGATCAATACTCGTGTTTAGTAAGGCTCTGTAGGCTAAGACTAGTCCAAACCACGTCTCCGAAGAGTGCCTCATTATTGTGCAAAAAAATAAATCAAGTCTCCGAATAACACATATGTGTGTCATAAAGTCGTGGTAAAAAATGGGGAAATTTTCCTTTTTTTCCAGACTTTTTTTTTATGTGTACAAGAACTTATTTTAATTTTCAGTTTTTCTGCATTTTGATGCTTGTTCTACTTGCAAAAGAAAAATGGACATTTTTGTTCATTGACAGATACACAGACTTCTACTGAAATAAAATGAGACTTGCTGGAATGTTGTCAAAATGTTAAATGTGTCAGCAGTTGTGGAAATGGCAGAAACTGATAAGGGGCAAAATTAGCTACAAAGAGAATTCTCTGTCGCTAAGCAGTAATGTTATAGGCATGAATAACGGTGGTCAGAGTTTTGTAAAAAGGAATCAACATTGATGAATAAACACTGCTTAGCTATATACAGCTGTTGATGATAAAATTTAAAATCCTAGCAAAGAGAAAGTTTTAAACTTCCACATAGATAAGACTTGTCCCAAAAAAAACATTTTATTTACTCTACAATATCAGTAAGGATACACGTATCATTGATCAAATTATCCAAATGTATGACGAACGGTTTATCACTTTTACGTGGATCGTGTGACTCTTCAATAGACAGCGAGTGCCAGAAATGCATAATATAGCGTTGATATTTAAATAAACTTTAATTAAAATTATTGATGCAATCCTTTCAAACTCAATAGAAAATCAACTTTCTAAAGATTTTTTTTGAGAATTAAATCAAATGGAAGCCATATAATGCAAAAATCAAATTGAAATAGAAATCAGCAAATAAGGACGGTGAACAAGTTTAAGCAAAGGTCTGTTTAAGCAGACGACATGTGCACTAATACTGATAGAAGCTTTCTGAGTACTTTATTTGATGGATGAATTTAAAGCTTGTTTGTATTAAGATGGGCAAATATCTCAGAATTTTGATTAGCACAAGTATTGAAATAATTTAAGAGTTGTGTAATTATGCAAACATCTGTGAAATTTTTTTTTCTAACTCTCACTGATGAATCATTCTTGTGTTCTCTCTCTAAAGTCTATCGATGCTATAAACATTTCTGGTTAGGGTTTTTTGCACTAAAATCTGATTTTATTTTTGTACTTTCTACAAGGGGAACTGTGCTGAATTTTGTTTATCTTGGTTTTATTTGCCCGCTATGCATCTGATGTGTTACCATAATTCTGTATCTCAGCTGTTGTAAATCTTCACAAATTATACAAATTTATGGATGCTTAAGACCAGTTTCAAAGAAAATTTCAAACCCACCCAGCAGTAAATGAGGAGAAACATATTTTCCGAGGCAAACTGCTTTTATCTGTCCTGGTCAGATATACATGTATACTTTCTAAAATGACTATCACCTTATAATTAGTCTATTTAGATACTATTTTGATGTAAGTAAAGACTATAAATGATAAAATGATCAATTATAGAGGTAAATTGTAATCTCTTAATCAAGTGTTATTGTTGTATAAAAGACAATGAATGGAAACCGGCTAACAAAAAAGTTTCCTCAGAATCTATATCAGTCTTGGTGACATTAAGTTTCCACTAATGATGCTATTGTGTACCCTCCAGGTATACACAGGAAAAAATGCTAATTAAACGTTCAAAAGAAACCCCACACCAACCTATATACTCAAACACATTTATTTTCTCACCTATTCTAGAGTTAGTGTGTGAAGCTTTTGTTCGAGGATTGAATTTATTCCTTAGGGGCCGACTGACCCAACTAGAGCCACAATAGGACTCCCCATGATCACAAATACAAACATTACATCAGGGCCCATTTCTACACATCCAAAAAGTCACTAGATATTTTATAAATTTCCCTTCCTGATAACTGTTCCATTAAGCTGTAGGAATTTCACCTAATACAACATTATGAGCCAAGTAAAAGCATTGAGATAAATGTATATCTTTGGATGCCATGTGTAGCACAAGCTTTAAAGATAAAAAGAAAATTAACGACCATCTCTGTGCCCGTTGAGAAAATTTTAAAAATTCTTAATAACGAACAATTGAAGGACTATATTTTCTTTACTTCATATATGTTTTGTGTTAAACTTTGAAGCCCCAATTGCAACCAATATGCGTGTTAATGACATGTTATAAATTTTTCCGTTATCTTGTGTTTAGAGGGTTAACCCTCTGACCTTACCGTTTTATTGTCCAGAATATGAGGCCCGTTCTCTAAGCAGGTATCTACACTAGCCACGTCTTTATATGTGACAAACCCAAATCCCCTGAAATAAACAAAGACTTCAATGAACAACGACATTTATTGGAAACCTTATCTAAAGCATCTCACTACCCTAACACTTGTATAACATTCCTAAAGCTACAATCCTTGCATAGCAAAATTATGTTTTCATTGATATTAATCTGCAGCTACACTGTAAAATAAACGGGTATTGACAATCGTGTGTTGATAACTTTTTTCCCTGTAATACATTAAAATAACAGTATCCACTTTGCCATGTGGCTCAGGGCAGTTAAAAAACATTACAATGACCAAAGCATTAGTCCACCTACTAATTGCCCTCAACTAAAGTGTGTCATAATCATTTCATTCATTTTTTGTTCTCTTCTACCTGGAATGTCAAACCACTGGACCTTAACTAAAACAGTATGTAAACACTGAATTATAAGTCTCTTATTATAAGGCCATTGAAGTGATATAGAAGAAGGGTTGTGTAATTATTTTGTCTTCCCTACTTGTTCTTTCTCCGTCATAATTTTAAAGATCAAAGCGCCTCTAATTAACATGACAACTAACAATCTAACTTCCGAGACTATTAATTGTCTAAACTATAAATATGCATTTCCTTTATTACAGATTAGATGGCCATTTACGTGCTATTCATTCAAGCGTGAATGTAAACATACCGAGATCGTTTAGTCGTTGGGTCTTTCATGACCATAGCTTCTTTAATTTCACCAAAGCGACCAAAATGGTCTTTTAAAGATTCTGAAATAATAAACAAGCATGAGATAAGTCAGATTTCTGCAAGTGAACTTCGTGACATCGGTGTTTAAATTAGCTGGAATCGACGCGATCGCCGACCAGTGATCAATTAAGCGTAACTCAAGAGCAGATCCCACGCCGTAAAATTCAAAATAAAACACATGGTCAGAAAATAATTGACTTACCAACTGTAGTTTGCCAACTTAGTCCCCCAATAAACATTTTTCTGTAAAAACCAAGAAAGAAATGTTAAAATGAAAGCCATGATGAGTGACCTAGATAACTCGTAAAGAAACAGAAAATTTCCGAAACAGCGCGGCACTGAACGAACACAAAGATCAGCTGAAAATGACATGTGTTTCTCACCCAGGATCGTTAGGGACATCTCCGTCCAGCGACCCGTTAGAAGGGGATTGAGGATTTGTAGGGTCCATCTTCATGTTGTCTAACGTACACTACTGCTAACTACACTACACAGTAAAGAGAAACTTCTGCACGTGGGAATAGCTCAAAGATCTACTATAGAACCATTGTGGGTGGGCAATTCCCGCGCCTCGCTAAAGCGCGAAGTGTCATTGATTGACATAGAACTGCTTCGATCGATTGGTTAAGACGATGTCGTCCTGGCAACGGTAATCAGTTTTCTGACGTTAAGAGCACCTGTCAATAGAAGGGTACCGCCTTTCATAGAAAACTACGACAATGAAAACAAACACGCCCCACGAGATAAACTACAACATTTGTGATGCATGAATGAAAAATTACATTTTCATTTATCGATTAATATACCACAGTAAATATTTGGTGGTATGAAAAATTAAACAAAAAAACTTTATAGTGCATATTCCATAGAGTTAGGCAACCAAATCACAATGCGTGCCATTGTTGTCAAATATTTAATTAGATTAAAGAGATAACGGGTACATGTTTATACCCTGCAGAGACTAGGGGAAAACAATAGATAAAGCTGAGAGATATAAACATGAAAGACTTTCATATATAGCTCTTATCTAATCATCGAACCACGAATTCTCCAAAATACCAACATCTCCGAGGGTGTGTCGTTTCAGAGCGCAGTGCCTGACCGTTGATTTCGCGAGTTTTAGCAGATAAAAAAGTTGGCATTGCGCGTGAAATCCAGTCTTATCATTTATATGATACTGGGGGAAAATATCAGAGTAAAAAGGAACATGGCAGGATCTGTTTTCTAACTTCTAGGATATAAAGTGCATATTTTCTCTATCATTCTGTAACTGTTTTTATAGAACACGCAGAGCATCTGAATCCATCACTTTTCGTAAATATTATATTTCATATTAAACTCATATTTTCCGGATGAAATATATGTATATATTTCTTTTTATTAAAAAAAAAAAGTATGGAATTTTTTTAAATATTACAAAAGGCAGTTGAATAAACGAGTATAATAATTGTATATTTATTATTTTTTTTATCTGTATAAAGAATTTATTTCACTCGCATCAATGTCAACATAAAAATCATAATATAAACAGTTGTTTTAAATATGTTTTTGATATACATGTGTATTATCCAATAAAAACAAGTCTCATAATTGATTTTTAAAAATAGCAGATATATGTGCAGTATATGAAATAAAATCATAATGATCGAGTTGCTAGGTCTTATTCATTGTAGATAAATTACTAGTAATATAGTTGAACATGTATTAGAATATCCGCACTCGGGAAGTCAGGTTTTTTTTTTTGTGCCATTCATTGACATTAATTGAATGTAATATATTAATTTACACATAAACTTTCAAACTTATGTAAGAGCTGCTACAAAGAGTTCTACATGCAGAGGTAAAGAATTTGCATGAACACACTCAAGTACAAACTATACTATAGATTTTTTTAAATCTGTCAATACATAATTTCATGTATACAATTATTGATTAAATTTCGTATATAGTGTTATGAAACTCAAATGCACAAGCTTATGTACAATATACACGTACCAAAACAATTTGGGTATATAGTATATATATAGGATAAAAATTGATATTAAGCCTTTTGACGTTGAATTTTTTTTTCTGTCATTTATGACGTCATCTTCACATTTCTTACTCTAATATTCATTTATAGGTGAAAGAAAATATGTATATTGATGCTAAGCCACTTTGCCCCAAAACCAAAACGTGGTTTTTTATCCCACAGATAAAATTTGACCCTTTTATATTTGACAATAAGAATTTTAAAAATACAGTTGCCAGACGATACTCTCTTCGAAAAGATTTTTTTTCTATTTGCCTACAAAGACAATATCAAATATGGTCAAACAAATGCTACAACCAAATTAAGATAAATATGTTGTGATAAAAGTAAAATATATAATTAATGGAAAACCAAATTTTCCTCTATTTAATACACTGTTAGAGAATATTAATTATTTTTATGTGCTTAGTTTATTAAAACTTTTATCATGTTCACATATTAAGAAGGCCATATAACGGTACAAAATGCTACAAACAAAAAAAAGTTTTGACCGATTATAGTTAGAGAGAAAAATGATCGCGTTTTACTGATTTTTTTTTTTTTTTTTTTTTTTTTTTTGCTCAAACCTATTCTTATATTCGAAGATTTCAGAAGTTAAAAAAAATTGTTGTTTGTTGAGATTTCAAAAGATCAAAATGATTGTTGTAATATGTTGATTTTTTTTTTCAATTTCATGTGTCTTAAAACTTTAGTTTGGAGTTATTTTCAGCCACTTAACTGCTCTAAATAATTCCTTTTTAGTCATTGATTGTTTAAATTTTGTAACTAAATTAATTGTTCTGTACCCGATATATATATATACTTTTAGAATGAAATAAAACAATAAAATCTTTTAGATTTTATCAATTTATAATTATGTTATCGGTGTAAAAAAAACATAATAGTTCGCATAAAAAAAACCCTAGGAAACCTACAACACTGTACATGTATCTTATCTCCTTTGTGTCGGATACAAAGTAATGGATAGAAATTTAAATGATGAAAAACTAGAAATTGCAAATGAGACGAAATTTAACCTCTGACGTTCTAGGACATCTTTGAAGTGTTTCCCTTTCCACCATTTGTCGCTGGATAGGCTAGTCAGAGGCATGTGCGTA
The DNA here is from genome assembly GCF_032062105.1 of Saccostrea cuccullata. NCBI lineage: Eukaryota > Metazoa > Mollusca > Bivalvia > Ostreida > Ostreidae > Saccostrea > Saccostrea cuccullata. The sequence continues at coordinate 889,089 of NW_026940631.1, read as the reverse complement.
CACTTGCTGGGGGGGGGGGGGGGGGGTAGTGATTTTTCAGGTGGGGTTCACCGTTGAGCAAAACACTGCTTTCCACCTAATTTCTGTTGAAAAGGAGAGTAGGGAAAAGAGACCAGCATGGGAAATTTATTTCTAGTATAGGATTTTTTGATTGTGCGAAATGTAAAACTATAAAAATTTTCTATGATTGGGCATGAAAATTAAAATGGTAAATTCTTTTCCTAAATGTGAAATACCTATTTCTTAGGGGGATATCCCATCTGCTTTTTTTTTTTAAGTAGACTGACGATTCAAATCAATGCCAATTGATTAAACGAAATTTAAAATTCGTAATACTTGTCAGCCGGAATAGCTCAGTTGGGAGAGCGTTAGACTGAAGATCTAAAGGCCCCCGGTTCAATCCCGGGTTCCGGCACGGAACAATCCGGCGGCTGACAAACATTTTTTCTTTTTCTTGAAAAAATATAACTTATTAAATAAATGCTTTAAATAATCAAATTCTCCACACTACAATCCATATCATGATTACTGTAATTTATGCAATTATTTTTCTAGTATAAGAAATCATCCTGTAGTAAAAGTTTCAATATATACAAGTACCATTGCTAATGCAGAACATGTTTGGACAACCACAGAACCTTTTACTAAAATAACTTTTGAGGACAATGGAAATTATAAAATCAATATCGTTATCTTTTTTTTTTTATTTATGAGATGGAAAACAAAAAAAAAATATATCCATTTATAATGCATCGCGCCATTCACATCCTGTAACCTTAGTATGAATAAAGACTCACATTCAATTTATTTCAAATTCGAGGCTTTTTAGATTTAAACTTCAAAACTGATGTAATTTTGTGGAACCAAAGTTTTTCCTTTTAAATGAAAATTTATAAATTTTAATATTGTCTCAAACCTTTAAAACACTTTGCCGCACCATGACTCCAAAAAACTGGGAATGTGTCATGATTGAAAACTTCTTATGTTCAAAATATATGAGCGAAACGCTCTTGTTCAGCCAAAACTCGGGTTTTCCATGCATTTTTTTAAAAAATTAAGTGATGTAATTAAATAGCCGGTATCGAAAACACCACCGTTTTTGTTTGCACAAAATATTATCAAAGACACAAATATTATTTTGTTACCACAGTTTGAAAAGGGTGTCGTGAAAGGCAAGCTTTCTTTAAACAATTTGTGGAACTAACAAACATGTGTTTACGCGGCGGATCTGTAGCCATGATAAATCGGACGATATCGAACCTTAATGTCTGACAAGAATCTTAAGAGATTGGCATAAAACAAACACCCAAGTTAATTTGTCATTAAACAGTTTGTTTACTTTAATCACAGTCAAAATCATATTAAGATTGATTCGTAATTTGAGAAGAAGGTGAAAGCCAACCAGCCCAGACAAGGGACCCTCTAATACCTTGCCAAGATTGTTTTGAAGGTCAATATCATTGAATTTCTTAGATATACCCCTCTCATAAAGATAATCCTTCCTCATTTTAGGTTATGTCCGCGTAATAAATATTTTACTCTAAATTATAATTGAAATTTAGTCGTTTTAATCGTTACATTTTTTTTTGAAAGTACAAAGAAGTTTATCAATTTTTAACATAATTTTGATGTTGTTATAAATCTTCATTTTTTCCCAGTGTTAAAATCTTCATCGTATTTCTTCACAGAGAGAATTACCTGTCAAATTCGCCACTGAGGAAAAGGATTTTCTTCTTTTCATTCGTAGTCGAATCTTTAAGAAGCAAGGGTAGTTGCAGACCTGGAGAGTTATGCTTTTATATATTTATAGTCTTTTACTTATATGGTCAAAGACTAATAAAACCAAAACACTATACAGTTCAGCAGCTAAAAACAGGGCAGTGCAAAGCGGAAATAGCAACTCTACATGCATAAATCAAGGCAGCATTCGACATCGATCCCGATGTAAATTACGTCACTTCCGTTACGCACAAAAGACACCCCACACACAAGCGCATTACAACTTGTATTTCCACTCTAACTTCATTGCGAGGTGATAAAATTACCACGGGTATATACATGTACTTGAAATTGCAAAATAATGAATTTCTCACAAATCTACGCGTTAAAAATTTTATACACAGATTCTTTGAAGTACATTGGGGTGTACTTTACTTGACCAATGAGCTATAGCTAAGTCCCACTCTGAGTGTAGAGGGGGTCATCAAATTCTTGATCTCTACTCTAAACCATTTTATAGAAGTGTAATAAGGACAACTGACTATTAACAACTGGTTCTTATGATTTTCATCGATTTGCTGAAAATCTTTTTAAGGTTTGAAAGTTCCATAATGAGTCAAAATCATCAAGAAAATTGTCTCATAAAACAAAAGAGTCGTGTGTACAATGAATACAGCGAAGTTTTGACAACTCAACTGCAAGAAATGCAAAATGTATACTGTAAAAGGTAGTGTTGTTAATTGATCTACGGCAGTGTAAAAACTTTAACGCGTCATATATTAAAGATGCAAAATTTTAAACGCATAGTTAATAGCTTCTGCAGTCTTCTTGCAAGTTTCTTTCAACTAATAATACTAGTTTTTTTACTTTTCATTTTAGAATTTAATACATTTAGCCTGTTTATAAATTTTGTACCCCCCCCCCTCCCCTATTGATATATTTTCTGAACAAATATCAATATCTTATGTTTCACTAATATGTATATAATTATAATTTTTTGGTGTATAACAATATATATACATCAGGATGTAAACTGACTGACAAACATAATATAAGTAATCATAATCTGTTTGTTAGAATATCATTAAAAATCCATGAATAGCTTTTGATGAAAAAAAATTCAATCAAAAGCAAGTAACTGACACATACGATATTGTTAACTATTAACACCAGTGTTAAAAGTCGGCATTATAATATTTCATCATCTTCGTGATGAATTACATCATTGATAACCGAACTCTCTCAAGTCGACCTGACCTTTTGCCGCCGCATCAGTAATTTCTTTGTTTCAAGGAAAACGGTCAGCAGAAAATTCAAGGAAAGCAAGCACTCGGCACACCTCGGCCGATTCGTACCTCATCTAATGTAGTTGATGTAGTTCACGGAATCAGCCGAGGTTTGCCGAATGGGAAAGCAAGGCCAACTTCGATGTATCTTTGCGTTCAAGGGTAAGTATGGTGGCATATTTCTGCCCCTTGTGTGCAAGTTATTTTTCTATCAAATATGTCGACATGCAAGATAGATATGTTAACATGCAACATAGCTATGACAACATGCAACATAGATATGTTGACATGCAAGAAAATTGCAATAAAATAAAAATTATAAAAAATCTTCAAAAATCTCAAATATTAGTCTGGTCCTGATTTTTAAAAAGAAGGCTAGAAATAACTTCGAACGGCAAATAATTATTATTTGATCCAGTGTAGTTGTTTAACCTATTTCGAGTATGCTGAATCCGAAAAAATATGCTGGCCTTCATGAAAATGGCGTTAAAGAGGTCATAATGGCGATTCAAAATGGCGGACATCCAATTTTTCTAATTTTCTCTTAATGTCGTTCAAAATGGAGAAGTAATGAGTGAATATCTAACTGAGTGAAATAAAATTATAAAATTTATAATAGTATGCTAACATTATGAGTTAAACTCAGAAAATTTAGTCGTTTCTACACTTATTTCGAATTTTCTCTGATTTTTTTGGTTTTTTTTGTTTCTATATTCTTCTTTGTTCAGGATTTTACATTTGCAAATATCCGTACACTGCAGATTTGTATTTTTCCCTCTACATCTCACTATTCTACAATTGAATGACAGTGCAGCTGTGAGTAAAAAGTCAAAATGGCGATTCAAAATGGCGGATCCTCTTTTTCTTCAAATTATTTAATTCTTAATGTCGTTTACAAAGGAGAAATGATTTGTGAATATTTTACTGAGCGTAGTACAACTATGTACAATGACAATAGAACACTAATTTGATCACTTTAAATAAGAAAATTTAGTCGTTAAATTTGAAATGTGTTAATTAGCTCAAAATGGCAATTCATAATGACGTCTGATACACTCGAATTTCGTAAAATACCCAAACTGCTTAATTCTGGTTCGTTTTGAAGAAAATAAATAACAGTTTGCTTTTTTTTTAATTCATAAAATAATGTTCAAATATGCAATGAAAGTTGGAGGATATATTTGTTGATGACTTAGGATTTTTATAACACGGATTTTTTGTTTAATTACTTCTATTGTTATAATAAACTTTTGACGACAATTTCGAAGACATTTTACCTTTTACCTGTCTCACCATGCTTCTACATATAAAAAGTTAATAATATCATACAATAATTGCTGTTTTGGGGACAATATGAAAATTAAGCTACCCCAAGAGCAGTATCCCCCGAGCATTAAGGCGAGTGAACATTCAGTAGTTGGGAATTCTTGATCTTTTTTTAGTCTAGTGTAGAAAAAAAAAATTTATGTTCATGTGGAAGGCCTCGAGCAACATAACTTAGTATGATTTTTAAAATGATTGACCACGACCAATTATAGGTCTAGTATATGTTACATCATATAAATCTGAATACTAGTATATTATAATATCCAAATATAAACATATATATTAAGAATTATCAGTATAATATACGTAAATCATTAATTTCCTTGATTGTCCAGCTCTGATTCTGTGTCCATACATTTGCATTTTGTTATTCTCAGTCAAAATTTCAACTGCATTCTTAAATATTTCATGCTGTGAACGGATAATTTTGTATTGAACAGCGTATATAAATTTAAAAATTTTGAAATTTACAAAATCTGAAGGAAGAAAATGTTTGTGTTCAATCCCCCCTCGATTCTTGATACAACCTTACACTATCCCAACAAAGAAGTATGGGTCAAGTTGCCTTGTAAAGTTCTTGAAGTGTTCAAGAAAATTTTGATGTCAAGAGAAGTGTTGACTAGATCGAAATCAGGAATGGCTTAGGCTTGTTGGTACTAAAGCTTGTAAGTGATAGGAATCACGAGGAATCTGCAGGCGCTCTTAAATTGCATAATTTTACAACTTTTCTCACCAAAATATGCACACAGTGTGATTTCAGATGATCAAGTTTGAGAATTTTCTTGCTAATAAAATGACCTTTCTACCCTAAAAGACAACACATCTATACGAGGTCACAAAATAAAGAGCTACATGTCTTGAATATCAGAGATGTTTTGTTATACCCCCGCGATTGAAAAGCGGGAGGGTATAGAGTAATCGGTATGTCCGTCCGTCCGTCTGTTACGCTTCGGGGTACCCATCTCTTATCCGCAACTCCTCTCATACTACTGAATGAAATTTGATGAAACTTTCACAGAATCTTTATTACATATTGCCATTGTGACCTCCTATTTACCTTTTTGATCAGACATATATTTTGGGTTTCCCATAGCAAAACATGGACACAATCATTACATTCATATGGGAGACCGGCGTATCATTTAGTGAGTTAATTGCTCACAGTACCTCTAGTTCATTTTGCATATGGTTTTGGTAAACATAAATGTGTTGTTCCTTGAGTGTTAGTTGATATTGTTTAACGCAGAGTGGGCAATTTTTCAGTCATGTTTCGGCGGACTATCACTTTAAATAATCGGTTTTTGAAGGATTTTGGTTTCTCTGGCGGTCCCCAGAGAGCTTACTCTTTTTCGAACTCCAGAGAAACGACCTTTTACATGCCAAGAGGGTTGTCATCCTTGACATGGGGCACCATTTTACTTGAGTGTTGAAAATACCAAAATTCCGAAGACAGACTGAAACATATACCAAATAAAGCTGGAATAGAAGATGGTAGGGGATAATACTAAGTTCTTATAAGTGCTTAAAAGCTAGAACAAAGTGTTTTAATGGTGTGCCGAGGGATAATGAGGTAGAAGTGCGAGTTGATAATGACAGAATTCGGGAGTGATTTAAGGTGGACGGGGGCTCAAAGGCTTTGGAACGCGTACGGTCAAATACGAAGGAGGAAATTTGGAAACTCTTAAGTCGAGTTTGTTTTAACTATTTCCAGAAAAAAATGAATCTTTTCAAGTATTTTTTGTTCATATTTAATGGACTAGTCAATATACTATATATATTAAAAAAAAACCTGTAATTTATTTTCTGCAAAACGAACCAGAATTAAGTAGTTTCTACGAAATTCGAGTGTATCAGACGTCATTTTGAATTGCCATTTTGAGCTTAAATTAACACATTTCAAATTTAAACGACTAAATTTTCCGATTTAAAGTGATCAAATTAGTGTTCTGTTGGCATTTTACATAGTTGTATTACGCTCAGTAAGATATTCACAAATCCTTACTCCTATGTAAACGACATTAAGAAACAATTTTAAAAAAAAGATGAATATCCGCCATTTTTAATCGCAATTTTGACTTTTAACTTATAGCTGCGCCATCATTCAGTTGTAAAATAGTGAGATGCAGAGGAAAAAATACAATTCTGCAGTGTATGGATATTTTCAAATGTAAAATCCTGAACAAAGAAGAATATAGTACAATAGATCAAAAAATCAGAGAAAATTCGAATTAAGTGTAGAAACGACTACATTTTCTGAGTTTAACTAATAATGTTAGCATTCTATTATCATTTTATACGTGTATTACACTCAGTGAGATATTCACACATTATTTCTCCTTTTGAACGACATTAAGAGAAAATTAGAAAAATTGGATGTCCGCCATTTTGAATCGCCATTTTGACCTCTTTAACGCCATTTTCATGAAGGCCAGCATATTTTTTCGGATTCAGCATACTCGAAATAGGTTAAAAATGTACACTGGACCAAATAATAATTATTTGCCGTCAGAAGTATTTTTTTCTATAAATCGGACCAGACTATATTGCCCACATGTGACATCCAACATGCTAAATGCAACTTATTTATGTTGACATGCAACTTCGTTATGTTGACATGCAAGATAAATATGTTGACATGCAACTTAGTTATGTTGACATGCAACTTAATTATGTCGACATGCAACTTATTTATGTCGACATGCAACTTGGTTATGTTGACATGCGAGATAAATATGTTGACATGCAACTTATAAGTTGCATGTCGGCATAACTAAGTTGCATGTTTACATAAATAAGTTGCATGTCAACATATTCATCTTGCATGTCAACATAACTAAGTTGCATGTCAACATAACTAAGTTGCATGTCAACATAACTAAGTTGCATGTCAACATAAATAAGTTGCATGTCAACATATTTATCTTGCACGTTAGCATAAATAAGTAGCATCTAGCATGTTGGATGTCACATGTGGGCAATATTAGAGATTTTTGAAGATTTTTTATAATATTTATTTGATTGCAATTTTCTTGCATGTCAACATATTTATGTTGCATGTTGACATAACTATCTTGCATGTCAACATATTTATCTTGCATGTCGATATATTTGATAAAAAAATAACTTGCACACAAGGGGCAGAAATATGCCACCACAGGTAAGTTGATTTTTAAGTTATTTCTTTTACATAACCTGTCATTCAAATTCTATTTCAATAACATTTATGTAGTAAATATTTTTTTTCAAACACTTCAATTTTGCATTCTTTGGTCGGTTGAGTCATGTAAACAAAGAGTACCTGAGTATATATATTGTACTAATTTATAACAGTTGTATTTGTTCATGCATTTCCATCATTAGGTAACCTATTGCTATCTGCTTTCGTCCGTCGTCGTACGTCGGCCGTAAACTTTGCACATTTTTAGCTTCTTCTCTGGAACCACTGAACCAATTTCAACCAAATTCGATTTACACCATCTATGAGTGAAGGGAAACAAAATTTGTGATTTTCATGGTTCCTGCCCCCTGGGGCCTGAGGGGGTGGGGCTAAAACCACCATAATTAATGCAATCTTTAAAAAACTTTTTCTTCACTCCTGGTCATCAAGGAGTCAAACTGTTGGCATGATTGTAATAAGCAGTGAGCCCTCTATCAAAATTGTGAAATTCATGGCCCCTGGGTCAGGGGTCCTGGTGTTAGGGTGGGGGTATATAGATCATATAGTGAAAGTGCATGATTTCATTGAAAATCTTCTTCTCTGCTCCTGGGTATTAAACTAACTAAGTACAGAGTTATGAAGAACAAGAGTGCCTCTTCCAAAATTGTGAACTTCATGGCCCCTTGGTCAGGGGTTCTGGTGTCCCAGGGCGGAGCTCAAATGATAATATACTGAAAATGCATGAATTCTTTGAAAATCTTTACTTTTCCATCTGGGTATTACGCCAATGATCTAAGTATATATATTTATGATGAAGAAAGGTGCATCTAGCAAAATGGTAAATTTCAGGGCCTCTGGGTCAGGCTACGGGGGGGGGGGGGGTTACATGGTCTGAAAATAAATTAATGCTTTGAAATCTCCTCTTTAGTATTAATCAACCATTTATAATGAAATAAAATTTATGATGAAATTTCTAAAATTTTGAAATATGTGGCCCCAGGGTCAATGGTTCCTGTGGGGAGGGGTGCACAACTGGTTATAAAGTGGAAGTGGATTTTCTCTTTGTTAATCTATTTTCCATCTGGGTATTAAGTAACTAGAGTAAGCATGCTAAGTGTATAATTTTGATAAACAATGGTGCCTTTTTCAAAATTTTGAATTTCATGGCTTTTGGTTTAAAACATGAACCAAATTCAATTGTTGGTATGTTCTTACATGATACTCAGGTGACCCATAAGGCCCGTGGGCCTCTTGTTTATTTTGAACCTCTGAAAATCTTTTTTGATGATTCTATCAATTAATTATAAAATTCTCAGGTCATCCGGACAGTTACATGTATATCTATTGCAATTCTATGGAATTGACACCGTGGTAGGCACTAAATTCTTCAACTGTACTGCGTATGCTTACAATATAATAAAGAGGAAGAAGAGAAGCAATATTTTTTTATGTTTGACAATATAAAATTATATTTACCTTTTTTCTCCATAAAAGTAGATTTTAAAATCTGCATAGCACGTTCACATGTAAAATGGGTGTTGAACAATTTGTTATCAGGTGAAAATTATCGAAGTCAACTCAGGATGTCCTCTTGTATAATTTTTGCCAGACGTATGGTATTTCAAGAAAAAAAGTTATATACGACATTGAATCTTGCAATGCACAACAATCGCTCTATTGAGACGAGAAAATTACATATACTGTATGTACGTGTAGTGAGCATTAAACTGTTAAATAGAGAATAGAGAGTATCGTGTGAAATACTAGTAGTAGTGTCAGAATACTCTATATAAAAGTTAACATCAGCATTTGCCTGTTGCCGCAAGAGTCATTTCAGGAATTTAGCACTGTTTCAACTCAGTACAGTGTATATCATTTCCTGATTTCACAGCATTGGTTAACTATATCCTCTTAAACGACCAAATAGTAAAAAAGCAATGATACAATATTCTAAAACAAAAAAGGGAAAAAAAGAATGATGCTGTCACACACATATATATACAAAACCGATGGCGCAATGATAAATCATGCAGATTTCATGACGGACGGCGACTGAATTTCGATCAAAATCAACTGGTTATAGGTCATGGCTACAGGCATTGATAGGTATAAATATTGAATTTAAAAGGTTTAAAATATAAACTAAAAACAAGAAATACAATTGAAAAATATGAAAGCCCTAGCACCACCTGTTCTAAAGTTAGGGCCAAGGATAAGTTTTTGAAACGCAGGTCAAACTCCAAGGTCAAAGGGTAAAATTGTTGGTTTCTTAAGGACAGATGATACAAACAAACTTTTGTCAAAAGATATGAAATTAACAACCTGAGTCATGTTTTAATGAGTAAAATGAATAACTCTTTAACCGCGTAGTTTTTAATTTTTTATTCAATTTTCACGAAAATGAGATTTTAATTGAAAAATATTTGTATAGATTAATAAGGAATAATTCCAGGATGGTTTCAGAGAGGCAGGATTTTGAACATCACAGAAGGTTTACAAATTCTTTATATTCTAGAGATTTATTATTTGCATCATTTTCAATGAAATTAGACCAAAAAATATATACCAATCCAGGCATCCATTTTTTGTTTGTATCATCTGTCCTTAAGAAGGGTCTTGTCAAAAGGATTACATTTGTGAAGTATAATATCCCTAGCCCTAACGGTTCCAAAGTTATTGCCAAGCTTAAAATTCTTAAAAAGTAACACAGGATGAAATTACACCATTCAGTCGACGGAATGGTAATTGAATGCCCACTGAATGGTCACTGAAAAGACCCTTTCCCGTGAGTTTTCCATGATAATTCAGTTACCATTCAGTCGACTGAATGGCACATACATTTCAGCGACCTTTCTCCAAGTCAAAGGGTCAAATTCTTGGTCTCTTAAGAAAGGTCTTGCCAAAAGGATTACATTTGTGAAGTATGATATCCATAGCCCTAACCGTTTCAAAGTTATTGTCAAGGTTAACATGGTAAAAATTCTTAAAAAGGAATTAATATATATAAGTCAAACTCGGTCAAGGTCAAAGGGTCAAAGTTCTTGGTATCAGATAAAAGCTCTTGTCAAATAGATTAATATATATAGGAAGAATGAAATCCCTAGCCCCAACCCCTTAAAAGTTATAGACAAGGTTAAAAAGAAGGTCAAACATCAAGGTCAAAGGGTCAAAATTATGGTATCCAATGAAAGCTCTTTTCACAAGGATCAAAGTATGAAAGCTCTAGTCCTTACCGTTCAAAAGTTATGACCAAGACTGAAGGTTAAAGTTTTTCATAAGTACGGAAATCTCCAAGGTCAAGGTTAAAATGTCCAAGTTGATAGTATCAGTTGCTGGTATCTAACAAAAGGTCTTGCAACAAAGAATACATACGGGACGAATGAAAGTCCAACTATCCACCATTCAAAAGTTATGGCAAAAGTAAAAGTTTGGAATTTTTGTGTAAAAGTGGGTCAAACTCAAAGGTCAAGGTCAAAAGATCAAACACATGTGAAATATGAAAGTCATATCTCCACTAAATCAAAGGTTATGGGCAAGTTTAAAGTTTTTGCGGACAAACAGACAGACAGACTGACGGACAGGACAAAAACTACATACCCCCGAATCTTCGATTACGGGGCATAAAAATCATATTTAATTATTTGATCATCTCACTATGTCAATGTCATTTAATTAAAATTGAAGTAAGGGTTGAAATAAAGTTGAAAGAAAAAGACGAGTTGAACAAACAAATTCAATGTAAATACATCCGCTGGTCACAGATTTGGTAACTACCGTCAATAAAATTGAACAACAACAGAATACCGTTATACGAAGTGTCCTCACCAATCTTGAATTGCAGTTTCGTGTAACTTGAGTTGATTTGGTAAAATTTGCTAAGTTTCTATTAAAGTTTGCAATTTAGCTAATTTTGGAACAAATGCAATTACATGATGACGTTATCTATAACTCAAAGTCCAAAAAACGCAAGCTTTCATAGTTTCAGATATGTTCCCTTGTTGTTTTACAAAATCAATAAAATGATGAGATCTGATTTTGGTTTTTCCTTCCATTTTGTGATTTGTTTGTCTGTTTTCTTTGTTTGTTATTTAGTGGGGTTTTTTGTCGTTTTTTTTAAGGGGGGGGGGGCTCTAAAGGACAGCAAGGTCCTTAAGAATCGACAAAATAAAACTATAAAGTTGGTACCGGTATAAGCGACCTTAACAGTTTTGTCCAAGACGGCGCTTCTTGTGTCCCGACCTATAGTCCTTTGTCTCAAAATTGAATATTAAAAAATGATTGTTTTAACTTTTAAGATTTAAAGAATTCGAAAAAGCTATGTATTTTAAACAAACAAGAAATTCAACAAAAAACCATTTTTATGTTTTGTTTCTCTTTATGGCCCTGTATGCGTAATCAAAGATTCGGTCGGTATATACATGTACATGATTGTACTTTTTGCGTTGTCTGTCTGTTTCTTTTGAAAAATTGAGCCTGCTTGTCCGCAAAAACTTTAACATCGCGCATAATTTATTAGTTGGAGCTATGGCTCTCATTTATCACATGCGTATTTCTTGTGACAAGACCTTTCGTTGGGTACCAGCATGCCATTGACCTTAGAATTTGATTCAATATTTCAATTTAAGAATTTACCTAACTTTAACCTTGGTCAAAACCTTTGAACAGTTGGTGCTAGTACTTTCATACTTCACTTGTGTATTTCATCGTGATAAGGCGTTTCCATGAATATTTTCGACATTAACATTTGAGTTTGACCCAATTTAAAAAGAAAACTTGAACCTTGGACATAGCTTTTGAACATTAAGCACTAGAGCCTCCGTATTCACATGCGCATTCCTTGTGACAAGGCCTTTCCTTGGATACCACCCCCTTTGACCTTGGAGTTTGACCTACTTTTGAAAAAATTAAACCTTGACCAAAACTTTTGAGCAGATGGTGCTAGGGCTTCGATATTTCACAGGTGTATTCCTCATGACAAAGCCTTCCCCTTGGTTCCATTTATTTGACCTTGACTTTTGAGTTTGACCCACTTTTAAAAATCTTAAACCTTGTCCATACCCTTTTTTATGGTTAGTGCTCAGGCTTTCATATTCCATGAGTATATTCATTCAGGGGAAGTCCTTCCTTTCCATAACAACATTTTTTATACTTTTATACCTTGAGCCTGAGATTGACTTGCATTTAAGAAACTTCGACATTCACAAAAAGCTGTCATATTTGGACATCGGTGTTTCACAAATGCATCTTGTTTTAATCATGATTTTCCAAGTGCGTTATACACATGCAAATATAGATGTACTGAAGGACCTCGAATGTTCAGAGGTCACTTCGACAGCAAAACTGCTTTGTTGCACGCAAACGTCTGTTGCTATCTGTGTATCGTGACTCCTCTGGTTCTGTTGACGATGTTCTTGCACATCATGTACATTGCAACAAACATTTTGGTCCAAAAATAGTTTTATAACTGTTCTCCATTTTGTGGTAGAGTTTGAGATGTTTGCTTTTAAACTTTTCAGTCTCACTTTAGATAAGTAAGCGTACTGTGGATTCCTTCAAATTCGCAGGACGAAGTTTCGTGGATTGCTTAAAATTTACATTGTACTACTTCGTGGGAAAGTTATTTCATCCAGTCACTCTTATCAACAGAAGAAATGACTTCGAAACCCCCGTTTATTAATTTGTGGATGTGGGAAACCCACGAATTGCAGGAAAAGTGTGCACCACCACGAAATCAAACGAGTCCACTGCATTGGTTGATAAAACTTTTCCAATTGATACTTCATTTTTGTTAGAGCAAAGTACACGCTATAGCTAATGTTGGCTTATATTAAGTCATGAGTAAAATCTTAGTGGAGATGTTCAAGATATTTACGTTACTTGAAATTCATCATAATGTTGAATTAAAGGAAATAGAAAGGAAAGACCAAACTATGAACCTAAACTAAGACAAATATAAGCCAACATTAGCTATAGCGTAATTTTAAGATATCTGGCACCTATTAGGAAAAACTAAAGTTCTGCCCCTTTTAAAATCATATATACTGATGACTATTTTTAACCCAAAAGAACACTTTTTTAGTTGGACTTACATATTTTCCTTTTTTCGTTTCCTTTCATTTGTATAGAATGGTAAGCGGTGATCACAACAGAGTGGGGAAGTAAAAAGTATGAAGTCGGACTAAAACTTGGTATTCCAAATATGAAACTAAATATTATATATATATTATATAGTGATTCTGGAATTTCAGACGAATTTTTTTTATTATTCCAAAAGTCCAAGGAAAAATTTTATGATATTTTTTTAAATTTTGATTTGAATATTTAAAATATTAGACTTATTTATTTATTTATTTGTTTTTGATATACATCTAAATATAGACTCTATAATTTCATAAGTTAAAATTGGCAGGTATAAAACTTGCTGTAAAAGCATTATTGAGGGCAATAATTTTATTTCATATCCATAATCTAATCCATACAATGATTCTGAATATAAAACATCTACTCAGTACACCAATCTATACATAGCAATATTACTTCAGCAGCACTCTATGAGACACTGCTGAGAAATTTTTATTTCATATATGCAGTGGAATAGCAATTTTTGTATTTAAAAAAAAATCTTATTTTGGGTTTTTTTTTAAAAGAGCTTTTAGTTTGGATTAGAATTTGAATGAATATGTCATTAAAAAACTTACACATGAAAGAGTTGAAAAGACCCGGGGCCTATACCTGGGGGAGGGGGGTTTGATGTGGAGGGGCAGGGGTTTAGGGGTGTATAAACAGACATTTATTATAACAGACTTTTAATAATATCGTACGTAATTATTGATATTTCATTAGAATTTTCGTTCCACAGATTGCCGAAGTCCCCGTGCAGTATGGATCAATGGTGTAGCGTTACTGGTCATTACCAGGAGAAAGATAAGTATGGTGTCCTAAAACAACAATCAGACTCAGATAAAGCAGTCCACGGATATGAAACCTGTACACTTAATTTGCCCGCTACTTCCGTGCAGATCCAAACCTGACGTCTGTTTACTTTTAATCTTTATTTCAATCAATGAAAATAAAATCTACGTTGCGTCAGTACTGTCTCAATAATTCCATACACTGACACGGACATTTACAGAAGGGACGATTAGTTGGCATTCTTCTTAAGTCTTTGATGTCTGAAAATCTGTGATATTTATTCGATGACACCGAGCATATATCATTTTTGGAGTTAACGAAATGGCAAATAAAATTATTCAAAGAATCAGACACGTTGAAAATAAATGAATCAGTTTTCGTAATAAAAAAGTAATCTTCCACACTCTTTTATCTGGACCCAATATTTTAGAGACGGTTTGATTTTCTATACCTTTATTAGGATATTGAAGCAGGGTGTTTATTGGGCTATTACTGACAAGAGAACTTTAAGCCCCACAAGATCAATATTCCTTAGATATCTCTCTCCCTCTCCTTGCAAACTTTTCGATTTCTACATTAATTGTTTCATGTCCAACACAGGGCTGGTTTCTATCAAAGACCATATGTGGCAATGAGTAGGCATCCATGCTCAGAAGGCGACCTTGACCGATTTATTGGACTGTCTTATCTTAACAGCTCAGTTCTTCTTAAAATGGTTTCCAAATAATCTTGGTTCAATTTTTCAAATACTTTTTTAAATATATTATCAAACAAGTTATTTTATCTGATGCAATGACATTTCTGGAAATAGACAAAATAACTGCTAACTAAATCCACTGTAGGACACTGCAATGTTATCGCCGTATAACAAATTCCGTTCTGAACTACATGCAGAACCGTATAGTGAAGTTTAACATGTCATTATATTTTATAAAAATCTATCATTTCGATGCCACCTTTTGTAAATCTTTTTGGCTCCTCCGAAGCCCTAATAGACTAATAAAATCTTTTTCTTTTATATGTACTAAGCTTTTGTTCAGTTTTGAAATGCGACAACTTTTTGTATTTGATCACGTGCTGTTTTGGCAACTGGCCCCAGGATCATGAAACAGACTTAAGTTTTCAGTTGCCTGTAGAATGTTCATAAATTATTGAATTCATTTCTAAATTTGCAAATGATAACACTTTTGGAAAACAATGTGTGAAATATATTTAATTTAGGGAAACTTGGCTTTTGCAACATTTTAATACAACATACGTAAAGATTTTTACTTAAGCTTAAGATGTTTCATGATCCCGGGGCCTGTTGACATATTTAGGAATAGCCGTCAGATTTGCAGCATAAAATAATTGCATATCGTGTATACCATGCGCTAGGGATTTACAGAAATAAATATGGAACAATGGAACCAACCCCCAAAAAATTGTAGGCAAAAAATAAATAACTGAGTCTGCCTCTGTTATATACATTTTAATTTGTAAAGAGATGGTGACATACTTTGCCGAAAATAGAATTTTGATTATATATACTGAAAGTTTCACCTCTTTTTATAAAGGAAAAGGAAGAACATTTTGGAATTCTTGACATTTTCGTTTGGGTCGATTGTGCTACATTCAGTCCAATAAATGTCTCATCAACAAAAATTGAGAATACGAATTGTGAAGAAGTTTACTTTCGTTTTCAAATGAAAGATAAAGCATTACTCGTATGTCTCATTTATTTACAAATTACTGTCAAATATTGAGCGCACCTGTTCAAAAATACTCAGAATAAAAGAAAAAGAAACATATTTGTAATTTTTTTTTCTTTCTCACGAGCAAGTGAATTCGTCTAATTAAATAATTTATTTTGTTTGAGCATAGTTAGTGTGCAACTTAAGAAATACAAATTGATCATAAGTAGTAATTTTTGCTAATATTTTATTTATATAATAGATTAAAAGTTTTTAGAGATATATTCAAGTCTTTCTATCTTGAGCAAATCATTGCTTTCAGACAAATGCAATGTTTGTCATTCTCAAAAATAGTATTTAAAATACAGTTATAACTTGAAAAATACAAATTAATACGAGCTTGTAGATATTGTTAAAAAAAATTGTAGAAAATGCATTGTGAAACAAGTTCCAAAAAAGTATTCATGTCATTCCATCTCGAATTATTCAAGTTTTCAGACAGAAGCAATATTTGTCATTCTAGAAAAAAGCTGAAATTTTTATTGCTTTATTTAAAACTACAGTAAAAACAAAAACCTGATTTATTTTCCATTGAAGCACTTTACCTTTGTGAAATAAACAGTATTTGATCTTTATCAATTTCACCATTATTTCATTCTGTTAGGCTTCATAAAAGGCTTTTTAGCAAAACACATGATGCTGAAATTTTAAATATAATGATATGCATTAGCGACGTGGTTTTTTAAAAAAAAGACACAGAATCAGAAATTATTTCACACGAAATAAAACTGCGGTTCATTTGCTTCATATATATTGAAATGAAATTAATCGAATAAAAATAAGTGCATGCTATTGACATTTCAGAATAATTTTCCAGTTGGAAAAATCTCAATGACGACCGCACAACTCCTGCACATGAAATCTGTATATTTATCCTGATGGATGTCTTGCTGTATTTGGGGAGTCGTGGTAGGTTTTACGTGGTTGTTGGCATTGGTACACTATAATTCACACTTAAATTTTTGGATCGTAAATCGAGTCCGATATTTTTGTTTTGACGAAAGTTGAAATAGATAGGAACATTAACAGTATGTAAATTATCAAACTTGTTTAAACTCCTTTTTTGTTGTTGCTGTTGAAATGTGTCTTCTGTCTGTCGTTGTGTTGTCGTCGTTGGGGCCTTGTCCTTGTTGTATTGTTGTCATTGAAGTGGTTTCGTTGTTGGAGAATTGTCTGTCGTTGTGTTGTCGTTATTGGAGTATTGTAATCGTCGTTAATGTTCTGTCGTTGTTGGTGTGTTGTAGCTGTCGGAGTGCTGTCTGTAGTTGTTGGAATGTGGAGTGTTTTCGTTTTTGGAGTGTTGTCGTTATTGGAGTATTGTCGTTTGTTGGAATATTATCGTTATTAGAGTGTATTCGTGATTGAAGTGTTTTTTATTGTTTTCTTAAAAACTGTTGTCGTTTTAATAAGAAAAAAAAAATAAAGTTATTTTAAAAAAGTTTAAAAAAATTTATAAGTTTTTTTAAAAAAAAAAGTTTCAGAAAACTGTTTTAAAATTTTTTTTTTTTTATTTTATTCATCAAGGTGATCCATAAAAAAAAAATATAATAAAGTTATTTTAAAAAATGCTTTGGTTTGAAGTTTTTTTATAAACTTTAAAAAATAAAAAACTGTTTTTTAAAATTTCATACTGTAACACACACATTATTTTTGCCTTGTGTGTTATTTGCTTTTAAAGAAATTTTTGATTAAATACCTGTATGATGTAAAATTACTGCGTATGAATATATATGTTCAAGCATGTTAGGCTGTGTAGTCAGCATATTTTTCCACATCTGAAGTTTATTTATAATTGACCTGTATACTCCCATAACAAACACCTGATGCTCTCATTAGCTGCAGTTATTTGTTGTTGAAAATCTATTTTTAGAATCCAGATTTGCTGTGGGAATCTTTAACCTAATTATCCCATAACACTGACCACTTCAGCTAATGTGCTGAAATTCATTATAGAATCCAGTCAAAATAATGGCTAGAAGCCCACTTCCGCTGCCAACCTGTATATATTTTAGGAAAAGCAATATACACTTCCGGGCTAGCTAGACTTTATCTATTATGGGGAGTCGTGGTAGGTTTTATGGTTGTTGGCATTGGTACATATAATTCACACTTAAATTTTTGTATTCAATCTTTGTTTTGACGAAAGTTGAAATAGATAGGAACGTTAACAGTATGTAAATTATCAGACTTGTTTAAACTCCTTCTACTTTTTTGTTGAAATGTGTCTGGTGTCTGTCGTTGTGTTGTCGTCGTTGGAGTGTTGTCCTTATTAGAGTGTTGTAGTGGGAGTGTTGTCATTGTTGAAGTGTTGTCGTTGAGAGGTTGTCGTTGTTGGAATGATGTTGTTATTGAAGTGTTGTCGTTATTGAAGTGTTGTCATTGTTGGAGTGTTGTCGTTGTTAGAGTGTTGTCGTTATTGAAGTGTTGTCGTTGTTAGAGTGTTGTCGTTATTGAAGTGTTGTCGTTGTTAGAGTGTTGTCATTATTGGAGTGAAGTTGTTATTGAAGTGTTCTCGTTGTTGGAGTGTTTTCGTTGTTGGAGTGTTGTCGTTGTTTGAGTGTTGTCAATGTTTGAGTGGTGTCGATGTTTGAGTGTTGTAATTATTTGAGTGTCGTCATTGTTGGAGTTGTTGGAGTGTTGTCAAAATGGAATGTTGTTGTTGTTGTTGGAGTGATGTTGTCACTGAAGTGTTGTCGTTGTTGGAGTTTTGTCGTTGTTGGAGTGTTGTCGTTATTAGAGTGTTGTCGTTATTTGAGTGTTGTCGTTGTAAGAGTATTATCGTTGTTGGCGTGTTGTCATTGTTGTTGTGTTGTCGTTATTGGAGTGATGTTGGTATTGAATTGTTGACGTTGTTGAAGTGTTGTCATTATTGGAATGTTGTCGTTATTTGAGTGTTGTCGTTATTGGAGTGATGTTGTTACTGAAGTGTTGTCGTTGTTGGAGTGTTGTCGTTATTAGAGTGTTGTCATTATCGAATTGTTGTCGTTTTTAGAGTTTTATCATTATTGGAGTGTTGTCTTGTTAGAGTATTATCGTTTTTGGTGTATTGTAATTGTTGGATCGAGTGTTGTCGTTATTGAAGTGATGTTGGTATTGGAGTGATATTGTTATTGAAGTGTTGTCGTTGTTGGAGTGTTGTTGTTATTGGAGTGATACTGTTATTGAAGTGTTGTCGTTGTTGGACTGTGTCGTTATTGGAGTGTTGTAGTTGTTGGAGTGTTGTCGTTATTAGAGTCTTATCGTTACTGGAGTGTTGTCGTTGTTAGAGTATTATCGTTATTGGCGTGTTGTCATTGTTGGATCGAGTGTTGTCGTTATTGGAGTGATGTTGTTAATGGAGTGATATTGTTATTTAAGTGTTGTCGTTGTTGAAGTGTTGTCGTTGTTGGAGTGTTGTCGTTGTTGGAGTGTTGTCGTTATTAGAGTGTTATTGTTATTGGAGTGTTGTTATTGTTGGATCGAGAGTTGTCGTTATTGGAGTGATGTTGTTTTTGGAGTGATATTGTTATTGAGGTGTTGTCGTTGTTGGAGTGTTGTCGTTATTAGAGTGTTGTCGTTATTGGAGTGTTGTCGTTATCGGATTGTTGTCGTTATGAGCGTGTTATCGTTATTGGAGTGTTGTCGTTGTTGGAGTATTATCGTTATTGGCGTGTTGTCATTGTTGGATCGAGTGTTGTCATTATTGGAGTGATGTTGTTATTGGAGTGATATTGTTATTGAAGTGTTGTCGTTGTTGGAGTGTTGTTGTTATTGGAGTGATACTGTTATTGAAGTGTTGTCGATGTTTGAGTGATGTCGTTATTGGAGTGTTGTAGTTGTTGGAGTGTTGTCGTTATTAGGTCTTATCGTTACTGGAGTGTTGTCGTTGTTAGAGTATTATCGTTATTGGCGTGTTGTCATTGTTGGATCGAGTGTTGTCGTTATTGGAGTGATGTTGTTAATGGAGTGATATTGTTATTTAAGTGTTGTCGTTGTTGAAGTGTTGTCTTTTCACATTTTCTTTCTGGAGTGTTTCGTTATTAGAGTGTTATTGTTATTGGAGTGTTGTTATTGTTGGACAAGAGTTGTCGTTATTGGAGTGATGTTGTTTTTGGAGTGATATTGTTATTTTTGTCGTTTTTCCAAAGTGTTGTCGTTATCGGATTGTTGTCGTTATGAGCGTGTTATCGTTATTGGAGTGTTGTCGTTGTTGGAGTATTATCGTTATTGGCGTGTTGTCATTGTTGGATCGAGTGTTGTCGTTATTGGAGTGATGTTGTTATTGGAGTGATATTGTTATTGGAGTGATATTGTTATTTAAGTGTTGTTGTTGTTGAAGTGTTGTCGTTGTTGGAGTGTTGTCGTTATTATAGTGTTATTGTTATTGGAGTGTTATAGTTGTTGGAATGTTGTCTTTATTGGAGTGTTGTAGTTGTTTGAGTATTATCGTTGTAAGTGTGTTGTCATTGTTTAATGATGTCGTTATTGAAGTGTTGTCGTAATTGGAGTTTTGTCGTTGTTGGAATGTTGTCTTTGTTGGAGTGTTGTCGTTGTTGGAGTGTTGTTTTTATTTGAGTGTTGTAATTATTGGAGTGTTGTCTTAAAAAGTGAAATGAAAAAAATTTTTTTTTACATTTTCATTAAATTAAAACAAAACAACAAAGAAAGCCTCAAACTTTTACGAATTCAAACCAATGGACCCAATATAAGGGGACAGAACTTTTACCAAAATGAATTTACCAAAGTGAAAGGAAGTTGAAAAAGAATGTAAAGAAACAGCAGCATTACAAAACCATTGTCTGGAAAAAATTTCATTAATTTAAAAAAATATATCGTAAGAAATCCAAAATCATATACATGTATTCCTAAATAAGAATTAAATTATATATCCATATCCCAAGAATTCATGCACGTTATACTGTTTCAAACCGATGATGATCACGAGCATCTTTAACTAAAATATATGCTTTGGAGATATTTTTTTTAATATTCTCAACATTAATTTAGGACTTCTATTAGAATTATATATATACATACGTTTATGCGACGGAGATTTTGAAAGGGGAAAGAAAATTGAGATTCTGTGAACAAAATAAGAAGCAACATAAGAATTTTAATCTACTTATCTTCGTTTAAATGGCAACGTCTCAACGGGAAAAAGAGTCACCCTAAAAAGGTCATTTGGTATGATGGTATTCTTTGAAGGCGATGAAATGGGAACATAATTATTTTCTTATTCATAAAGTGAAGGAACTTAATAATAATCACACACAGCGTAATACTTGCGTAAACTGTGTGACGACCTTGACTTTTCCATATCATTTTCATCATTAACAAATTCATTCCGCCCTTATCTTTGAAAATTTTGAATTGCTTCATTACGTCATATCACACTCTTTAATTCATGTTTTGGCAATCATTATGCAAATGATCTTAAATCAAGGTCATATATCGAAGATGGCACTCTTTGTGTTGCTCTTTAGCTAGTTCCTTTATATGTTGTCTGACCAAAATCTTCAAGGACAGAAAAGAAATTAATTTCTTCAATAAAAACGTTTGTATTTTATATGCTTGACAGATCCCACAACTTTGTTTTAATTCCAATCAGGATCGGTGTATTAGGAAAATCTTGTTGAAGAGGCAGGGGCTTTGTGATCAGGAAAACTTTGGAAGATCAGAGTGCTGTTTTATTATTTGTTTGTCATGATTGAATTTTATTTATGGGTTCTACTTTCGGAAGGCGTTTGGGAGTTACTACCAATTTTTCTGCAGTAAGGCTTATAATGCTATAATTTCAAGTGTTTATTTCGCAAAATGACATGGTTGAAACCTCTATCAGTAGAATACGTTTGATGTGTAGATTTTTTCCTACTAAATTCTCAATTTTGAGTAAACACTTAAATTTGTTCGCATAGAAATAGATACACGGATCACTGTTAAAATTACGTAAGACTTGGAGATTTGATCTGCCATCAGAGAGCTTCAAGTAAATAAAAATTCTTCTGGAGATCTTAGATGTGTAAAAGACTAAAGTTATTAAAGCATTTTGTAATTCACGTGTAAACCAGGAGGCATTAAGCTTAGTATAAGGCTGACTTGTAACAGACACTATATGAACCGAAATGTAAAGACGATCAAATTTTAAGAGACAGATAGAAGAATATGTCAAAGTTATGTCATAGCAACATTGGATTTTGTCTTAAACTGGCCAAATTCTATTACTTGTTAAATCGTAAAGAGTGTTTTACGGATAGCTAGGTTATTTATACGATTTTAAAAAGTCCATGGAAAATGGATTAATTTTTCTCATTTACTTTTCAGTAGAATTTTCTGCATTAGCTTGTGTTTGATTTTCTTTAGATATTATATTAATGGTTGCTTTTTGAGATTCTTATCACACACGACCCCGTGATACACGGGTGAGTATATTGTAGTCATGCACTAAAAATTCTCTCTCTGGTTTTTTTTCTTGAGATTGGAACTTTTAGCAAGCTCCAAAATTGATTGCGATACATATTGCACCGCTATCAAAATGTACTTTATTATTGATGTTCAAACCCGACCTGATAAGTACTAATTACGTCTGCCAAACCGGTACCGCAGCTGAAAACATATTTCATATAGATCTTAATCTTGTCAATCCATGCTATCCCAGCTGTCTTAAAAACCATAAAAAAATTAAACAAATAGACAGACCCAGATATAATTGCATGCATATCGGAACCTGCTTCGAAACGGCATATTTTGCACTATAATGTACACAAAGAAACGTACGTAGTTTTCATCTGTGATCGAGTGGGTATGTACTGTAGAAAATTTGAAAGCATGGTGTACTGAGCTATACTCGTATATACCAAGAAGTCTGAATTCTACAATCTGATGAGAATAACTACCTCGTCAGATATATGAATTTCCATTACATGTATTTTCTTTTAAAAACGTGTCCCTATTCCATAGGTACCTGATAGCAACTTTCATATTCTCATGTTCACCAGTATATCAATTTTATTCTGTTCACAGTCAAGGACCAAAAATTAGTCCTTGGCATCAGAAGTTCTTTGCATTAAAATTGGGTTAATAACAGAAATAACAGGATGAAATCACATAATTTTTGGTTTATCCTTTACTAAGTTTTTTTTTAGTTTTCTCTCTTTGTTTGTTTGTTTGTGTTTTTTGGATAAAGATAAATGGGTTATAAGACCTTCCTTAAGTCGTCATCGAAACATTAAGGAACATGGCCGTGCACACAGGGTCCGGTCTATATTATCGGAATGCCTTACGACAGAGGGTCGATAAATTCCCTTGGACCTGCTCTCCCTGGAGACACTTACTGACCAGCTCTGGGTCTGACACTACAAATAAGCCCTTTCCTCCGTCAGCCGCCATTTGTGACGATCTACAGCAATCCAGGCTTAATGAATAAAAATCAATCCGTTTTCCAATTTGTTACAGCAAGACACTTGTCCTACTGTGTATAATAAGAGCACAATAAATTCTGATTTTTCACGCGATTTTGTGTGTTAGTGATCGTAATCTTGTGACTGTGTGCTTTATCATTCTGTATAAGGAAATCGCAAAAAGGGGAAGGGAAATATATACATGGAAAGCAACAAAACACGTCTTAGATCTCAGTAGTAGTTTGATTTATTGATGTTTAGGAAAGCAGTTTGATCTAAAAAATCAACACAAAGCTGCAAAGTGCCCACAAAGGAAAGCCTTGGAATATATAAAAAAAAAGTTTTCCATATCACCTACTTTACTTCATACATTTCACGTAAAACAAAGAAAATCTACACTATATATACAAACTTAATCATATCAAACTTTATCATGGAATAAATCTGTGCGTTGCTTGAAATAAAAAATCGACCAAGTAAACTCAAAATTTACAATATTGTCCTTTTTGCTTTGTTACCGTATCTAGGTATAATACTAGTATATGCTTCACATTTTCTGTTTTGATTTGTTACCATTTTTGAAATAAAATATGCTGTTTTGCTTTGTTACATTGTCTTTTCTGTTTTTTGCTTTCTTACTGTAAGATAATATATGCCTTTTTGTTTTGCTTTGTTCCCAAGATAATATATGCTTCACATTTTCTGTTTTGCTTTGTTCCCATTACTGTAAGATAATATATGCTTCACATTTTCTGTTTTGCTTTGTTCACTGTCCGGTTAACTTCGATACTGTTTTGAAAATCTACATCAAACTGTTTTAGTCTTATAAGGCAAGTTGGAAGTTTCCATGATAGAATTACATTTATTGATGGTTTCCATGTTGAATTTTGATGCCCCTGTAGTTATCAGATAAAGAAACTTCGTCAGTGTCTCGCATGGATTGAAAGATGTATCAAAAATTTATTTTGATGTTTTAAAATTTGACTTTTAACTAAGTATACTTTTGGGCGCCGTCTTCTTGGACCAGGCTTACAAAAGACAGACTTTGAAGTAGACATTTCTATGGACAACTTACTGACTACCTACAGAGTCTGAATCAAAGCTTGGTATTAACTGGCAATCATGTGCCCTGTAGTTTAAGATCACGTTTAAGGTCATTTCGGTGAAAATCATTTGATTTTAAGTATTTTTGTCTATCTGATTGTTATTTGGATTCTGTTTTATTTTTCCAAACGTAATATATTTTTATTAACATCTTTATTTGTGTCTACTTTATTTAAATTGAACGCATGATAAGATGAGTTTTTATAATCCATTACTTGCAAATGTGTTTTTCTTATTCTGGAGAAATAGCACAAAACATTAGTTCTGATTGTATAAAGACAAGACCGCAATTAGCTGATGGCGCAAAACTCTCCAAGACATGGGGTGTTTTAGCTTCGCCAGAACACTGTGTTTGATCAAAACTTGCAAAGAATCTGTAGGGGAGGAAATAAAAACAATACATTTTAATCGCTTTCAAAGATACCAGTGTCTATTTCAACCATTGTAGATCTTGGAGAGACAATTCCAAGATGGCCATAAATGTTTAGATACGCAGAAACAGCTTCTTGTTGCTGTTGTGTTTTGAGATAGTGTGACTGGAATAACTCCTATTAACAATTATGAAAAAGAGATAATAATTTGATAAACTGGTATAAAATTGGCGATACGTTTCACACATGGTTCTGGCATTGGCCGCTGTTTATGCATTATATTCTGGATTCGACTCTTTGAACTTTCCTGTAAGCGATAATTGTACACCTGGTTCAATAGGGCTAACGGTAAAAGTCGGTACTGTTAATACTTTGGGCGCGTGCTGCGTGCGCGTGCTTTGATCCACACGATAAACAATTAATTCGATTAAGAGCCGTTTTCTTGGCTATTTCAGAGGAAATTCCAATTTTGTAAACAAAATTTCTTGTTTAATGATTTTTTTTATTTTTGATTTATATCATTGCAACTTTTGAGATCCTTTTAAACAGAGGAAAAAGAGGTATTTGATGCTTGATCATTTTGAAGGCATGTATTAATGAATATTAGAAATCAAACAAATTTCAATAAAATACGATTCATTCATTATAGACTCGAGTTTTCGTAACTATTTATAAGTCTAAGGGGACCAAGCTCGTTTGTCAATCCAATCTGCATGTAATGATAACAAAATTCTATTGAAAGCATTAAATATTTTCCTCCCGAAGACAGAAGCATGATACTCATTATTATATAGGACTAAAGTTTTGTTCATTCTAAGGCCTATGGCAATACATGGTATTTTGTATGTCTTGTTTTTCCTCTCTCAGTTTTTCTTTCACTTTATAGGATTTTCATATGAGCTCAAAAGGGCATCAATTGAAGACATTTATTCAAGAAATCAGCAATATTCGTTTTGTTAATTGAGTCAATATTTCGATGAATAAGTACGTGCATGTGACCGCAACATCAAACGGGGTTTGTTTACGCGTTCTCTTATAAATATATATGCATTGCTATCTATGTAAAGAGATAAGATACTTTTTATTCAGTGTATAATTTACAATAAAACGTTGTAAATGAGCATTTTTCATGTTCTCTTCGAGTCATCACACATTGGCAAAGTTCCTCTGGACGTGGGTCATTAACCAACTATAAATAATTCCAAACATTTGATGCAAAAAGTGTTGAAATGATTTTGTAGAAATCAGCAAGACATGTAAATCTACTCCCAAATAATGGACTTTTCACATGCTATTGGCCGTCAGATACAAAAATCACACAAAAATGTTTGAAACACGCAATCACACAAAGTATTTTCGATATTGTTTCAATAAAGATCTAGTCAAACATTTCATATTTGTAATATAATTTTGGCGCCAGCAAAGTTCAAAGAAGTTTGATAGAGAAAAACAACAATTAATTAAATACATACACGGTATAGTGAATGTAGATACATTTTCTCATTACTAAGAACAGCCAGCTTTAATATAACTATATTCCTCTGGTCTAACCTTCTAACGTTGAGATTATCCATCAAATTAGAAAGGATAAATCAAGGCTCCATTGGCTTTGCCATTTCTTAGTGATTTCCTGGTAATACGTCAATTGTGATCCCAAGTTGTAATCAACATCACACGATGGGATGGCTGAATCAAATGGAAGAGGACCTAGTTATAAAGCCACAGCACCCTATCTATTTAAAAAATATAATTAGTCATAGGACCTTAATCTGACTATCCACGGGGTTCTGGAATTAAAATTAAAATAGGCAACTTGTATTTAAAACAATTCCTATATCCTTACACGTTTTCTGTAGCACGACATTGCCTCTGACAGACAATATACCAAGCTATTAAAGTGAATACGCTTGTAATACGTCTTGTCTAAATTCATGCACGACTACGATATGGTTACGTACTTGATTTTCAGGTTTTCTAAAATTTATTTTAAAAATTAGTCAAAGATACAAAGAAATAAAAAAATAGTTCGGGAGAATTAATGAAGTACACGCACAACAGTATATTTAAACAATAAAATGCTTATTAAAGATAAAAATACATAACCAGCTTACGCGGGTTATGTAATTTTTTTCTGCAATAGCTGCAACCGTTAATTCCAGTAATAACAAACAAAGAAAGACATTTTATTGTTTATATTTATGTTTAAATAATCATTTAAAGTAGGATTAAAAAGATTAATTATTGCATTAATGATGCGAACGTCTTTATACGTTTCATTGATGGAACAGCCACTGGTCAAGAAATCTGTACAGGTGACATGCCTACTGTAGTTCCTGCAGTGATTAACGCAATGGGTTTTCTTAAGAAATAAAGGAGAAAATATTCAGTGGATGTAAATATTATTCAATCATCATTTTTTACCCGGTGTGAAAGCTCGTTCTCTCAGGACAAGTGTTTTATTATCTTCACCGCAGAATTCTTAATATAGTGTGTTTAAATCTTTTTATTAACGTCCAAAATAGACCAAATGCTTGCCCAAGTCACAACTGAAATATTACGTAAACAATCACTATTACAGAAGACTTATTGTTATGCAATTAATAAACTGTCATGTCGCAATATAACTATGTATCATTTTCGTTGCATATGGGAAACGTATTTTTATTTTGCAATAGTAATTCATCAGTACACTAAGAATTCATTCAACTTGTACATTAACACTGAAATAAAATTCAAGTTCCTTCCAAACAACTCAAAAATGTCTCGATCAATGATTCATAATATAATTTCTCCTCAATAATGATACCGATGTGTAAATGAATAGGTAGATAGATAAATAAATAAATAAGAAAATGAAATAGCGACATACATTTGACGACAAGCAGTGAGTTATGCTTATACCTCGGACGGCTATAGATGAAAATACTAATAGACCATTTCTAAGTTTATTTGAAAGGAAAGGCCAAATAATTCCATTAGCGACCAAACAGAGATACTTTTTGCAGAAGAAGTAGATTTGCTGGTGCTCTCGTTTATCACGGAAATCTAATTTCATGTACAAAATAAATAATAAATTGATTGCTATTTGTAGACATCTCTCAAGAAAATTGAGCGAGTGGAACTGCATGCAGCTTATACATGTATTGCACTCCCGAGTTTCCTCGCCATTTCCAAGATATCCTTTTCACTATTTATCTATTGTCATCTTGTACATCTTCTCTAGGTTAAATTACAAGTCGGTCGTATTCAGCAATTAGTGCAATTTTGTATTATCTTTCAGCGCTATGTAAAATATGTTTTCGATAACTCTAGGAATTAATCCCAATTGACTTTAATCAAACGAACAAGAGAAGACGTTTACTGATTTATAATGATATAATGGCTGAAATCGATGATAAATATTGTAACTTTCCTCTGATGAGTCAGTGGGGCGGGGATTGGGACGTCTTCGCTTCCTAATGTCCCTATTTCATCTTCTGACATTAACGCGTACGTAGGAGATGCATAGATTCCAGACCCCACATTCTGAATCTGAAAAGAAGAACTTTTGAATGAAGGTGGCTGATCTCGTTGCAGAATTTTTCTCACTTGCGGCAATCCGGAAAAATAGCCTGTAATAACATGCTCAATGCCGTTTTGAGTAAATCCGGGTCTTTCCTGGACATCATATCGGTTCATTACCTTATAAACCTAATGGACGCATGAAGAAGAAGCAAAGTGAATGAAAGCATTTCTCGATAAGGGGGGCCGTAATCCCTCTACTGTCGGCTAATTTACTCTACAGAGAACAGAGGCTGATGTACGAGGTTTCCATAAAATGACTTAGATCTACACAAAAATGGAATTATATTCACAAAAATAAAAATCTTCAAAGATGATTTAAAAAAAAAAAAAGTACAACTCATATACAATGAATGAACAAAAATGCTCTGTACAGTATATTGCTGCTTAATTTTTAAATCTGAAGTTTAAATTGATTACATATCAAATGATCAACTTCATAATGAAAAATCAATTAACGACAAAATAGAGAATGTAGTTTTTTCCCCTTTAAAAAGTGGCCAAAATAGAATGGTTGCAGGAGAAAAGAAAGGTTTCTTCTGCAGACCCTTATTAAATAATGATGTCTTTCTCGCCAGACCTCGGAGTAGTTCGCCTCTGATTAAGTGCCGTTATTGGAGTCTGTTCACACTGCATTTGGTGAAGAAAAAAATCTTTGCAATCGTGCTCGGGATACTTTATTCTCGTTACTAATGACTACAATCAGGGAATTATTCACTTTCTCTTGACAGTCATTACACAATTTCGAATCAAGTCGCGAGAGATTTTGCTGAATTTTTTAGTTTTATGTTGGGAAGGTCAGCATTAAAATTCTAAAGAAATTGTAGTTTAGGGAGATTAACCAATCAGATCGAAATAAATGTCAATCCTTTAACGAGCAAAATCGGTCAAGCTTTATTGTTTTCCAGAGCGCTGGGTTAAACGCTTTCCTGAGAAAACCCAAGACATTGGTAGAGCAAACGCTGATGAAGATTAAAATACTTTTCTTTTGAAATACACGAAATATACATGTAATATTTAGTTAAATAAGTAGTTATAATTAAAATATGAAAGATATACTTCAGTGGAAAAGAAGGGGATACTATTTTACAAAATCTAGACCTTGACAAGAAGTTAAAGGTTATCATGACAGTATACGGGTGCTGAACATAAAGACGATAGATAGAATCTAGCTAGTTAATAACTAGACATGAACGTTATGTCTACGTTACATAAAACGCTTGCAAAATCAATTGCATACATGCGAAATACACGTATGAGAATATGCATAAAACCTGTATGTATAGAAATTCGAATTTGACCCAAGAACAACCAAAACTACATGCTGTATCCAAAAGAGGATTAACTACACGTGTAAGTTTATTCCCTTCCTCTCCTGGGTTTGAAAATTACCACCCACCCACCCCAAAAAAAGAACTTCAGTAATTTAAATTGATTACATGTGCTTACTTTTAAGACTTTTTTTTATTCATGCTTTTATTTTTCCTTTGTCCGTTTCTGATATAAATAATTCAATGCAACTTTCGAAATCTTAAATACATGTATAACGAGTTATTTCTGAAAACATGTTTTGACCTATGTTGTAAGATTTCTGTAAAATAAGAACAAGTACGCTGAAGAAAACGATCCGAACACACTCGGGGGGAAGATAGTGAGAATATACAGGGATTCTTGTCTTGATAAGGCAAAGGGTCCATGAAGAGAGGAACTGATGCCACCAGATATACACTTTGCATGATACAGAGGAAAAATCATTATGCAACGATAGTGCTATCTCTTCGATATACGATCCAACTAATCATTGTTTTTTTTCCTTAGATTTTCTATCCATTATATTTTTAAACTGATAATTTTTGGCATTTCTGATAAACCCGTTTTTAAATATGAACTTAGATCACCAATACAATGGATTACTTTGTAAAGAAACACCAATAAACCCCGCACCGAAATGTTTTAATATATGATTTGACAAGTGTGAAAAAGTAAATTTAACTTAGAAAGCTGTGAATGTCAGTTTGTTTATCCAGATATCCTGCCACCAAGAGGTCTGTTACTTCCGTTTATTTATATCGCACTGTAATTGAAGATGTTTGACGTAAATTTAGTACTAAGTTTCAGTACTTGCCGAAAATATCCGAAATAGAAGTATAGATGAGTTTGTGGAAAAACTGACGTCACGAATAGCAGCTACATGTAGCCCCAGACCAAGGTTACAGTTTCTCAAATGTAGGTCAAATATACTGGTATCCAAATAAGGTCTTCTTACAAGGAATACATAATTGGTGTGGCCATGGTTAAGTTGATAGATTTTTGCAAAAGTATGTCAGACTCCAAAAAGTCAAATATGTTGGTACCCAAAAAAGTTTTGTCGCAAAAACGACACATTTTAAAAAAAAATCCTTGGCACCAACCATTCAGGCGAAGGGCGAAAAGGTCCTCAGAACAAGCGCAGTATCTATACTGCTCTAATGTTACTAAAACTTTAACCTTGCCAATAACTTTTAAATGGTTGGAGCTATGGGTTTCATTTTTACATGTGTATTTTTTGTAAAAATGACTTTCTTTGGGTACAAACATTTTTGTTCATGACCTTGGTGTTTGAGCTTCTTTTCAGTTCAATAATAAAAAATTATAAATGTTAACTAAAATTTTGCTCATTACTTTTGGATGGTTTATTCGATGGGGCTTTCATACTTCATAGAATTACTTATATCGATAGTGATGCCATCCCTTTTGGTTCAGATGTATATATTTGACCCTTTGACTTTGGAGTTTTACCCACTTTAAAAAATTTTTACCATGGCCATAAATTTTGACTGTTTAGAAATAGAGCTTTCATATGTTGCTTATAGAAGGCCTTCTCTTGGCTACCAAAATAAAAAAAAAGACCGCGTGACATGGTAGTTTTACTCAATTTTTCAAAAAAATTAACCTTTGCCAATGCATTTGAACTACAGTGCATTTAGACAAGGTCTTTCATATTTTACATGGTTTTCCTTGTGACAAGACCTTTCTATGGGTGTCAATAAATTTAACCCTTTGCTTTCAGACTTTATCCTTGGCCATAACTTTTGAACAGTTACAGCTAGGACTTGTCTATTTCACTTATGTGTTCCTTGTGAAAGACCTCCCCTCGGTTACCAACAGTTTGACACTTTGACCTTAAGTTTGACCTACTTTTGAAAATCTTTAACCTTGACCATGTTCTTTTGAAAGCTTTGTTATTGCTTTTATTTTTCAAACGTGTATTCCTTGTAACAGGATCTTTCGTTGCGTACCAACAATTTTGATTTCTTGACCTTGACCTTGGAGATATTTGACTTGCATTATGATTAGAAAAAAAAATCTAACATTTTCCATGGGTTGCTTTAAGGGGTTGCCAGTGTTTCATAAACACACATCATTTCCATCTAGTCAAAGTCTTCCTTATATTTATTTTTAAAATTTCTTCGATTGAGTGAAATTGGCTCCGTTTCTGTATTATGTTTCTAGATTAATTATGTGTGCTTCATTTCAATCCAGATTGAGCCTCGAATTTCGAAAGAGAAATATTTCTAAAACATATATAGAAGTAACCAAAAACAAAGAATCCCTGACTTAAAACAAAGGCTATTTTGTAATGAGACCAAGCTGAAAGATAGAAAACATACACGCGTTTCTTTCATAAGTATGATACTTGTCTAACTCTGGGTAAAGTATCTGTATATATAACACTTTCAATTCCTCTCCGAGGAGTTCATTTATACCAACAGTTGTGTAATTTGATTAATTTCCGTTTCCTCTTTATCCTGATGGAATAGTCGTCAAGAAATTTGGCGGGAGAAGATTACCAGAACTAGATATCAAGAGGCGTCGACGATAGATAGTACTTTCAAGTCGAAGCGTGAATTTGATTGAACAGCGATGAAAGTTTTAAACAAAATGGAATGTTTAGAAATTTTTGCTTTGCAATACGCGGAATTTGACTATATTTTGGCACGTGTACTCTCAGGTCGGGGAGGTTAAATGTTGATGTTTGGAACAGCTGCCGACTCTGAGTTTATCCCCATCTTGAGCTTCCGCCGAGGACGCCACGCGGGGAAACCGAATCAGCAAGGATAAAGTAATGTCAAATACCATAGCAGTTATAAAAGACTGACGTAACTCCCTTGTTTCTGACTGTTGTTACATCTCTGCTTATCAATTTATTAGTTTTTTGAAATCTTGAGATTAAGTTGAACCCGAAATAGCGACGGCCGCATGTTCTCAATCACGCCTCGTTTTACATATGTTACTGCTTATTTCAGCAGTTCTTACCTAGGAAGAGATAAGATACTGTTAAAAGATAATGATTTAAAAAAGAAATCAAGGAAAAATATACATCAAGAGTACGATTACAAATTTCTTACAGGCCTGATAGTGGTGAGGTGTCAATACAAAATAATTACTATCGCAAATGAACGTTTAGATGACGTATACACTGTGAGTTGTGCTGTTAATTAGGGAATATTTACGCGTGTTTGTTACATATAAAAATAATTCTATTAAACAATTATACGCGTAGATTCTGTTACACCATTAAGAATATTGACTTCATAAATCTATGCTAAGAAAGTCTAACATTGTCAATGTTTAGCTGACAGGCTAATATTATAAATTCTAGAATGTCGGACCACTTGGTAAATTTTGGACCGGCAGATGAGATGTTGGGCCGCTATGATGTTTCTTACAACACACTTTACGTCATTACTCAATGTAGACGAAATCAGTAATAATATTCTTTTTTCTTTGGTCCGAATTCGTATGACAACTTATAGTGTAGATTAAAGTTTCTCAAATGCAATTCAAATATGCTATTATCCAAAGTAAGGTCTTCGCATAAGAAATACACAAGTGAAATATGAAAGCCCTAGCACCACCTTTTCAAATGCTATGGTCAAGGTTTAAGTTTTTTTTAAGGACGTTCGATCCTGAGATTTTGAGCGTATTTTGGTCAGGTCCTTTATTTATAAAATTCTGCATAATTTTTAAGTTCTAACATTAAATCTGAATTCTACAGTGCAAATTTAACTATATACAATGAAAAAACCGCGATTAAATTCCATTCAAGTAGAATTAAGCTAGGGACTATATTTTGTGGCGGAAGGTTTTTTTTAGACGAAAACGATCAGATTTTCCATGTTGATCTATAACAGTCCTGTTAATTTTGTATTCCTATTTTTCCATCCTGGTTGCACACAAAGCTGTTTTTTTTTTTGCAATGAAATGTGTTATGCTGGTTCTGAAATATCTATTAAATTATTTCTCATGAATTCTATCAACAAAGTGTGACAAATATAGTCAATATATTCTGAAAATCCGGGAAAAAATTGAGCCAATTTTAACGTAAAATTGGCACTTTTATAGTAATATCTGAAAATTTACATCATATACCCCCACTTTTGATATTCATTTCTAAATATTCAAGATAAATTTGACCTATTTGCTTAAAATCAGAAAAAGTTTAAGACTTTAAAATAATTTTCTTGCTTATTAAATTTTCAATGCAAGAAAAATAACTTTTTATTAGTGCAGAAAGGTCAAATAATTGATTATACGAAGCAATTTGAAACTTTTTCTTAGTCACAATTTTTAAGTGTCTCTTTTTAAACAAACTTAGAGTTCATTTTGTTTCATGCTTTAATTGGATAAAAATATTGGAGGGAAAACGTCAAAAATTTAAATTAAGACACAAATTTCAGTACAAGAAGGTCATATTAAATGTACTGTAGCGCCAAAAGAAGCGTATTGACCCCCATTTTTTGATCTGAATTTTAATTAAGCTATGTATGTAGAAACTAAAAATATACTTGGCAAAAAAAGTTTAAGACTTTAAATATCAGGATCGAACGTCTTTAAGTAGGCCAAACTTCAAGGCCAAGGGGTCAAAGTTAATTGTTGGTATTTAAAGGAATGTCTTGTCATCAGGATTGCATATTTTAAGTAAGAAATCCCTTGTCCTAGGTGTTCCCAAGTTATGGCCAAGGTTAAACGTTTTTTTTCAAAGTAGGTCAAACTTCAAGGTCAAAGGGTAAAAGTTTTTGATATCAAATGGAAGGTCTTTTCACAAGGATTACGTATGTGAAATATGAAAGCCCTAGCACCAACTGTTCAAAAGATATGACCAAGGTTAAACTTAGGTAAAAAATTGCAAAACTGGGTCAGACTCCAAGGTCAATAGGTCAAATTTGATAGGAACCAAAGAAAAGTTTTGTTACAAGGAATAAACATGTGAAATATGAAATTAATAGCCTCAAGTAATCAAAAGTAATAGGTAAGATTAAAGTTTCTGCGGACAAACAGATAGACAAACGGACGGATAAACAGGGCAAAAACAATATACCTCCGAATCTTCGATTACAGGGGCATAAAAATTACATTCATTTCTTACAAAATTTACACGTTGAAATTGAACTTCTGTAGGTTGCCCTTGAACTTTGTCAATAAAGGTGTAACATGGAATTTCAATTATTAAGTTGAGTTTGAAAACGTAGCATAATGTACGCATGATTGAAGATTTATTTTAGTCCGATTTACAAGTATTTGGTTCATGTCTAACATCACCCATTTTATAATTTGAATGTGAATCAGCACCAAGAAGGATAAGATTTGGCACATCAAACGGTTCGGATGTTTAGTAGTAAAGGAAAATCAAGTTGGCGGTTATTGTAAATTTAAAATGGAAAGGTTAAATTCGAAAGCCTGTTTTTCAAGAGAAACAGGAGTCTAAGAACGTTGGTCTAGTAGGGGAGGGTTATCTGGTTTAGTGTAGTTAGATTTGACGGGAAACTCTTCATCCAGGGATCAATATAGTCCTTCAGAATTGTTTTAATTTGTAGAAAAAACATACAGACGAAAGTCTAAATCAATTCCGCTTTAGACATATTGCGTTATATATTGATGACCCTCTAGATGGAATTTCGTATTAATCTTTAATCTTCATTCACTTCCCCGTTATTAAGATTTATATTGACTAACAAACCTCAAAAAAGACCTTCGAGTTTTTTTTTTTTAATGATTTCGTCTTTTTAAACTGATTTACAACGACACCCATTGATTAGTAGATAAACACATGTCCCGGTGCAGTTATTCTCTTTAATGCGGAGAAAGACATAATCACGTACCACTACTATAGCTTATTTACACGACAGAGGAACAGCTTGTTCGTGTGATCGAAGGACTATGTGCCCCTGGAACATATGAAATGGTCTACTCATGCTTCAAAATGCACGCAGACTGCGTGTTAATTAATGTGATAATTTGCGCATCTTCAACAAATTTTGTATATTACTAGTATTATTGGTATATGTTGTTATAGAGCAAGGAAATTTCGACAGATATGTAATAAATTTACTTTGAAATATTGTATTCTAAAAGCAAAGGAACTGTGAAAGACTCAACAACTGTCACTTTATCTACAAACAAAACAAATACATGTATTAAAAAAATAAAAAATTATTTTCTTTCTATAAAAGCTTACTAGTAACCGTTTTCATTTTTTGTGTACCTTTTGCATAAGATTAAAAAATATATATATATAAAACTCAAACAAACGTAGGGCATTTTTCCATTAATAAGAACGATGTAATATGAATCTCACGTGTAACGTTCTATTAAAAAATCTACATTTTGCTGTGCTTGTAGTACTTTGATTAAATTTTAATCTTAAAGGAGATGTCTTTTTTTGGGTGGGGTGGGGTGGAAGGAAGAAGTGCTTAATTGAAGGGTTTATATTAAATCAAGGGAAAATATTTTACATTTAATCAATGATATTTGATCTTATCAAACCTGTGTAGGGATTGATAAATTCCAACACATTTTATTGTCATGATGGGTAATTTAACTGTTTGCTTTCGGCAGGATCAGCTTAATTTATTTATTTTTCATTTATTTGTTTGACTGCATGGATCTCGCAATACTATCGCAGAAGTGAATTTCCATGTTGCTCGTCATGTAGAATTTTAAGGTGGTCGCATGGTACAGCGCCATTTAGCAGTTTACCAAAACTTGTTCGCCTCTGAATAACGGACCATTGGCATGCTGATGATATATTCAGGAATGTTTTTCATATTATCTCGATATGTTTTGTAAATCACATTATTATGCCGAGTCAAACACCCTACTGTTGGTTTTTGTCCTCGAACAGCTCAAAGACCGAGGATAGACGAGTAGGAAAGGTTTGGCAGTGGTTAGAAGTCCATCTCCTAAGGTATCTTGCAATGTGCTTGACATGGCATCATGGAGTAATCTTGCGTACAAGTTCATTCTTCATTAGGTAACTGCTAATATATATGATATTAATTCGTACTTTCTGGTGGTATAATATTAAGTGCATTATGGTGTTTTTATAGAGTAGGCTACAAGGGTAAACAGACGTAATTTAATCATACGTGGCCAAATGTTAATAAACTTGGAAAGTTATTAAATCAAAGGACCTGACAATTGTTTTGAAGTAAATATTGTGACGCAGCTGATGTGAAGCTTTAATAACATGATATGAAGACTGATTGATTTAAATCTAATATATTTGCTATAAAAAGAACTAATTAATTAAAGATTTATTGAAATATCAATAGTTTGCTTTCCAAATTTACTCATAGAAGGCTCATGGGATCCGTGTAATTGCTAAAAAAGCCGAAGAGCATGGAACATTAATAAAGATTCTATAGCGATCTAATCTATCACTG
Organism: Saccostrea cuccullata; assembly: GCF_032062105.1. Taxonomy (NCBI): domain Eukaryota; kingdom Metazoa; phylum Mollusca; class Bivalvia; order Ostreida; family Ostreidae; genus Saccostrea; species Saccostrea cuccullata. Next base: position 851,839 of record NW_026940631.1, on the reverse strand, counting down.
AGTATTGACACAATATCGAGATAAACTTTATTTTTGAAAAGAAGTTTAATAATTGCGCAGTGCCACTCGATTTCCGTCAGTTAAAGCTGTGCCAAAGAGGTCAAACCAAACGCAAGAGGGATCCTTGTATGCCTATCAGTTTCTCTTCTCCCCTTTATTGCCCGTTAAGCTCAGATGATGTCCTTTTATTGAGATGTTTGAAAGATTTTGGTGATATACAGCTGTGAGCCAAATTACTGACGTCATGAACGATTTGATACTGATGTGGCAAGGTGACAGAGTGATCGCCCTTGGCTCCAGAGCGACAGCGAGGCTGGAAGATGTCGCCTTATCTCGGAGGGCTCTTTCTTGGACAGTGAAGTTAAATCTATCGAGGCATGTTCACTATCATAAAGCTTTTATCTGATCACACCACAAATAGTTTTACGTGCAGCAGCCAAAAATCAAAATGTCAGTGATAAGACTTTATAAAAAGCACAAGATATGATCAGTATATAGAGTTTGATACCATCGACTGGTACACTGGTTTTTCTTGAACATTTTTTGTTGTACAAGAATGCTAATGAAAAAAGAACGTTAAATCAAACTATCCCGTACAATAACATAGAATTTTTCTCATGAAATTCTTGAAATATTTGTAAAATTATTTTGTTGACATTCTTGTCTAATTTTGCAAATATCTTCCTCAACATTTGGGGAGAATTAACCAAAATAAATAGACGATCACAAGGCACGTGTTTCACGTGAAGGCATTGCTTTTCAGATTTAGAGTTAATTTACAGTTCAATAAACAAAGAGGCCGGAAGCATACCCCTAATTACTGTCTTGATATCTTACTGATGGTAAAATATATACAGATAAGTAAGATGTTCAGGTTAATCAAAAGTTTGACCAGGAAAGAGGGCCCCCACTTAACAGCTTGAGGTCTGGGCTTTAATCTCTCTCTCCCTCTCTCTCTCTCTCCGAGTCGTGGATTTCTGTGCGTGTTTTCACACTTTAAACTCCTCTGACGTGATTGTTAATTAGAATATATAGCAAACAAGATATAGTGATAAGCACTGCCGATACTTTCTTAAGTGTAAGTCCAAGAAGACGGCTATAAATATTTGATATGCAATAATTGATCATTATATCTGTTTTTAGCTCAGTGCAAAAGATTTTATTTTGAAGGCGTTTGACTAGCCGTCTAATAAATAATCAATCTGGATTGTAAATTAAAAGCAATGTTTTATCTATACGTCTAATGTTTGTTGCTATTTGATGCGGTAGGGAGGTATTGATGAGATGCCTACCAACAACCAAGCTGAGCTCCCAATAACGCTCAGTTCAATATAACAGTTTGCTCACCGTGATTTTTTTTCAAAGTACTTAATCAGTTCATAAACTAAAAAAAGTCATATATCTACTTTAAAAAAGAATTAAGACAACGTTTCAAGAAGTATTTCTGCATTCTTGCAATAAAATGAAATAGTTATTTCTTACCTATTTGTAAAAGTTTATTGTGATCAAAAATTGATTAACAAGTCTTGATATACCATATTTAGATTAAATATATTAAAACGTATTAAAAAAAATATGAAATGCGTTACGAGTACTTACTTTTCACCACTACCTGCTTGACTGAGCATCAAATAATACAGGTTTATCAAGAAACAAATTATCAGTAATAAAAAGAGTTTTAATGTTTACTGACATTGCAAAAAAGCAAGTTTTGTTTATTTATGTAAAACTGTAAGGATTTTTGCAAAACAAAATTTTCTTACTCCTACAAACAACAAACTATAGGAGCAACACTTTAGATTTTGAGGACAGGGGTCTCGGAGGAGGAGGGCGATTATCTGACCAATTCCTCCGATTTTGTTGTAATAAAAATCATGGAATTGGAGATGAAAGGATTATATTTTCATTACATTTTTGATCGTTAATTATGAGATGTTTTGAACCCAATTACACTACAACCGACACACAGACCCCGACTCCGTCCATAGTAAGCCTTAGTGTCATCAAATTAGTTTAGAAAGAGCCACGCAGTTCATATTAAATGCAGCGTGATGTAGGCTCACCAAAGAGCCCATACTATTCCAGATATAAATTGCCATGTTTGTGTTCATTTTGGTGTTCTGTTATTCTTATTTATTTTTTGCTAATGGACAGTGATTCATATTCGTATGTAGAGATATTTCAAACAAAATGGTTCACGTTTAGACCAGTACTAGATTGATTGAGAAAGATATGGTGCCGTTTGCAGACCTCTCTCGATTTCTCTTCACTGATGTTATGTGCTTTGATGTAACAGTAATCCAGTTACACAGAAAAGTACATTTAACCAAAAGTTGAATCAATATCAGAAAGTTATTTTGAAATAATGGGTTTTAGATGAAACTTCTCCGATGTCTTGGCAAAAATTCACCGAGTTTATTAGTTATCAGAAGAGAGCAAAATAATATCTGACATAGATTTTTTAGGACCTCACGTTCTACCTCGTAACATGTGAAGAACGATAACTCGGTTTACGTGAAACATTGAAATTTTTTTCAGTTAAAAAAATTCTTTGGAAGACAAACATACAATCATAGCACTTCTCTTGTGCCCCACTGAAAATTTGCACAAGTATATATATTTTATGGCGCACCTGCAAATTAATTAAAGTAAAAGGTGACAAGATTACAAATACTTTAAATTTAACAGAACCGTCACAAGGGTTTGTTTTAAAGGGGGTGGGAGGTTAGATCTGGGAAGTGATAATTCCCTCCTATAAGTCAGAAATACATGTATCCCCTCTGAAATGTAGATTTACGTATGACGATGCCCGACTGTGAGAAGCTTTTCTACTAGTATCCATTAAAACTTGCGCTCAATTTCTTCATTTGAAAAGATTATTTCTGTAAATCAAATGCCTGTAAAAATGAACCTTGAATGAACCCTTGATGCTGAATTAGCTTTGTAAATCCATCCAGGTCTATAATACCGATTCATCAGCATTCTAAAACATACAAGCAATATCTATATCAGTGTATAAATAAATTCCTGGGGCACATCAGTCAAGCTGCGTTTGCAAAAATAAAAAAAGCAAAACAAAAACAGACCAGATCAATGGACTTGAAAAATTGGAAATGTATAAAGCTCGACGCTAACCTCTTATCAGTCAAAAGCACTGATTTATTCTGCTCCAAAAAAGCCATCGTGCGGTCGATCGAAGCACCATTTTCGGTCTTTGGTGAAAATGCAACGTTAAGAACGCGTTTTTATTAAATGTAAGTAATCCGCCGAGCGACATCTATCTAATTAGAAAACGGCCTTTGAAGCAATCTCTGTCTTTTCAGCGCAGATTCTGACAAGACAATCCAATTCTAGCCGATTGCGTTCGTTAGAAATTGTTGGAATACCACGTGACCTCTCCGTTACTATCCCTATTTAGACTCTCTCGTAATTAGTTTTTTCTGAAAGTTTCATCAAACATTTTATTCATATAAGCACGTCGGTTTCATTGGGATATTCGCTTGAGAGGAACGTGTATCAAATCAGATTACCCGAGCGCGTAGCTATTAGCTTTATTAATTTTCGTAAACATTTAGAAAGTGAATGGCAAGTTCTAGATGAGTTTTCTAGGCAGGGTTGCTCACCGTTTATGATAACGGTCTTTAGACCTTGAATCAAATAAATCTCAGATTTTATTTTTCAAATGGAGTATAAAACGATCACCTATTAAATCTAGGTATTGAAATAAAAAAGAAATGAATTAGAAAATGTCTCGTTTACAAAAATGGAAGTGCATAGAACATGTGAAGTGTACTACTTTGCTAGCGCACGCTGCAAGCACGTATTTCAAATATTTATCAGAGTTTTCCCATTGAAATAAAAGAGCTCCGTAGATTCAAAAGATATTTCTGAAGAAGAAAAATTATTATTTATCCTTTAGCAGGCCCCACTTCATAATTCATGTTATTTAGAGATTAATAGTTCATCCAGTGCAAGAGTAATACTTTATAATATTTTGGTGCCGTGGTCAGGATGATAACGGCGGGTTAAAGGGGAACACTAAAAATTTTTTCTGAATAATTAATTAAGTATAACTTTATCAATATTTCTAAAGAAAAATTATTAAAATTATTTTCAGACCATAAACAATTTACTCGTCGATGAAATAAAATCTAAGTTTATATAAATATTCCACATTCTACATTAAATGTTTAAATACAGTAATACACGTGCATGTATACTGAGTTTATCAAACCTAATTTGCATACGCATAAACGTAAAACTCAACTGAGTCAAAGGATAATCTTGCATGATTATTGAAGAAGAAAACATAATACATATCTATAAATTTTTAAAGTATGAATTTTGATTTGGAATTCCATGAAAGCTAGGTCTCTTTTGATTTTTAGAGCGGTATTTGTCCCCATTGGTTCCGAGATTAGATGAAATGCTGTTTCTCCAATAATTGGATAATATCGGGAAGAAAAACTTGGAGAGTGCTTCTTCTTGCACGATTTACTTTTTCCCGATTATTGCATTACGAGGAGCATGACTCCAAATACTTCTCCATCTAGCTTTACACTTCCAATTTAATCCGCGAAAATGAAAAGAAACATTTCCTGTGAAAACATCAATCAATAAGCTTGCCAAAGACAGTCCTAGTAGCGGAGAAAATGAAAAGTATAATAGAACATCCAATATTGCGGACAAAAATGGAAGATGGGGTTATTAAACCCCATAGATCAACTGTCAAAATACTTGAGGCCGGGGCCCAGGGGAGATCACTGCTGGCGAGATCACTAAGAATGTCAGTGACTGATTTCTCTCACGTATCACAAGGCTTGCCGGACAATGAATCAAGTTCTGAGAAGATCTGACGAACAAACAGAGGAAACACTGACACTAGTGTTATTACCGGTATACGCTTGTATTAGTTCATAAACAGTCATAAATTAATTGTCTCAGTTAAGGATAAATGAGCCTAGAAGAAATGACAAGGCGCTAGTTGTTAGAAACAACACACAAGCGCATCAATGACAACGCGCTGGCGCGTTAATTGTATGTTAGCGCGAAGTCGTGTTGTGAACAACGTCATTATCGCTCTAGCGCGTTGTCATTAATGCGCTTACGTGTTGTTTCTAAAAACGCGCTAGCGCGATGTCATTAACGCGCTTTCGTGTTGTTTCTAACGCGCTAATACACTTTTACAATGACCCTATCGGGACACCATAGTTATATGGTGACGTCTCTATCAAAAAAATTCTCGAATGGAACGTAAAACAATATGCAATCAATCACTACATGTTTGTAAGAACAAATCAATGCAATCAATCACTGTGTTTGTAAGAACAAATCAATGCAATCAATCACTACATGTTTGTAAGAACAAATCAATGCAATCAATCACTGTGTTTGTAAGAACAAATCAATGCAATCAATCACTGTGTTTGTAAGAACAAATCAATGCAATCAATCACTGTGTTTGTAAGAACAAATCAATGCAATCAATCACTGTGTTTGTAAGAACAAATCAATGCAATCAATCACTGTGTTTGTAAGAACAAATCAATGCAATCAATCACTGTGTTTGTAAGAACAAATCAATGCAATCAATCACTACATGTTTGTAAGAACAAATCAATGCAATCAATCACTGTGTTTGTAAGAACAAATCAATGCAATCAATCACTGTGTCTGTAAGAACAAATCAATGCAATCAATCACTACATGTTTGTAAGAACAAATCAATGCAATCAATCACTGTGTTTGTAAGAACAAATCAATGCAATCAATCACTGTGTTTGTAAGAACAAATCAATGCAATCAATCACTGTGTTTGTAAGAACAAATCAATGCAATCAATCACTGTGTTTGTAAGAACAAATCAATGCAATCAATCACTGTGTCTGTAAGAACGAATCAATGCAATCAATCACTACATGTTTGTAAGAACAAATCAATGCAATCAATCACTGTGTTTGTAAGAACAAATCAATGCAATCAATCACTGTGTTTGTAAGAACAAATCAATGCAATCAATCACTGTGTTTGTAAGAACAAATCAATGCAATCAATCACTGTGTTTGTAAGAACAAATCAATGCAATCAATCACTGTGTTTGTAAGAACAAATCAATGCAATCAATCACTACATGTTTGTAAGAACAAATCAATGCAATCAATCACTGTGTTTGTAAGAACAAATCAATGCAATCAATCACTGTGTCTGTAAGAACAAATCAATGCAATCAATCACTACATGTTTGTAAGAACAAATCAATGCAATCAATCACTGTGTTTGTAAGAACAAATCAATGCAATCAATCACTGTGTTTGTAAGAACAAATCAATGCAATCAATCACTACATGTTTGTAAGAACAAATCAATGCAATCAATCACTGTGTTTGTAAGAACAAATCAATGCAATCAATCACTGTGTTTGTAAGAACAAATCAATGCAATCAATCACTGTGTTTGTAAGAACAAATCAATGCAATCAATCACTGTGTTTGTAAGAACAAATCAATGCAATCAATCACTGTGTTTGTAAGAACAAATCAATGCAATCAATCACTGTGTTTGTAAGAACAAATCAATGCAATCAATCACTGTGTTTGTAAGAACAAATCAATGCAATCAATCACTACATGTTTGTAAGAACAAATCAATGCAATCAATCACTGTGTTTGTAAGAACAAATCAATGCAATCAATCACTGTGTTTGTAAGAACAAATCAATGCAATCAATCACTACATGTTTGTAAGAACAAATCAATGCAATCAATCACTACATGTTTGTAAGAACAAATCAATGCAATCAATCACTACATGTTTGTAAGAACAAATCAATGCAATCAATCACTACATGTTTGTAAGAACAAATCAATGCAATCAATCACTGTGTTTGTAAGAACAAATCAATAGTCCACCTATTCCACGTAATGACTACAAATATGTTGATTAGGACATTTATGCCCTCGGGTCTCCTCGGGGTTCATTAGTAAAGTTACATGAAAATTTGTACAGTGTGTGAAGTTGGGTACTGAGAACTAGGGTAAATACAAAATGAAGTCAAAAGTCGTTGGAAATGCCAAGGTGAAAGAAATGGACAGAATCGATGACTACTAACCAAATAAGATTCTATGTATCTTGTGGACAAAAGCATACAAACATATCTTTGAAAATAAGTAAATTGAAGGGAAGTGGGGTTATGGTCGAAGGAGAGGTCAAGGTCACAAAATTTTGATGCAGTGTAATTAAACTCGACAAAATGTATGGGGAAATGAAAACTGATTAAAATATTTAATCAGAGATAAGCTCAAAGGAAAGGTCAGGGTCAAAAATGTTGATTCAATGTGTATCAACATTTGAAGTTTAATATAAAATATTTCAAAGACTTCATTTGAAAAAATAAGCAACTACAAATAAAAGACAGTTGTGCTTCAGGAAGGAGGAAATGTCAATGTCAAAAAATCTTGATGCAGTTAAAAAGTATCAACATAAATATCTTGAATTATTTCAGTGATAGCTATATATAATCTTTTGGGAAGTACAGCTGTACATGTATGGTCAATAACAAAGTATTTTGAAGAAAATTAATAGCTCTCTCCTATATGTAACTTCATAAAAGGTTTGTATAATTTGAAGCAAACACAAAGCCAAAAAAGTGAGGTCAGGTCAAAGGGAAGTCAAGGTCATTATTTCAATGATAACTCTCATTAATATGTACAGTCCCTGACATCTTACTGTCTCTGCCTGACTTTCTCCTTGTCCCTAACTACCCTTTCTACTCCCTGACTTTGTCCCTAATGACCCTGTCTACTCCCTGACATTCCATGAGTTTGTCCGTGACTACGCTGTCTACTCCCAGATGCCCCTAACTTTGTCCTGGACTGCCCTTATATTACTTCTCCCTAGCTAATTCCCAGTCTACTACCCGATGTCCCCTGACTTTGTCCCTGATGACCCTGTCTATTCCACGACTTTGTCCCTATGATCCTCTCTACTCCCTGACTACCCTGTCTACTCTCTGACTACCCTGTCCACTCCCTGACATCCCCTGACTTTGTTTGTGACTACCCTTTTTACTCTCTGGCTACCCTTTCTACTCCCTGACTTTATTCCTGAAGACCCTGTCTACTCCCTGATGACACTGTCTTTTACCTGATGACACTGTCTATTACCTGACATCCCCTGATTTGTAACTACCCTGTTAACTTCCTAACTACCCTTTCTCATTGACTTTGTCCCTGACTTCTCAGTCTACATCCTGAAGTCCCCTGACTTTGTCCCTGACTTCTCTTTCTACACCCTGAAGTCCCCTGACTTCTCTGTCTACTCCCTGACATCCCCTGACTTTGTCCCTGGTGACCCTATCTACACCCTGACATCCCCTGACTTCTCTGTCTACTCCCTGACATCCCCTGACTTTGTCCCTGGTGACCCTGTCTACACCCTAACATCCCCTGACTTCTCTGTCTACTCCCTGACATCCTCTGATTTGTCCATGGTGACCCTGTCTACACCCTGATGTCCCTGACCTTGTCCCTGGTGACCTTCCGGACATCCCCTGACTTTGTCCCTGGTGACCGTCTACACCCTGACTTCTCTGTCTACTCCCTGACATCCCCTGATTTGTCCATGGTGACCCTGTCTACACCCTGATGTCCCTGACCTTGTCCCTGGTGACCTTCCGGACATCCCCTGACTTTGTCCCTGGTGACCGTCTACACCCTGACATCCCCTGACTTCTCTGTCTACTCCCTGATTTGTTCATGGTGACCCTGTCTACACCCTGATGTCCCTGACCTTGTCCCTGGTGACCTCCCGGACATCCCCTGACTATGTCCCTGGTGACCGTCTACACCCTGAAGTCCCCTGACTTCTCTGTCTACTCCCTGACATCCCCATATTTGTCCATGGTGACCCTGTCTACACCCTGATGTCCCCTGACCTTGTCCCTGGTGACCTCCCGGACATCCCCTGACTTTGTCCCTGGTGACCGTCTACACCCTGAAGTCCCCTGACTTCTCTGTCTACTCCCTGACATCCCCTGACTTTGTCCCTGGTGACCCTATCTACACCCTGACATCACCTGACTTCTCTGTCTACTCCCTTCCATCCCCTGACTTTGTCCCTGGTGATCCTATCTACACCCTGACATCCCATGACTTCTCTGTCTACTCCCTGACATCCCCTGACTTTGTCCCTGGTGACCCTGTCTACACCCTGACATCCCCTGACTTCTCTGTCTACTCCCTGACATCCCCTGACTTTGTCCATGGTGACCTCCCGGACATCCCCTGACTTTGTCCCTGGTGACCGTCTACACCCTGAAGTCCCCTGACTTCTCTGTCTACTCCCTGACATCCCCTGACTTTGTCCCTGGTGACCCTATCTACACCCTGACATCACCTGACTTCTCTGTCTCTTCCATCCCCTGACTTTGTCCCTGGTGATCCTATCTACACCCTGACATCCCATGACTTCTCTGTCTACTCCCTGACATCCCCTGACTTTGTCCCTGGTGACCCTGTCTACACCCTGACATCCCCTGACTTCTCTGTCTACTCCCTGACATCCCCTGACTTTGTCCCTGGTGACCCTGTCTACACCCTGACATCCCCTGACTTCTCTGTCTACTCCCTGATATCCCCTGACTTTGTCCCTGGTGACCCTGTCTACACCCTGACATCCCCTGACTTCTCTGTCTACTCCCTGACATCCCCTGATTTGTCCCTGGTGACCCTGTCTACACCCTGACATCCCCTGACTTCTCTGTCTACTCCCTGATATCCCCTGACTTTGTCCCTGGTGACCCGGTCTACACCCTGACATCCCCTGACTTCTCTGTCTACTCCCTGACATCCCCTGATTTGTCCATGGTGACCCTGTCTACACCCTGACATTCCCTGACTTCTCTGTCTACACCCTGATGTCCCTGGTGACCCTGTCTACACCCTGACATCCCCTGACTTCTCTGTCTACTCCCTGACATCCCCTGATTTGTCCATGGTGACCCTGTCTACACCCTGACATTCCCTGACTTCTCTGTCTACTCCCTGATATCCCCTGACTTTGTCCCTGGTGACCCGGTCTACACCCTGAAGTCCCCTGACTTCTCTGTCTACACCCTGACATCCCCTGACTTTGTCCCTGACTTCTCTGTCTACACCCTGATGTCCCCTGATTTCTCTGTCTACACCCTGACGTCCCCTGACTTTGTCCCTGACTTCTCCGTCTACACCCTGAAGTCCTCTGACTTTAACTCCAACTACCCTTTCTACCCCATGATGTCCCCTAGCTTTATAACTACCCTGTCTACTTCCTGACATCTCTGTCTACTCCCTGACTCCCTTCTCCCTGATATTTCCTGACTTTGTCCCTGGTGACACTGTCTACTCCCTGACATCCCCTGACTTCTCTGTCTACTCCCTGATATCCCCTGACTTTGTCCCTGGTGACCCTATCTACACCCTGACATCCCCTGACTTCTCTGTCTACTCCCTGACATCCCCTGACTTTGTCCCTGGTGATCCTGTCTACACCCTGACATCACCTGACTTCTCTGTCTACTCCCTGACATCCCCTGATTTGTCCATGGTGACCCTGTCTACACCCTGACTTCTCTGTCTATTCCCTGATATCCCCTGATTTTGTCCCTGGTGACCCGGTCTACACCCTGACATCCCCTGACTTCTCTGTCTACTCCCTGACATCCCCTGATTTGTCCATGGTGACCCTGTCTACACCCTGACTTCTCTGTCTACATCCTGATGTCCCTGACTTTGTCCCTGGTGACCCTGTCTACACCCTGACATCCCCTGACTTCTCTGTCTACTCCCTGACATCCCCTGATTTGTCCATGGTGACCCTGTCTACACCCTGATATCCCCTGACTTCTCTGTCTACTCCCTGATATCCCCTGACTTTGTCCCTGGTGACCCGGTCTACACCCTGAAGTCCCCTGACTTCTCTGTCTACACCCTGACATCCCCTGACTTTGTCCCTGACTTCTCTGTTTACACCCTGACACCCCCTGATTTGTCCATGGTGACCCTGTCTACACCCTGACTTCTCTGTCTACTCCTTGATATCCCCTGACTTTGTCCCTGGTGTCTACACCCTGAAGTCTCCTGACTTCTCTGTCTACACCCTGACATCCCCTGACTTTGTCCTTGACTTCTCTGTCTACACCCTGAAGTCCCCTGACTTCTCTGTCTACACCCTGACATCCCCTGACTTTGTCCTTGACTTCTCTGTCTACACCCTGATGTCCCCTGACTTCTCTGTCTACACCCTGACGTCCCCTGACTTTGTCCCTGACTTCTCCGTCTACACCCTGAAGTCCTCTGACTTTAACTCCAACTACCCTTTCTACCCCATGATGTCCCCTAGCTTTATAACTACCCTGTCTACTTCCTGACATCTCTGTCTACTCCCTGACTTTCTCCCTGACTCCCTACTCCCTGATATTTCCTGACTTTGTCCCTGGTGACCCTGTCTACTCCCTGACATCCCCTGACTTTGTCCCTGACTTCTCTGTCTACTCCCTGACATTCCCTGACTTCTCTGTCTACTCCCTGACATTCCCTGACTTTGTACCTGACTATCTGTCTTCCTCCTGACTTTCTCAGTCCAGAAAAGTGGTTTAAAATGTTCTAGTTGCAAATTAAGGATAAGTCTTGAAAATTTTAGACTGAGCAAAATGCAACGTTTAACATAAGGTCAGACAGACAAAAAGTGCAATATGCCCCAGCCATTATCATGAAAAGCTCAAAAAATCACACACACTAAACTATGGTAGATAAAGCTGACAACATCCATTACCAAATAACATTTTTAAGGATGAAAATTGAATATAGAAATGCTAATAGGTAAACTGCGAGACGTTTTGACCGATTAAGCGATTAATCGTATCAAAATACATATCTCCTAGATTTTTTTCAAAGTACATGTAGCTCTTTCTGTATGAACACAGAAAAAAAAAAAAAAAATGATAGAATTTAAAAACATTCAATTTGTCTTGATTCTGTTTCAAAAACTATATTATTTTAAATTTCAGTTTCAGAAAAATTTTGAAAAAAAACAACTTAAGGAATTCTCAAGCTATTTTTTACCATAGATGTCATGGAAGGTAAAATTGTTTCAATAATTAAAAGTCTGAACTGTAGCCCTAAATTTACAATGTTTGTCTAATTATTGGATAGAGAAATGAATACACTCAGGGCCATTGAGCAATGAGGGATATTTTTCATGCCAACACATATTGCTACATGGGTCTTCGGTTTATAGGGTCTTATCCGAAGGACCATCTCCACTTCCCACAGTGGGATTCAAACCCGCGACTATATACAGCAGACAACAATGTTTAACTTATGAATGCAATATAAGAAAAAAGTTTTACTTAACAATATTTACTTTATTTTCTCTTTGGCATTAAATATAGATACTGCATGTATATTCATAATGATTAATTTAATAATTTGTAGTAGTTCAGAAGTAAATGCTTTAAAATGAGTATTAATACAAAAGAAAGTTACATAGAAGGAATGTTATTAATAATTAATTCATTGTATATTGTTATAAAGCCAAAAAATAGATATATACTCACAACCATATATTATATGATATGTACATTAGAATATCTAAATAACCTAAGGTAGCTAGGCCTCAACTTCACAATATTTCCTGGTTAATGTATTCTTTCCTGGGATCATTAGAATAATACAGCCCATAAAATACAGGTCTTAGCTGGTTACTATTTTGACCAGAATACCTCTCACCCCACTGCCTTCTTTCAAAACATGTTTTCAACCAAAATCAATATATCATATTGAAAATTGGGAATTTACTAAATTATTACCAAATAAATATTTCCTGACATATTTTCATACAGTATAAGCAGAATTTTTAGCAAGGATTTAATTTTGGCATTATTTGGCATAATTTTGGCATGGGTGCTGAGATTGCCAAAATTGAATATCGCTAAAAATTATTTGAGTTTTATTTGTAATTGCTTCTTAAGTAAAAATTTGAAATCACTAAAATTACATCTTGTTAAAAATGGAATACCACTTTTGAGGACAAATCACTAAATTTTTGTATTGCTAAAATTTCCACTTATATGGTAATTTAGTTGTTGACCACATTAGAATATAAGATTGACATCTGTTACATTAAAAATAAAAAAAAAATGTTATGATAACAAAAGGCTTCTTTTTTCAACAGTTTCAAGAAAAATTTATCCCTATATAGATCAATCATCTTCATCTGAAAAAACCATGTTTTAAAAACATATTTCTTTAGAATATATATTGAAATTACATACTTCATTTATTTGATTTGCAAAAACAAAATAAGCCTCCTATTTCATATAAATGTTAAAAACTTATATAAATTATTGATTCTTCATGAACATTATAGTACATGCTGCTATGTATCTATAAGTACAAAATACAAATGAGTAAAAAAAAAGAATAGTCTTCATAACAAAGAGAAATCACCTGCATAACATGTTTCTCTGGTCTAGATATAATTAGTGAATTCTAGTTGTAATAAATGAATCCTAGCTGTAATTAGAAAATCCCAGCTGTAATTTGTGTGTCCAGTCCTTGCTGTAATTACTAAGTTAGTAAATCCTAGCTCTAATAAGTGAACTCTAGCTGTAATAAGTGAAACCTAGGGGTAAAATGTGAATCCTAGCTGTACAGCAAAACTCATTCAGTACGAACACGGATATTGTGAATTTACGGATAAAGCGAAGTTATCTTGGATCCCCAGCTATGTTAATTTAACGAATATCTTATAGGGATATAATGAATTACGGATATAGCTAAGTAATTTTGTAGGTCCCTGTGACTTCCTTATCACAGAGTTTTACTGTAATAAGTGAATCCTCGCTGTAATAAGTGAATCCTAGCAGTAATTAGTGAATCCTAGCTGTAAAAAGTGAATCCTATCTGTAATAAATGAATCCTATCTGTAATAAGTGAATCCAAGCTGTAATTAGTGAATCCTAGCTGTAATTAGTGAATCATAACTGTATTTAGTGAATCCTAGGTGTAATTAGTGAATCCTAGGTGTAATTTGTAAATTCTGGCTGTAGTTATTGAAGACTAGGTGTAATTTGTAAATCCCAGCTGTAATTAGTGAGTCCTAGCTAGCTAGGTGTAATAAGTAAATCCTAGCTGTAATAAGTGAATCCTAGCTGTAATTAGTGAATCATATGTGTAATTTGTAAATCCTAGCTGTAATACATGATTCCTGGCTGTAAAAGGTGAATCTTAACTGTAATTAATGAAATTCTGACATAAGATGTTATACACGGTCCGATGAATTAATTGTTAATGAGTAATACAACCTTACCTGGTATATTGATAAATAGATTGATCAGGTAAAAAAAAATTGTCAGCATAATCTATATGTATAATTGTTTTAAGATTAGGAAAACAACTCTATCAAAGCAAAACATAATTTTAAAATGCAAAAGCAAATACAAAGAAGCTAAATTCGAAAGAAAAAAAAAGTTTTTTAAAAATTGAAAAAATTTATACTGAACATGTATATTTATCCTATATTTAGCAAACATTACAAATAAATGTTCTGCCACTACCTGTATTCATACTAACAGTAGTCAAATTGATTTGCTCAATTTATCCTTTTAAAGATGAGTTCTTTAGGGGGAAAATACAATAATCAATTGCACTTTGTTTTCTTTTTTCTCCTTAAAATGTGCTTTTTAATATTCTAGCTACTTGTAAAGAAAAAAATACTTCTATATCTAAAAAAATTAAAAATGCAAACATAAACAAAAATATAATTTTCATTTGAGGTAATCAATAATACAGTTAATAATCAACCTTGTAAATTGCACATTTGATCATTTAACAACTTAAGAATATAAACAAAAACACTCAAAGCACCAATTATGACAAAAATATTTAAAGAACCCAACAAATATGTTGGCTAATGACATATCTACTTAATGATATTAATAATTTTATGTTTCAATAAGGACAACTATGAAAATAGGGGGGGGGTTCTTTTATGTAAAAACACTTAACTACCGTTCAGTTTGTTTGTTTTTTTAAACTTTCAACTTACAGTAGATTTCTGATGAAACTTGTAATTTATATAAATACTATCTTTCCTTAAATTTTATTTCGTTAAAAGAACCCTTTGGTTGTTTGTGCAGAACTCATTGCATGCTTGCTACTAGAGTTAATGTAATCTTTGTAACTTGCAATGAAAACTGACATTTTTCGTCATTGATATTATGTATAGTTATGATATCACTGTGTTCCTGTATCATCACCATCAATAAAGTTAAAATGAATGCATTAGCCAACTTTCCTCCATTATCCCTGTGACTGATTACATAATTGAAACCGTAATAAAAACTTTGATATTGGGACAACAGAATCTTTAGAAATGATCACATGCACATCAGATTTTGTAGCAACTAGATGCCTCTTTAAATTTTTAATTGGAAAAGCGATGCTATTGCCTTAAAAACGGAACTGCTAGAGATTTCATAACAAAAAAATACAGAAGCCATCTTCTATTTTCTTTAAATAATGATTCACATCTTCCATCTCAGTTTTCTACAAAGTTATTTCCACTAATTTTTATGTAGAGTAATCAAACTATCTCTGGTACTAGGCTACTTCAGAATGTGACCAATGTAAATAAAATTATTAATCTGCTTGCATCATGTAAACAAAAATAACATGGCTACAAGATTTCCACACCAAAACAAAAACTAATTTCTGTTTACTTGCTTCTTGAATACATGCACATTGTTTTAATTTTCATGAACTGCAGTTGATGCTCTGATATATTAAAAATCATATTTCATTTTTATAGCTGATTCACTAATGTATTTTATGAAAAAGTTTTTTAAAAAAAAACAAACAATAAAAAATACAGAACATAAATTGCATGTAAAATATGCCAAAAGATGAAGACATTCTAATGTATTCCTTAACCTGCACCAAAACAAGGGGTATAGGCACTATATAAAGGCACATGTTTACTATAATTCTATTACAGGTTTCTACAGCTATCTACTTTTCTTACAGGTAACAAAGGCTAAATCAATGTTTTTCTAATTTCAATTATAGGGTCTAATTTATGAACACATTTTACTTCATGTATTGAATAGTTATGGATAAGATGGAAAATGTAACTGTTCTAGGTCAAGAGTGTATAAATTAGCCAAAAAATCTTAACAAATAAATAACAGATCAATAAATGGCCAACTTATATTAATTTTACTTGAATATTTTATTAACAAGAAGCCTATGGACCACTACACTCACCTGAGCAACTTTGGCCATGCTGTTCATCAGCATATTTTTTCTTATATATGATTTTTCCCTATTAATACATCCCTATATAAAACCTTTATCTCCTATTAACTACAACCTATTTCCTTAAAACAAATGAATAGAACATAACTTTAAATGGCATGCATCACTTTCTTGCCTGATGACAGAATATAAGATTCCAGCCTCGTCTTGAGAGTAAGCGGTAGCCATTCTCGTTCAGATATTTCTCTGTCACATCTGGGAGTTCAAATGCTCTTTCATGCAGATCTTCATAAATAATGTATCCCGGACGGAATCCCAGGTCAATAAAAGAATGTAAGATCTGTAAAAGAAAAGTTTCACAATAAAATATGCAATATTAATGCTATCTGAAAATTAAAAAAAAATTATATTAACAATTTTGTATTTCTCTATATCCATTAAACTTCATTTTAGGGTAATTTGTAACACAACTTTCTTTTTTTTTTTTCCATTGTTACATTAGAATTATCAAAAATTAAACTGAATAATTAATTATAAAATTCTAAAATTAAATAGAACATGCACTGCATAGGAATACCTGGTTTCCAGTGCCCTCTGCATCAATGGACAACACACCAAAGTACTTAGGGACGTTATACTTGGAGGTGAACCGTCGGACAGTGATACTGACCACCTGGATTATATCGCCCTCGGGAGGGTTGTCTGGGTAATATTCCTCCTCCGCCGCGATGTGGCCCTCCATGTCCACCACGTCTGACCGCCGCAGGAAGGAGACAACTCCAGACTTGTTGCTGATGACGTTTTTTATGACTTTTACTGTTTGATTGTTCTCACGATAAGGATTCACATACCTAGTGGAGAAAATTATATAATATCATAGAACAAATATAGGCAGTTTTGATATATAAAGAAGAACATGTTAAAAATTGAAAATAAAGGATATTTACCTGACAACATTTTTGGCAGCCATTTCAGCCTGCGAGGCTTGGGGCTCCACTAATAACCCTGACCAGCCCATCTGAATGAAGTTAAATGAGTTGCTAGATAGAAGCCCATCATTTGCACCAATGTCTACCACTAATCGGGCATATGGAAAATGTCTCCTAGCTAGGATGTGCTTATAAATGTACAGAAATTCCCCAGAATGAGATACGTCTAATCCAAATGTTTTTATTTTCCTCCCCTCGGATCCTCCATCCTCTATCATGTATACCCTCTCCACAGTATCCTGTAAAAGGGAGACAAATCCCCCCGCCTTGCCCCTGTAAACTAGTTCCCGGACCCATCGGGCTTGTTTCATATCCTCTTTCCAGTCCACATCACCGATATTAAGCAGAGGACCAAACGTTCTGTGTATTACTCCCAAGCCATAGAATATGAAACAGTTAAAGAGGAGTAACTCCAACACCAGGAATGTAACAATTATAAGACAGAGCCACTTCAGGGACTGCGAGGGAGACAGGAAGCTGAATTTCCTCATGCTGCCATCTGGTGGTCACAAAAAACCTCAACTGCATTAAATAAAAAAAACAATAAAACTCGGGAAAAAAAATTAATTTTGCTAAAGTTGCAATCGTAAAGAAAATGTCTGAAATATTCACTTCAAAATGTACACAGAACTTTATATAAAAGGTACTTTAGTCATATATTATTACATAACCTTGCCAATGTCGAAAAAATCTAAAAAATCTAAATCATGCAATTTTCTTAAAGCAAAAAGATATAGGCCTAGACTCCAATATATTAATCTTAAAGGTAGAAAGGGTTAGGAGGGGTTTTCCTGGCACATCTGAAATCTTTTTAAAGGGGGAGAAATGCATGAATCTGCTTACTTAAATTCACATCCGACCCCCCCCCCCCCCTGTTTTTGTAAGCTGAATCATTTGACCACTGATGCTGCTGCAAAGTTATAATCAGTTTTTGTGTCAGAAAGTTTTGGTGTCAGGAAAAACACTTGACACTAATTGATTGACAAGAGTAATAAAAGATCCTTAAACCCTAGTCACATTTCCAAAAGGTTTTTGATGGGATAAATAGGATTCTTTGGGCACCAGTCTGCAGTTCATGGTCATTGTTTTGCCTGGTTTTTAAAATCTTTTCAGATTGGCTGATTAAATTTGTGTCCATCAGGCAAATATACAATATTTTATGGGTCAGCTGCTGATTCCTTCAATTGAAGCAGTCAATGAATTGTCTTTCCAAGTCAATATATATATTTATCTCCATAAATTTTATGCCTGTTTATTCTACATGAGGCAGAAGTGGAATTCTGTATATCCTTTAGTAGCTGCAGATCTGTAGCGTTATGGTTTTATATATTTGTCTTTGACCATAACGCTACAGATCCCGTAGTGCAAAAAAAGTGCAATTTACGGCGCAAAATTTTTTGCGCTCTTTGGGGGAGAATTTCTCCACTTTCTAGCTTTGGTCAATCAACTACCTTTCACTCCCTAATTCTAGACACATTCTGTAGCCAATATGTATAGTTTATCCACCTCCCAACCATTTATAGTTGTCTCTACAAGCAATAAACTCGCTGGATATGAATTTTCAGTAATCTAACAAATAATTTTAGTCAAGCGAGTTTATCACTTGTAGAGACGACTATAAAGGGTTGGGAGATGGATAAAATATACAGATTAATTAAATAATGTGTCTAGAATTAGGGATTAAAAGGTAGTTGGTTGAACAATGCTGGAAAGTGGAGAAATTCTCCCCAAAAGAGCGCAAAAAATATTGCGCCGTAAATTGCACCTTTTTTGCACTACGGGATCTGTAGCGTTATGGTCAAAGACAAATATATAAAACCATAATGCTACAGATCTGCAGCTAATCCTTTAGCACCAACTCTTGCTGCCTCTTGTTGATGTTTCAAACATGGTTTTATGTGTTTTGATATGTATATATATGTATACCATAAATAATACTTATGCACATTTTTTGTACAACAACCCATCATGCATGTCTATATATGAAACTTAAAAATGCCACCAACACATATATCAGTATATATATACTTAATAGAAGAATTGCTCTTCACCATATGTTGTATTCTGTCTATTACTTTATCATGTTTATATGTAATTATATATGTTATATGTTTATGCCCAATGGGGCCTGATTGGTAATAAATTCTTTTCTATTCTATTCTATATAGGTTGGTCAACATTTTGGATTGGGTTTTAAAAGTTGTCCAAAAGAGAAAATCAACCTGCAGCTCAGCAAATGATGATCTCAGGCGAAGCTAGGCTGATTTATGTCATTAATATTTTAGCTTTTAAAGGCATATTGGTGTTCCTTGGAATTAATGTTTTTTACTCTGTCTCGTCCTATATACTACTCAGTGTTAGTCCATCATGTTGGTTTTTTCAGCCAAGATAAAAAAAAAATGGTCTCCTGACCATTGGCTTAAATATGACCTCGGTGTAAGTTTGACAAGTGGAGCACCAGAAACTATCTTCCATATTCAATTTCTAGAAGGGGCACACCTTTGTGAAATTGTCTTTGCACAAGCTGAATACAGAATAGTCACCCACTTTTGGACCTTGTACCAGAAATTGTATTTGTGGGGAATATGACTACATTTGAAATTTCACACATAAGTGAAAGTCACTAAATGCATCCCTGACCAATCTTTGAATGTAGCTTCAAACATAGATCTAACTTGACAAATTGGTAAACAAAATCACTCAAAGAAATTTTCTTAAATGTTACCTAGCGTTGTCTTGAAGTTACAGATGAAACAGCTGAAAACATCACGAGAGCATGGATCAATGTCTACTTTTTCATCTGTTGAAACAAAATGTCAATAATGATAACATTTCGGCAGCCACAAACTGCAATAATAAATAGATCGGGTTCGGGATTTGAGAATTTACATGGGAGATCACTCTAATATTGAATTATGAAGTAATCCCAGCAGGTTTGATTATTTTTAAGTAGTATAAACATAATTCATAAGCACAATTAGGCGAGGAGTACCGTGTATTCATTTTAGAATTGCATTTATTGAAAGTTCAGAATGCATAATGAAATATGACAACGCATAATCTACAAAGATCCCACTTTTTCAACTTTGGTCTACCGACTGGATGTTTAAAATCAACAGATCAAAGTTATGTAAATATGTTGCATTCATGTTTGGATCCATCAGTTCTTGCAAATTCGAGATGCAGTGCAATTGTTTGGTTGAATATCTATGTTGCATTATCTACAACTTGTAGATAACAAAATAAGTCTTTATGGGCAATAACTCTAGCTAAGCTTCAGTAAGTTCAGTAGATAGGTCATTTGTTTTGGGCATTTTTTTGTTATATGGTATTAAATAGTGGGATTGAGCTACAACAATACATCAGGGTAGTGCTAGCAGATATTTACACAAGAATGACATATTTTTCAACTTTGTAAAAAAATATTTATATTTTATACTATGATAATTCCAATCTTCATTTTATCTATTGATTTCCTGTGTTTTGATTGGACGAGAACACGTTTAAGAAAAATTTTACACATCGATAAATTCTTTTTCAATCAGAACTACTTTCTTGAACTAGCTTCTACATGTAGGTTATCGTATAAACAATGAAAGCATCATTTCTGGTTTGTTTTGGCTTAATTATGAATACAAAAAACTTTAAATTTAATTAATTAAAACAAAACTGGCGACATACTAGACTGCCCAGCTGACGGACGCCAAAATGTTTATGTCACTGTCCGATCACGAGTGTGAAGTTTAAAAATCGCTGTCTCAACGTTCATAATCTGATATAATGCGAAGAAAATCAGCTCAGTTTGTATCGTTTTGACAGGGAAAAGAAACGTACCTCAAACTCTTGCATCAAATTCATATTTACTTTCTATATTTTCCCTCAATCTTTGAACAAACAAGTATCGAATCGTCGTCGTTCTGCAACTTTCGCTATGACAGATGTCATTTATGTCAACATGGCCATGGTCAAGGACGAACTATTCTGAAGTAAACTCGTAGTTACGATATATGTTGACTTAACAACATTCGATAAGTCTTTTATAAGTTTATTTATCGATTGTTTTGACAATTTAAGCTGAACTCTATCGAAATTCATCTCGATTATGTTCCTTTGCAGTAAAATGTATTCCTACGCCGTCCAGAAATAACGGATTGTATGGAGGCCACAAAGAGAAATAATTTAAATATTTTTAAACATTCGATATTGGAATTATAAGAATTAAACGTTCTTTTTGAAAAATTTATTGATGTGTAAACTCTTGACATTTTACTCACAAACTTAACATAAAAGTGCTTCGCACTTTTATTTAGTTTGTGAGTAAAATGTCAAGAGTTTACACATCGATAAATTTTTCAAAAAGAACGTTTAATCCTATATTAATTTCTCTTTCATATCTCAAAGATGGCATTATGCACAGATTTCCATTGAGTGTTCTGAGGGCTCCAAAACTTTCACAGTCTGTGAGCAGCCAGATTTTATCCCCTAGAATCCAGGCTTCAGTGGTGATGGCACAACATAGGCCCAAAACAACTAAAGCTGTTATATTTGATCTAGGTGGAGTTGTCGTCCCATCTCCTTTGGCTGCATTTCAAGGTTTGGAACTAAATATTAATACAGCTAATTCCAGTGGCATATCATAATGTTATCTTAAGACAGGGTTGTCCTTAAGATTTAAAATAGCAGGGGACATTAAAAGAGTAGAAGGGGATCTGGGGTTCCTCTGCTAACAGGACAGTGAGGATGAATACCAAAGGGATAACATCATTATAGGCAGGGAAATTCACCTGCCAATAGGTCTTAAGGACAACGCCTTTATGATTCCAGGCACTTTCAAAGGGTTTAAAGGTCATATGTAATAAAAGTGTACACAAGCATTACAAAGCACCTTACCCACTGACAATTTTTCAAAATATCCCTTATTTAAAATTGTAGTACTGTACCTTAAATTTCAGGTGTTCTGATAACACTTATAATAACAAGGGTTTTAAAGAAACATCAAATGATGAAAGTCTATTTTATTCTAATCTCAGTATATATTAGAAGATGTTTACAGCTTCATTTGGAATTTCAAAAGTCACAGAAAGCTCATGTAAATGCACAGGGGTTAAAGAAATAAAGTTACAATTTTTATTGCCTATGTCCGTAAAATGAAAATGTAGATACGTTTTTCATTAAAAAAAATTAACTTCAATTTTTATACCCCCCGCAAACGAAGTTTGGGGGGGGTATATAGGAATCACCTTGTCCGTCTGTCTAGCTGTCTGTCCGTCCGTCCGTCCGTCTGTCTGTGCAATCGTGTCCGGTCGATATCTTTCTTACAGAGGGACATTAGAATCTACTACTCCACACAAAGATTGCCCATGACCTAAGGGTGTGTCATGAACTTGACCCAAGGTCATTTGGGGAAGTTCAAGGTCACTGGAAGAAAAATTTCATAATTCGTGTCCGGTCCATATCTTTCTTATGGGTAAAGTTGGTAGGTTCTCCTTTCACACAAAGATTGCCCATGATGCAAGGGTGTGTCATGACCTTGACCCAAGGTCGTTTGGGGAAGTACAAGGTCACTGGAAGAAAAATTTCATAATTCGTGTCCGGTCCATATCTTTCTTATGGATAAACTTGGTAGGCTCTCATTTCATACAAAGATTGCCCATGGCCCAAGGGTGTGTCATGACCTTGACCCAAGGTCATTTGGGGAAGTTCAAGGTCACTGGAAGAAAAATTTCATAATTCGTGTCTGGTCCATTTCTTTCTTATGGATAAACTTGGTAGGCTCTCATTTCACACAAAGATTGCCCATGGCCCAAGGATGGGTCATGACCTTGACCTAATGTCATTTGGGGAAGTTCAAGGTCACTGGAAGAAAAATTTCATAATTCGTGTCCGGTCCATATCTTTCTTATGGATAAACTTGGTAGGTTTTCATTTCACACAAAGATTGCCCATGACCCAAGGGTGTGTCATGACCTTGACCCAAGGTCGTTTGGGGAAGTTCAAGGTCACTGGAAGAAAAATTTCATAATTTGTGTCAAGTCCATATCTTTCTTATGGATACAGTTGGTAGGTTCTCCTTTCACACAAATATTGCCCATGGCCCAAGGGTGTGTCATGACCTTGACCCAAGGTCGTTTGGGGAAGTTCAAGGTCACTGGAAGAAAAATTTCATAATTCGTGTCCGGTCCATATCTTTCTTATGGATAAAGTTGTTAGGTTCTCCTTTCACACAAAGATTGCCCATGGCCCAAGGGTGTGTCATGACCTTGACCCAAGGTCATTTGGGGAAGTTCAAGGTCACTGGAAGAAAAATTTCATAATTCATGTCCGGTCCATATCTTTCTTATGGATAAACTTGGTAGGCTCTCATTTCACACAAAGATTGCCCATGGCCCAAGGGTGTGTTATGACCTTGACCCAAATTCATTAGGGGAAGTTCAAGGTCACTGGAAGAAAAATTTCATAATTCATGTTTGATACATATCTTTATAAGGAGGTATTTTGTCCCGTTTGGACAGTTCTAGTTTTATATTTATTTTGTACGCACAACAGAATATGAGAAGAAATTAGGGCTCCCGAGAGGAAGTATTTCTGGCGCTGTGGTGGAGAGTGGAGACAATGGGGCGTGGAACAGACTGGAACGCGGAGAGATTTCTCTGTCAGAGTTTGCCGACAAATTCAGTGAAGAAGTCTCCAAAAAGGTTGTATTAGAAATTAGCTCCATCTTTATCTTCATCAGTTTCATAAAAAAACAGACTGGAATTTATTCTGTATCCTTGAACCATGTCATTAAGACATAATTAATGTACAGTAATAAAAAAAAAATACAAATTCTGTATATATAGTATAAAGACTGTACATATCTGACTGAAAGAAACTAGAGAACAATTGAAACAGCCATAGGTAATTTGACCTTAATTTCTTAACAGGCAGGTAAAAGAGCAGACATGTCTGGTTTGATGAAATTCATAGGAAATAGCCTGATGAAGCCCAACCAGTCCATTATAGATGCTGTAAAGTCACTGAAGATAGAGGGCCTGAAGACTGCATTACTGACCAACAACTGGCACTGGGAGGGGGAGGGGCCAAATAGAGTGATGGACAGGTAGTAATAAGCATTATTTTAATAGTTTTTGTGTACATTTTGAAAAATATTAAACCAGGTGACATAATGTAAAAGCAGAAATATTCGTGGGGGGTTAAATTTTGTTTATTTCGTTGTTAACAGTTATCAGAGAAATAAAATCCCACACAAAATTTCTATTTGACTATGAATTGGATAGGGTTAATTACTTTCAAAACAAAAAAATTAAATGCCCACAAAATCATTTTTGATGACAAATCAACAAGATTTCATCCCCATGAAAATTTGTGCTTCCAGAGTACCTATAAATTATACCAATTTTTTCTTGATATGTATTCCTGTTTTTCTCCACTTATTTAAAAATAAAAATAAACTCTTACTTTTAATACATATACAGTGAAACTTGTGTAAAGTTGGATGTTATGTAATCTGAAATATTTGCTAATGATATGAAAGATGTTAACCTAAGTCCATTTCAGTTCATTCATTTATTTGAAATGTCTTATCCAGTATATAGTCTAATCCGGCCATTTTCTTTGAAACCAGTTGTGTCTGTGTTGTCAATAAAAATAATTTTATAATAATAATAATAGTTTTATTAGAATTTATTTATCATATATGATAGAGACCTGTTTGATGTGATTGTGGAGTCATCTAAGGTTGGAGCACGTAAACCAGAGAGAAGGATATACGAGATTTGTTTGGAGCAGTTAGATGTTCGAGCGGAGGAATCAGTGTTCCTGGATGACCTCGGAGTAAATTTAAAGGCAGCGAAGGCACTGGGTATCAGAACCATCAAGGTATTACAACATTGTCTTTTATAAAAGATTGAAACCATGTTAGGGATGTTTTCATTGTGAGAAATGTCCACAAGTCTTAAGTATATATATATATATCCAGGGCTTTCAAAATCTGTCGTTACCGAGTACTTTTATTTTCTGAAATCAGGATTGTACTTGCCTAAAAATATTCAGTGAACAGAATTCATTACACTTCAATTAACTGGCGTCTGCCGGGTACCTCCTATTTTTGTAAAAATATATCTTTTTTCAAATCATTTTGAAAGTCCTGTATATCAGCTTTCAGTACTGTAGAAGTATTTTTGTCTGAGTGACATTAATTTCCTCACTGTATGCAGTTAAATATTTCCAGTACATTTAAGATATAAAGAGGCATTCTGAAAAAAAATGCCTGTAATCTTCCACAAAATATAACCCAATGGAAATAAGTACATTCACAATATTTAAAATTTGATTGAACTTCCTAGGTCTGTCAAAATATAAGTATGATTGACAGGTTTTAATTGTTGTAGGTAACAGATCCAACCAAAGCTGTCCTTGACCTTGAACAGGAAGTAGGAGGACTTTGTCTGCGTCGTTTTGTTGACGATACGACCACCGTCCCAGAGCACCTGAGGATTCCGATGGACAGACTGGAGACGTACTTCAACCAGCAGCTTAATCTTCACTCTCCAGGTAAACTGTTATGTACAGATCAAACATTGTGGAACAATATTTAAAACATACAGATTAATCTACAGGGAAAAGGGTTCAAAATTGGCCAGTGTTTAATATTTTGTTAAATAATTGAAATAAAATTTGATTTTTTTTCACAAGTTACCTGAGGTATCTGTACGTATATATACATGTACATACTTATATGTAGAGAATGTAACTGTGTTGTTTGTCCAGGATATTCATGTAACTTTGACCCATCTATTTTCTTAAATTCTTGAATTATTATGCCTATATTCACAAACATGTACATGTATATGAATTTCATAAAAATTTTAATTTCTTTTAAGAGCCCCCTGTTATAAGGTGTTTCCGACACGGACAGTCTAACCCAACATACTATGTTTACTACGCAGGGAAACATCTTGTTCTACGGAAGAAACCAGTAAGTTAAGGAAATATACTATAGAGATTATGGGATTGTCATTAGTTTCTTTACACTAGTTGGTCTCAAGTATCTATATTTTACAGGGGGCAAGAATTCGTACCCACTATTAATTAGAAGTAATATTTAGGCTAGAAAAGAAATTTTTTATTAAAGGAAGCTCTAAACACTAACAGAAACTTCTTTTTCGGCTTGGATAAAAATATATAAAGGTGTGCAAATTGAGACTTTTTCATTCATTCATAACAAAGGGTACCTGCCTTATTTCTGCAGGAAAAATGTTCAAAGACAGTGGTCTATTTGTGAGCAGAAATCACTGCTATTTACTAACTTTGAGAAAATTAATGAAAATAATGAATTCAAATACTTATTCTTGATATTATACGAGGGTTGTCCCGTAAAATCGTGGACAAGTTGTCTTGTGTAAAAAATAAACATCACTGCGTTCTGAAATTTTCACTATTATTTAGTACATATTTTAGTAATATACACAGCAAATTTCAGATAAATATATGCATAAATTAACAAATTATGTGATTTTATGCCATGTATTGTATCACTTTACGGCGCATGGATTATAACGTCAAAGTGTCTAAAACAGCGTCACGTTTTATCTTTGCTGAAAATGAAGTTGGATGATTCTGACTTAAATTTAGGAATTTCATTGATACATATTCTTTAGTCTCCATAAACAGTCGAAGAACCAGTTGGCACCCTTATGCGATCTTCTGAAGATTTATCAGTAAGTTACGGACAATATTCCCACCATCATTCAACTAATACAAAATCTCATATCGGCAGTCTACTGTGACTGCGACTTTTGCTATACTACATTAGGAGTTTGTCCGTATGTTTTGTACTGGGACTATTTCGCTAAGAAAACTCCTATTTCATTTGTATACTTAAGATGTAGTGATATTTTTATAATCTTTTTTCTTCAATGGTCATTTCAAGTCTCTAAAGGTGTCATTTCAACATCGAATTAAAACGGAACTACTCTCCGGTGCGCCGTAACGTCATAAAACGTCACCATTTTTCGTGTGTTGTGTTTACCACTTTCCCATTTCTCAATGTTCGAGAAAATGCCAAAAAGTTTTACAAAGACTACAAAATTGATTGTGGAATTGAATTAGGATAATTTTAATCCAAATCCTATGTATTTAAAACTTTTATTTTGAATTCAAACTTGTGTATTCTTTAATAAAACCTTGGATTTTTGTTGCATATTCAAGATACTAAAATCTTTATTTTTGCCTATATTTTATCAAAAAAATTATCATGCACTTAAATATGATAAATAAACATTTACTGAAATTTTCAGCTTAGTGCGCCTATTACTTTTCGAGAAAAACGCTTTGTCCACGATTTTACAGGACAACCCTCGTATAATGCTAAAAATATTTTAATCTATTACAGATCGTGAAATTAACTGTAAATAACATTTTTTTTAAAATCTTAATTCTAAGGGCAGATCACTCTAACTGCATAAAATGACCCTATAAGTGGAGCTCTTTAGTGTGCAGTGTTTAGAGCTTCCTTAAAGACAGTGAGAAAAAAATTCCCAATTTGTTAATATCTTTTTCTCCTGATCTATTTATAGCCTGGTAAACTCCTGCCCTCTGCTCATGCTGTAGAGCGAGAGTTCAGGGTGATGAAGGCAGTGGGGCAATGGGGAGTCCCCATACCTAGGATGTATGGATTGTGTGAGGACAGCAGGTAAGATCTACCCCACCCCCCACCCAACTTCACCCACATCTAATTCATCAACACTAATTGTGACAAGTCCCGACATCTAAGATGTATGGATTTTGTAATGACATCAGGTAAGATTTAGCCTTTGCCCCCTCCCCCCCTCTATTCACAATTCACCCCTCATCTAATTCATCAACACCAGGGATAAACTCTAAAAAATTATCCTCTGAAGATTAAACAATTCAAATTTATCTTTTAGTGTCATCGGTACTCCATTTTATGTGATGGAATATTGCAAAGGTCGGATATTTAAAGACCTTGACCTTCCGGGAATGACCAATCAGGAGAGACGAGACATATACATTGCCATGGCAGACACACTGTGTAAGATTCACCGAGTGGATATTTCTAAGGCAGGCCTGGATGATTATGGTAAAAAAGGTAAAGTGTATGATAACTCACCATTAGGAGCATTGATAACAAAGAGGAGAGATTTTATGATAATTCTGTGGAGAATACTAAGGAATATGTTGCCCTTTGATTAAGCTTTATGGATCAATCATGTTCATTATTATTATATTTTTGAGAGACATGTAGAGATTAATAATGACTGTATTCTAAGAATAGATCTATGTAGGGTATAGATATAATAATTATATATATAAAAAAATAGGGGGGGGAATTACTTTGATATCAACTCATGATTTATACTCATTTTTTTGGGATCAAGGTTTTTTATTTAAAAGATAAGTCCATTTAAAAAAAAAAAAAAAAAAAAAGCCTATCTACAGTAAAACACGGTTATAGCAAAGTCCTGGGGACCTGTGAATTTACTTCGCTATATCCGTAATTCGTTATATCCATATAACGAATTCGTATAACCATTATAGCGAATTCGCAATATGCGTGTTTTCCTTCAGGTTTTACGATGAAATATGTTAGGGAAGCAAATATTATAAAACATATCTTCGATAACTAAGGTTTTATTATGAATTGTATTCTATGTACAAATGCTAAAAGTAAATTAAATCAACTCAATTTTTCAAATTTTTTAAAATGTTGGAAAGTTCGTTATAAAAGATGTAAATTTCATTATATTTAATCTCAACGGGACTCAAAATCAGTTCGCTATATCCGTAAATTCGTTATATCAGAGTTCACTATAACCATAAAATTACAAAGATTTGTTAAGAATTTTGCCGGGGACCCTGAATAACTTCGCTATATCCGTGAATTCGCTATATCCGTGTTCGTACTAAACGTGTTTTACTGTATTTTCTATTTGTATATTTTTGTGCAATTAATATTTAAAGATCATTAATTATCAGAAAATTATAAACAAATGCAATTAATTCATAAAAACCCTCCTGTAGAATAATGTTATATCATTATTTAATTATATATACACTGTATTTTTAGGTGGCTATTTAAGGAGGAACCTTAATCGTTGGACAAAGCAGTATGAGGCCAGTAAGACAGAGGAAATTCCAGCCATGAACAAGCTTATAGACTGGCTGTCACAACACCTGCCAGAGAAGGAAGCTGTTACCATAGCTCATGGTGACTTTAGGTGTAGTAAAGTTATCTTTTATAAATTACTTGTTTTTGGTATCTCTTTTAGTTCTTAATATTGATTTTGGAAAACTTTCTAGTTCTAGAATATGACCCCTAAAACAATATATTTGTTTCAAAATTAGTGTTGTTAATATTTTTTGGAAAATAAAATTTACTGTAAAAGTAGTTATATTGACAGGTTCAAAGTTTGACAATTTTGGTACAGTGTATCTTATAATATAGCAGTTGAAATTTTGATGATTATCAGAAATTCGTCAACTTTTCCACATCATCAATTAGTTTCTACTTTACAGTAGACTGAAATACTGCATGTTAAATGTAGGGGCTTCTTATTTTAGTGGCTTTGGCACAAAAAAAACATTTATAAAGACAATATATGGTTTGATAATCTGAAGCCCTAATTCATGAATACAACAACCTAGTGAAAGCACTAAATGTTGAACACACCAATATGTACATGTACATGTGCATTCAATAGATTACTTTTAGTTTGTTAAGTTAAAATACTGCATTACAGACTGGATAATTTAATTTTCCACCCAACAAAACCAGAAGTGATTGGAGTTTTAGACTGGGAGCTCTCCACCATAGGGGATCCAATAACAGACCTGTCAACGTGCC
The DNA here is from genome assembly GCF_032062105.1 of Saccostrea cuccullata. Classification (NCBI taxonomy): domain Eukaryota; kingdom Metazoa; phylum Mollusca; class Bivalvia; order Ostreida; family Ostreidae; genus Saccostrea; species Saccostrea cuccullata. The sequence continues at coordinate 821,693 of NW_026940631.1, read as the reverse complement.
TCCTCAACTACTACCTGCCAGCCAATTTCCCGATGATCAGATGTAAGATTTCTTGTTCATAAATTTAATTTGTATCTCATTAAACAACTGAGTCTTGTTGTGTATACTTTAATTGTTGCAGCCTTAAAGGAAACAGATGTGAAATCTCTGGGAATCCCCACCGTGGAGGAATTTATCGACATTTACTGTCAGAGGATGGGAATTCCCGCCATTTCTAACTTCGATTTCTACGTGGCTTTCGGACTTTTCAGATTTGCAGCAATCATACAAGGTGTCTACAAACGGGCTATTTCAGGTGAAGCTTAATTAATATAGAGTGTACACAATCCTATAGGGTGTCTTCAAATGGGCTTTTCCAGGTAAGACTTAATTAATAAAAAGTGTACACAGTATTACAGGGTGTCTACAAATGGGCTTTTCCAGGTGAGGCTTAATTAATATGCAGTATACACAGTATTACAGGGTGTTTACAACTGAGCTATTTATGCCCCCTCCGAAGAAGGGAGGGCATATTGCTTTGCTGCTGTCTGTCGGTTGGTCTGTCGGTCCACTTAGTTTCCATTCATTTTCTTCACAACCTTTGCACATACTGAAATGAAATTTGGTATACAGATATTTCAGATGAATATCTAGGTCAAGAACTGTTTTGGGTACTCAGGGATCGACACTAACTTTAAAACCATAGTTGTCAGCAGGGCTAGCCATTTGTAAATTCTACTAGCCCTGTTCTTGTATTACTTGTCCAACAGCCGATGGCTGGTGGCCAAGTCGCGAAGCGACGAGAGGGGTAGGTGCGGGACGGGTTTCCCCCTCCTGCTGGTGGGGGTGCGTAAAATTTTGAAAATAGAGATGCAAAATCCTGCATTCTGGCTGTATTTTGGTTAATAATTATGTCACTCTATGACTGTACCTAAGATATTTTTTCTGTTCGAAAAATTCCATATTTATAATCATCTAGGGTATTTTAAATCACCTTTAAAGTTTACATTTTGACTTACAAAAATAATAATTATGATGATAAAACATGTTTGAAAATAAATTTAACAATTATCAAGTATATTGTGTGTAAATTATAATTATTTTCTTGCTCTTAGTGAGTAATTGGTAAAATTTACTGTTGCCCTGCAGGGCAAGTTTAAAGACATGTTTGGTAGCCCGACCTCAGTATTCAGTTGTCCCGGGCCAGCGGGCTAGCGTTAGTGTCGAACCCTGGTACTGTCGCGCCATTTTTGACAGAGTCATGCCCCTTGGACTTAGAAAAAATCCAATTATTTGCTGTTTCCGTTCATTTTCTTTGCAGAGGTTGCACATACTGAAATGAAATTTAGTATACAGATATATCAGATGAATATCTAGGTCAAGAACTGTTTTGGATACTGTCGCGCCATTTTTGACAGAGTCATGCCCCTTGGACTTAGAAAAATTACAATTATTTGCAAGTTTGCGTTCATTTTCTTTGCAGAGGTTGCACTACTGAAATGAAATTTAGTATACAGATTTATCAGATGAATATCTAGGTGAAGTTCTGTTTTGGGTACGATCGCGCAATTTTTTGACAGAGTTATGCCCTTTTGGACTTTAAAAAATTCCAGTTATTTGCAAGTTTGCGTTACATTTCTCTTGTGCAGAGGTAAGCTTACTAATGATAAGTGAAATTTAGTATACAGATTTATCAGATGACTATTTAGGTGAAGTTCTTTTTAATATAGAGTGTACCATTTTTGAAGAGTTATGCCCTTTTGGACTTTAAAAAATTCCAATTGGGGGGAGGGGGGGATAAGTGTTTTACAAACATCTCTTGTTCAGGTAAGGCTTAATTAATATAGAGTGTACACAGTATTAAGGGTGTCTACAAACGAGGTATTTCAGGTAAGGCTTAATTAATATAGAGTGTACACAGTATTAAGGGTGTCTACAAACGAGGTATTTCAGGTAAGGCTTAATTAATATAGAGTGTACACAGTATTAAGGGTGTCTACAAACGAGGTATTTCAGGTAAGGCTTAATTAATATAGAGTGTACACAGTATTAAGGGTGTCTACAAACGAGCTATTTCAGGTAAGGCTTAATTAATATAGAGTGTACACAGTATTAAGGGTGTCTACAAATGAGCTATTTCAGGTAAGGCTTAATTAATATAGAGTGTACACAGTATTAAGGGTGTCTACAAACGAGGTATTTCAGGTAAGGCTTAATTAATATAGAGTGTACACAGTATTACAGGGTGTCTACAAACGAGCTATTTCAGGTAAGGCTTAATTAATATTGAGTATATACAATCTTACAGGTTGTCTGCAAACGGGCTATTTCAGGTAAGGCTTAATCAATATAGAGTGTGCACAATCTTACAATTTCAGAATTATATTGTTTAAAAAATTTCCTTTTTTTTAAATATAAATTTTTTTGATAACGAATAGTTCATAAACAAAGAAATTGATATTAAACCTGATAAATTGTTTATTTTTATTTTATTTTGCTATCCGTTTTCATCCGTCGTCGTATGTCGTTCGTCGTATGCGTTCGTAAACTTTTGAACATTTTTAACTTCTTCTCTGGAACTACTGAACTAATTTTAACCAAATTTGGTACACGGCATCTATGGGTGAAGGGAAACAAAAATTGTAAATTTCATGGTCCCTGTCCCCCTGGAACCTGAGGGGTGGGGCCAAAACCACTAAAATTAATGCAATCTTTAAAAATCTTCTTTACTCCTGGACATCAAGCAGTCAAACTGTTTACATTATTGTAATCAGCATTGAGTCCTCTACCAAAATTTTGAAATTCATGGCCCCTGGGTCAGGGGTTCTGGTGTTAGGGCGGGGCTATATAGATCATATAGTAAAAGTGCATTATTTCTTTGAAAATCTTCTTCTCTGCTCCTGGGTATTAAATAAACTAACTAAGAACATAGTTATGATGACCAAGAGTGCCTCTTCAAAAATGTGTATTTCATGGCCTCTGGGTCAGGGGTTCTGGTGTTAGGGCGGGCCTATATAGATCATAGAGTAAAAGCATTATTTCTTTGAAAATCTTCTTCTCTGCTCCTGGGTATTAAATAAACTAACTAAGAACATAGTTATGATGACCAAGAGTGCCTCTTCAAAAATGTGTATTGTGAATTTCATGGCCCCAGGGTCATTATTTCTTTGAAAATCTTCTTCTCTGCTCCTGGGTATTAAATAAACTAACTAAGAACATAGTTATGATGACCAAGAGTGCCTCTTCAATGATTGTGAATTTCATGGCCCCAGGGTCAGGGGTTCTGGTGTTAGAGCGGGGCTCTATTGATTGTATAGTAAAAAAACCATTAATTCTTCAAAAATCTTCTTCTCTGCTCCTCGGTATTAAACAAGCTAACTAAGTACATAGTTATGATTAACAAGAGTGCATCCTCCAAAATTTTGAAATTTATGGCCCCAGGGTACTGTAAAAGTGGTTATTTACGCGTGGGGGAAATTTACACTACTTACGCGGTAAGCTAAGAACCGCGTAAAATACCCCCGCACGTATGGTCACAAAATTTCAAACTTCTGGAATATTTTTAGATTATTACTTATACAGTAGACCGGTTGAACCAGTCGTATATTAATCGTAGTATTGAACGCACGTGAGTAGATAAATATATCACAAAGAGTGATGAAAATGTAACTGTTCATTTTTTTAAATTGTGCGATGAAAAACGCATCTTTATATTAAATATTTTAGAGCAACATCACGCAATTAAAGCTTCAAAACATCGTTACTCATTTTCATGTCCTTTGTACATTCGTATATGTGTCTCTTAATTTCAAATAATTAGTCGAAAATGTTACATAAACTCACAGTCACTACAAACATACCTATGAAATTGTTAACACTCAACACGCAGATACAGGTAGGTAAATCTCACTTTGAAGTTTAAGCTTGCGTAAATAATTACAATAAAGCGTGAACCAGTTGTTCACACTTCATCGCATTTGACTGTGCAAATCGACATTATATTTACCAATCCAACAGTATAAATTCTAATTTGATTTGTTTAATTTGTTTGTAATTATTTTTCATTTTTTAAAAATCATTTTCAAAGGGGAACAAGTCGATGTTAGTAACGATGGCCACATAATTTTTTCTCGGTTACTTTTGCGACCGCGTATATTACACCCATGTGTAATGTTTGATGGTCACAAACGCGTACTTAACAACCAGTGTGAATAACCACTTTGACAGTATGGGGTTCTGGTGTTAGGGTGGGGCTCTGTTGATTATATAGTGAAAATGCTAATTCTTCAAAAATCCTCCTCTCTGCTCCTGGGCATTAAAACAATAAACTGTTTACATAGTTATGATGAGGAAAGATGCCTCTTCCAAATTTGTGAATGTCATGGCCCCTGGTCAGGGGTTTTGGTCTAAGGAGGGAACTCTTTTGATTATATAGTGAAAATGCATAAATTCTTTAAAAATCTTCTTCTTTCCTTCTGGGTATTAAACAAACTAAGTACGAGGGCTGTTCAAAAATTACGCGGACTGGTTGCACAGACGAAATATTTGACGACATAATCGGGCAAAATTTCACAAATAATATAAAAGAATCTTTAATTATATGGTCTTCAAAATTTCATATCAAAATGTTGTAAATTGGTTTTAATTTTGAGTGATTTTTCAGGACATACCATTAAGTCACGGCGCAGCAAAATCTTCGACGTCACAAGCATTATAAAAATAAGTGATTGAGCTTTCTTTTCTCAACATTTTCCCTTGAGTACCTGTATAGTTTGAGTTACCTTATCTACTCAACATCAAAACACCATTTCTTGTCAAGCTTAAAATCTATTAAACAAGTAAAAAAAATTCTTTTTTTTTTGTTTTAAAACCAAAAACTACCTAAGAGATATAGTGTGATATTGGTGACTCTCAATCACGTTCTTATATAGGAAAAAGTTAACTTTTCGTCTATAATCTTCTTCTCTTCTCCTCCCGAATAGCCTTTTTACAGAGGTCTAATTGTCTAAAATTTCAATTTGCTATTTGTGGGCGAATGTCACGAGTAGCCTAGTTTACTACATGTTTTATAATGCATATTTTGGATCTATGTTGCCAAAATCTCGAGCATTACACATATTTTAACAAAAGTGTGGTGCGCCGTCAATTCAGGAAACGTCATTTTCACAGTCGTTTTCACGAGAATCGCATCAGAGAAAAATCACTATATTTCTGTTAGTACTTCAAATATTACGTCCGAAATCTAAATACATAATAATAGAACAATTTAAAGGTACATTTGAGAAAATGGTTGAAAAATATCGCGAATTTTAGAAAATCAATGAGTTAAATTTTTGAATCCGCGTGCTTTTGCTTCACTTTTTTTGTCGTGGGCCGTACCTCTCTATCAACGATATCAACATACCGATAATTTTAGTAGAATTTTTTTAAAATACAGAAATTTTGCCCAAAATTTATTGGAATCTTTAAGATACATATTTCTGTGAAATTTTATAACTATATGACGTCTGTAAGAGTAAATAATAGCACAGTCCGCGTAATTTTTGAACGGCCCTCGTAAGTACATAGTTATGATGAGCAAGAGTGTTTCTTCCAAAATTGTGAACTTTTTGGCCCCTGGGTTAGGGGTTGTGATGTTAGGGCGAGGCTTTATTGATTATATAGTGAAAATACATTGTTTCTTCAAAATCTTCTTCTCTGCTCCTGGGTATTAAACCAATGAACTATGTACATGTACATAGTTATGATGAGGAAGGATGCCTCTTCCAAAACTGTGAATTTCATGGCCCCTGGGTCAGGGTTTCTGGTGTTAGGGTGGGGATCTAATGATTATATATACATGTAGTGAAAATACATGAATTCTTTGAAAATCTTTTCTATTGCTCCTAGGTATTATGCGAATGATCTTAGTACACATATTTATGATGAAGAAAGGTGCATCTAGCAAAATGATTAATTTCATGTTCTCTGCGTCAGGGGTATCGGGAGGGGGGGGGGTAACAGTACATAGTCTGAAGATAAATAAATGCTTTGAAATCTGCTCTTTGGTATTAATCAACCATTTATGATGAAGTAAAAAATTTATGATAAAATCTCCAAAATTTTGAAATATGTGGCCCCAGGGTCAGTGGTTCCTGTGGGGTGGGGTGCACCACTGGTTATAAAGTGAAAATGCATTTTCTCTTTCTTACTCTGATCTGACTCTGGGTATTAAGTAACTAGAGTAAGCATTCTAAGTGTATAATAATGATAAGCAATGGTGCTTCTTTCAAAATTGTGAATTTCATGGCATCTGGTTTAAAACACGAACCAAATTCAATATTTCTAAAGTTGTTTCATGATACTCAGGTGACCTATAAGGCCCGTGGGCCTCTTATTATCCTTTTTGCATCAATGCTATGCAGCTTTGTATGCAAACATCCGTAACATATGGAAAATCAGATGTAGTTGCAGATACAAATGTTAGGAATATGCATACTGCAGTACATAAAAAAAATTGATGCATGTACCTGTGAATCCACTGATATAAATGCTATTTAAATCTGATAATAGGTTATCTACCTGTATTTTCACTTTAGTTCAAAATCTAGGTCATGTCAGTATTGGGGTTGTTTTTAGTCAGGTAAGACAGGATTTTTAGTTGTCTCTTATATGTTTAAATGGCATATAAAACTGTGAACAGTTTTCTTACAATAGTGGATGAAAATTTAAAAACATATTGAATAGTGACATATTCTATCTGACTTGAATGCATGTGCACTCGGGCATTTTTAGCCCGTTTCATTCCTTTATATTGTGATGTTTTGTATTAAGTTTCAGATAAACTTGTGTGTCAGGTTGCAAAAAATTTTAGTTTTAGATGAATAGGGAGTACCATTTTTGGTTGCTACATTTAATATGGTTATATGTTAATTCAGTAGTAAAATCTTCATTGTGTGTATTAATAGTGAGTAATAACCACAGGTGGGGGGAGGGGGGTATAGCTTAGTTGTACCAAGGTCATGGTCACTGGTCAAAATGTTTGCATTGGCCTACTGTCAGTTTTCTAGAACTTTAAATGATACATGTACTCAGCATGACTGATGTGTTAGCACATGTATACTTTTACTGGTACATGTACTGTATACCAACTTTTATTTACGTCATATTTATTTGCTATTTGTCAATTGAAATCAGTCTGTGATGATTAATTTTCATGGCTAAGGCAACATTTCTCTACAAATACTACATGTGATCAAAATGATTGGTTTGTGGCGATTAATATTTGCAAGTTAAAGTAGGTCACGGAACCAGGGGATATTTCTCACACGCATATAATAGTTGGTTTACAGTATATATGTATACATGTTTTTTAGGACAAGGCAGCGCCCCTAATTCGGTGCTTGTTGGAGAATTTGCTAAGCTGATAGCAGAGCTAGGGTGTGAGATTGCATCCAGCAGTAACCTCCAACCTACAGTGTCCCCCATTGGTGGGGGCATTCAGACAGAGAACATGTCAGGGAAGAGGAACTACAGCATAGGGACCGCGGGGACAGCCAGTAAGGAGACAGCCTTGTCTTAAGTGTGATACAGATGTATTTAGTTAAAAAATTATATGTCTTTAAAAAGGCTAAACTGTATAAAAGGTTTTTTATGAAGCTTCTATTTTTTTAATTATATTTCAACAATCTTCTTTTAAATTCATGTCTGCTCAGTGATTTGTTCACATTTTTGCATTATGTTTGTCTTATACTATGTTTTAAGGTTACCAGCTTACATGGGCTTAGTCAAAGTTACATATTCTTCACATTTTAATTTTTTATGTTTATTCATTCAGTTTGTTATCTGATCAAAGTTATCTTTCTTGCCTTTAGCACTTAAATCTAAGTGTGCAATTAAAAAATTTTGACAGGCTACTAAAAAAGTCAGCACCTTGCTAAAAAAATCCCACGTTTCTCAAAATTATTGGTACATTTCATCACTTTTATTTTGTGCTATATCTATACGTATAATTTAATGATATATAAAACAGAAATTATTTTTTTTTCACAAATGAGAATACAGTAAAAATCGGTTATAACGAAGTCACTGGGACCTATGAAATTACTTCGCTATATCCGTAATTCGTTAGATCCGAATAGGGAATTTGTTAAAATTGTATATCTGGGGATCCAAGATAACTTCGCTATATCCATGAATTCGCAATATCCTTGTTTGTACTAAACAAGTTTTACTGTAATATGTTGTAGCTATCTTTTAACCTAACTGTCCTGAAATGAAATGAGTCTTACCAGTACTTAACAAGTTTGTATGGAAAATGGACACTGACCAGCACATCTTGTTTTTCAGATCAGATGGTAGTATCCCCAGAAGGACTTTCCCCCAGGGCCAAGGACCTTTATGACCGTGTCAAGGACTTCATAGAGAAGGAGGTCAAACCGGCAGAGAAAGAGATCCTGGAGTTTTATAAACCAGAGCAGAACCACTGGAGGGTGTGTCCTGTGATCCCACGACTGAAGGTAAGATAAACCCTGGCAAGCAGAACCACTAGAAGGTGTGTCTGGTGATCCCACAACTGAAGGTAAGTTAAAACCGGAGCAGAACCACCAGAAGGTGTGTCCGGTGACCCCACAACTAAAGGTAAGATAAACCGCAGCAGAACCACTGGAAGGTGTGTCTGGTGATCCTTAGACTGAAGGTAAGATAAACCGGAGCAGAACCACTGGAAGGTGTGTCCGGTGATCCCACGACTGAAGGTAAGATAAACCCAAGCAGAACCACTAGAAGGTGTTTCTAGTGATCCCACAACTGAAGGTAAGATAAACCGGAGCAGAACCACTGGAAGGTGTGTCTGGAGATCCTTAGACTGAAGGTAAGGTAAACCGGAGCAGAACCACCGGAAGGTGTATCTGGTGATCCCACGACTGAAGGTAAGGTAAACCGGAGCAGAACCACCGGAAGGTGTATCTGGTGATCCCACCACTGAAGGTAAGCAAGACACGGAGAAGTGGGGGTTATTTACAGAATAAATAATCACAAAATAACAATACTGTATGATTCAATATTTTGGTTACCAGTTAATACATGTATCTGTGAAAGTCAATAAATTCAATGATTTTTTTTTTGATTTTAAACAAGATTGTCTCCTTCAGGAAAACCACCGGAAGGTGTGTCCGGTGATATGACTGAAGGTAAGATAAACTCCAGAACCACTGGAAGGTGTGTCCGGTGATCCCACGACTGGGTAAGATAAAGCGGAGCAGAACTCACCGGAAGATGTGTCCGTTGATCCCACGACTGAAGGTAAGATAAAGCGGAGCAGAACCACCGGAAGGTGTGTCTTGTGATCCCAGCACTGAAGGTAAGATAAACCAGAGCAGAACCACCGGAAGGTGTGTCCGGTGATTTCACGATTGAAGGTAAGATAAACCGGAGCAGAACCACCGGAAGGTGTGTCCGGTGACCCCACGACTAAAGGGATAAACCAGAGCAGAACCACTGGAAGGTGTGTCCGGTGATCCCACGACTGAAGGTAAGATAAAGCGGAGCAGAACCACCGGAAGATGTGTCCGTTGATCCCACGACTGAAGGTAAGATAAAGCGGAGCAGAACCACCGGAAGGTGTGTCTTGTGATCCCAGCACTGAAGGTAAGATAAACCAGAGCAGAACCACCGGAAGGTGTGTAGGTGATTTACGATTGAAGGTACATAAACAAATTTAACCAAAGGTGTGTCCGGTGACCCCACGACTAAAGGGATAAACCAGAGCAGAACCACTGGAAGGTGTGTCTGGTGATCCCACGACTGAAGGTAAGATAAAGCGGAGCAGAACCACCGGAAGATGTGTCCGTTGATCCCACGACTGAAGGTAAGATAAACCCGAGCAGAACCACCGGAAGGTGTGTCCGGTGATCCCATGACTGAAGGTAAGATAAAGCGGAGCAGAACCACCGGAAGATGTGTCCGTTGATCCCACGACTGAAGGTAAGATAAACCCGAGCAGAACCACCGGAAGGTGTGTCCGGTGATCCCAGCACTGAAGGTAAGATAAACCAGAGCAGAACCACCGGAAGGTGTGTCCGGTGATTTCACGACTGAAGGTAAGATAAACCGGAGCAAAGCAGAACCACCGGAAGGTGTGTCCGGTGACCCCACGACTATAGGTAAGGTAAACCAAAGCAGAACCACCGGAAGGTGTGTCCAGTGATCCCACGACTGAAGGTAAGATAAACCAAAGCGGAAGGTGTGTCTGGTGATCCCAGCACTGAAGGTAAGATAAACCAGAGCAGAACCACTTGAAGGTGTGTCCGGTGATCCTACGACTGAAGGTAAGATAAACCAGAGCAGAACCACTGGAAGGTGTGTCCGGTGATCCCACAACTTTTGTAAGAATAGGGAGCAGAACCACCGGAAGATGTGTCCGTTGATCCCACGACTGAAGGTAAGATAAACCATTTTTACGAAAATAACCACCGGAAGGTGTGTCCGGTGATCCCAGCACTGAAGGTAAGATAAACCAGAGCAGAACCACCGGAAGGTGTGTCCGGTGATTTCACGACTGAAGGTAAGATAAACCGGAGCAGAACCACCGGAAGGTGTGTCCGGTGACCCCACGACTAAAGGTAAGATAAACCAAAGCAGAACCACCGGAAGGTGTGTCCAATGATCCCACGACTGAAGGTAAGATAAACCAAAGCAGAACCACTAGAAGGTGTGTCTGGTGATCCCAGCACTGAAGGTAAGATAAACCCGAGCAGAACCACTGGAAGGTGTGTCCGGTGATCCCACGACTGAAGGTAAGATAAACCTGAGCAGAACCACCGGAAGGCGTGTCCGGTGATCCCACGACTGAAGGTAAGATAAACCGGAGCAGAACCACTGGAAGGTGTGTCTGGTGATCCCACGACTGAAGGTAAGATAAACCCAAGCAGAACCACTGGAAGGTGTGTCCGGTGATCCCACGACTGAAGATAAGCAAGACATGGAGAAGTGGGGGTTATTTACAGAATAAATAATCACAAAATAACAATACTGTATGATTCAATATTTTGGTTACCAGTTAATACATGTATCTGTGAAAGTCAATAAATTCAATGATTTTTTTATTTTAAACAAGATTTCTCCTTCAGGAAAAAGCTAAAGCTGCAGGGTTATGGAACTTGTATCTCCCGAAGGAATCTGACCCTGGGATGAAGTACGGGGCAGGTCTCTCCAATCTGGAGTATGCATTCATGTGTGAAGAGATGGGAAAATATCCACTATCATCAGAGGTACGATTTATGTAAATGTACATGTATATCTATAACTTGAATCATGCTTGTATCTTATATACTGTATAGAGTGAAATTTTCACCCCCGTTTTATTTTCGCCCCCTTTGCTCTACCCTCAACTGGGTGAATTTAAAATGGTGTGAATTCAAAGAATACGGAATAATTTCTTAAACAAAATCAAGACTGGGCGAATTTAAAACAGGACAAAATTTTTGCCCAGTGTGAATGGGCGAAAATAACATGGGGCGAAAATAACCCTGTATACAGTAAATTGTAGGATTTATTTACATGTAGTTTTTTATCAAATTTAGCAAGATATGCAAATTACAAGGAAAACTTGTTCATTTTGATTCAGTAGAAGTATGTTTTAAGTTAGTAAGTAAAATCTGTGGACGAATTAAATTCTCGTTACAAAAGCTAACAGAATATTGGCAGGAATTTGAAACTGAGTAGGACAGATGATAATATACATTTATTGACTGAGTTCGAGGGCAACATGCGTTTTGTCAGACCCAAGAACCAAACTGTCTGCCTGAGGCCGTTAGGCCAAAAGCAGTCAGTTTGGTTCAAGGGTCGACAAAACGCATTTCCCTAGAACTCAGTCAATAAATGTAACATCAGGTCTATCACTGTTGAACACCAATGATTGAAAATGAGATTAAGCTCCGCCCATTCTGTGACGTAAGCAGTCCAACATCTCATTGACCGGTCCAACATGTCACTCAATGGTCCAACATCAATTTTTTATGCCCGCTCAGCAAAACATAAGAAATGTTAGACTTTTTTTCATATAGATTTATATAGAAATTTTTTTTAAAGGTATAACAAATATTTGTGTTGTAGGTGTTTAACTGCCAGGCCCCTGACACAGGAAACATGGAGGTCTTAGTCAGGTACGGGACGGAGGAACAGAAACGACAGTGGTTAACTCCCCTGCTTAACGGAGAAATCAAGTCCTGCTTTGGCATGACTGAACCTCAGGTATAGACAAAAATAAAGCTTTAATTTCTGAAATGGACTTTTTTTATAGCTTTGATTTTTTTTAAAATTTAAAATATATTTATTCAAATTATTGAAATGGATTGAACAGCAGGCATAAATGACTATAATAGTTCTCTCTATAATATACATGTAAAGCTTTTATAGCTTTAACTACTTATGATTAAAAAAAACTTCATAACAATTTACTGGTAGTAGTTGGTAACATGTATTATATATGATAATTTCCTTTTTCCTGGAATACAGTGGATTCATCATTGTTTGTGATGGGACCATTGTTTGTGTATTTCATGGGTCACCCTTACCCAAGAATTTACACCCCTCACAAACATCTCTTTTGTAAACATATTCTTTGAATCACTTGTGTAAATGAGTAACATGAAATTGTATGAAAAATATCATTCTCACAAGCACACTGTCTCATCCACAAAAAAGTGATTTACAGTTACATCCCCAGGAATGAGTAAAATTTTGCTTGCCCATGAACATTGACCCCACCAAATGAAAATGATTCCACAATATTTTGCTAGAAAAAAAAGCTGCAATTGAAAAAAAGTTTTAATATTTCTACTCTGTACATTTCATTATTTACTTACCGGGTATTTTAGGTAGCTTCTTCAGATGCCACCAATATTGAATCCTCCATCACGAGAGAGGGGGATCACTACGTCATTAATGGACACAAATGGTGGACCTCAGGTATTATATCATATCAGAGTAGAAAACTTCACAGTAATTTACAGAGGGTGTTTATATTTACATCTGCATTAAACGACATAGAATTCTGCATTAATTGTTAATTTGATAATAATTGATACTGAACAATAGACACCTCCCTCCTAAAAAAGAGACAGAACCAGAATAAAATATTAAGTATCAATGTTTTCCCCAATATCTTATCTTTGTTTCATATCATTACTTAGCATATAATGTTACTAGAATGTTCACATTACATTTGTCCTATTATGCAGATACATGTATCAGCCTCAAAATAACTTAATTTCAAGACTTTAAAGAAACTTAGAATTTTAAAAAAGTTAAACTGTATTTGATGTAAATATATCAATTGACAGGTGCTTTACATCCAGACTGTAAGGTGTGTGTATTTATGGGGAAAACAGACAAGTCTGCTGCCACACACAGACAACAGAGTATGATCCTGGTACCGATGGACGCCCCCGGGGTCAAAATTGTCAGACCCCTCACCGTGTTTGGCTATCTAGACTACCCAGGTGAGAAGGAAACAAGTTTATTTTCTTTATGACATCTCAATGTTTGATCTTTTTAGTTGTCTGAATTAGTATAAAAATTTTACCAAATAAATGTGGTGAAATTTTCCTCTCTTTATATTTTTTAACAGCTGGGCATGCAGAGGTGATATTTGAGAACGTGAAAGTTCCCCTCGGCAACATGTTGCTAGGTGAGGGGCGTGGCTTTGAGATTGCTCAAGGTCGCCTGGGTCCCGGCAGGATACATCATTGTATGAGACTTATCGGCAATGCTGAACGAGCCCTCCAACTCATGCTGGAAAGAGTAGGTCTATACTGTACTATCTCCAAATGTCTTGAAACATACCAGAGGCACCTGTTTTGTATTCAGGGCACCCCCTAATAGGGGGTGCTCTGTTTATGAAACAAAGGCATGTGAAACATACATATTTCGTATTCAGTATATACAGTAAATGAACTGATAATCTATAAGTTAAACTTTTTACTTAAGCACATATAAGGTATAAAACTGAAGATAGCTTTAGAAAATCTTGCTACAATTTTTAGACACAGAACAGGGTGGCCTTTGGAAAGCCTCTGGCAGCACAGGGAACAATACAGCAAGACGTGGCTAAGTCTAGGATTGAGATTGAGCAGACTCGGCTACTGGTGCTCAAGGCAGCTCACATGATGGACAACTATGGCAATAAGGTAAGAGGGAAGCATAAACATTACATCTCCAATGACTGAAGGAGCTAAATTGTAAATGATATAAATTATAAGGTCATTCTATGTATACCCAAGTCTTAGCTCACCTGAGCCAAAGCTTCTCTGGTCAAAAGGTCTGTAGTCCATTATCTGTAAACTTTTCACATTTTCAAGTTTTGCCCAAGAACTACATGACAAACTTGAAATTATGCCAGGGTGAAGGGAATATGATTGGGCCACAAAAGTTAATGAATAGCTTTGTTGTCTTAGTGAAAATTAAATGGCATCTTCTTTTTAAGGTCCAATGGCCAGAAAAGGTGAAATTTAGAAGAAAGCTTTATATTATAGTGTAGATTCAAATTTGTTTGAATTGTGAACACCCTTCCCCCTTTTACACAGAAATGTGCAGGAAAAGTGTTTAAAAATCTTCCTCTCAATAACTACTTGTCCAGAAAAAGTTTACACTTTGCAGTACTGTTAAGGCTTCCCAGAGCTTTAAATGCATTTAAAACGTAACACTGCATTGCAAAGTTGATTTTGAGTTTTATTTTTAAGTTATGTACTTAAGTACACCCAATTCATATGGAGAGTTCTCTAGGCTATATATAAACATATTTGTTATGATATCACATGACCTTGTTGATCATGTGACGGTCATTTCTTCTTTTTTGAAGTTTTTCACATAAATTGCTTTGGCGCAGGTCATTAACACAATTATTATCAACTTTTTGTCACGTAAATAAACTCGTTGCATCCTTGTGAACTCGAAATGTGCTAGGGAAAAGTTACACTATTACTCTGGTACAAAATATTTCACATTAACCTCATTTTACCGACAAATCTGAGAGTATTTTCTGCTCAATATCGTTATCTGTTTTAACACAAAGCCATCTTACATTTTTCCCAAGCAAGATTCAGTTAGAGGGGAAACTCCTCTTGCAGATTTCCACAAAAGATATTAAATAAATCCTCATTAATCACCTGCGCCAGGCTCTTTCATACAAATATTATGAATTCTGCCTCTATCCACTGGTATAAAAAAGGGTAAATGTCAAGCGTATATTTTCGTACATAATTTGAACATGCTGACTTTTAAACAAAAGTAATAAAGCACAGTTACAGGAATTATTCGGATATATTAGATTTTTTTCAAAAAATGATTAAAACATATTATTTTAAACTAGTTTTCTGAATCTTTATATGCAGATTGAAATTAGATGTAAGTTTATGACACTCTCCGCATCATTACAGTTCAAGTTTGCAGTGACTTGATGTCATTCTCAATTATGATGTTCAGAGAAGTGCATGCACAGAGTACACTGCAACATTCTCTGGGAAGCCTTATCGTACCTGTGTTTTACACAATAATACATAAGAACTAGAAACTCTTGTTGCTACAGCAACAAAGAAGGTCTTCCGTTCTCCTCTATTTATCTACATGAATGAGCTTTTATCTATGTTAAAAAGGCATATAATATTTTTAATGATTTCAGGAAAACGAACAGCCGGAGGTGTAACTCACCAAGATTCTTTACTTTACTTTAGACAATTATAGTCTTAATAACATGTACAAAAATCATTTTCAATTTTTTATCACTTCCTGTGACGACCGGAAGTGACGGCGTACGCATTTAACCCTATATTTTTTGCCCAATCTTCGTCTTCTCATTTTGAGGACAACAATCACGTGACCGGAAGTATATTTTTGAAGAGATATTTGAGCTTACTCTAGATATATCAGTCTAAATAACATGTCCTAAAATCATTCCTAATGCTCTTCTTATCAAAAATATTAATGGGATAGTATAATACTAAATTTATGCAGTTTTTCTTTCAAGAGCGGAAGTTGTCCATTTTGTTTCCAGTGGGACTGACATATTTCAAAACTACAAAAAAAGATGCTATAATGTATTACTGAGAAAGATTCCATAAGAAAAGTTTTTATTCATTTGTTCACTTCCTGTGACAACCGGAAGTGACGGTGGACAATCTTTTCCTGACTAGTTTTGCCTACACATCAAGATCTACCACTTGTAAAAGTTTGGTGTCTTAATCTCTTACCCTTTACGAGATCTAGTTATGATAACTTCTCATTTTGAGGACAGGAAATCACGCAACCGGAAGTGAATTTTATAAAGATATTTGGCGTTACTGAAGACAGTTACAGTCTTAATAACATATCCAAAAATCATTACAAATACTTTATCTATAAAAAATGTTTACGGGAAAGAAAAATACTCAAATTATAAAGCTTTTCTCTTATAACCGGAAGTTGTCTTCTTTGTTTCCGGTGTTACTGACTCATTTCAAAACTACAAATAAGATGCTATTATGTGATAAAAAAAGTTTTCATAAGGGAAAGTTGAATTTTTGGACTTCTTTGATCACTTCTTGTGACGACCGGAAGTGACGACAGACGATTTTATCCCCCATGGAATTGCTTACTCGTCAGGATATAGCACTTGTAAAAGTTTGGTGTCTTAATCTCTAACTGTTTAAGAGATCTAGCTATAATAACTTCTCATTTTGAGGACAGGAAATTACACGTAACCGGAAGTGAATTTTTAAAAAAATGGTTGATGTTACTGTAGACATTTGCAGTCTGAATAACATATCCAAAAACAGTTGCAAACACTTTATCTATAAAAAATACATATCGGAAAGAAAATATTCAAATTATTTAGTTTTTCTCTTATAACCGGAAGTTGTTGTTTTTGTTTCCGGTGGAGCTGATATATTTTGAAACTACAAATAAAGCGCTTTAATGTGATGCAATAAACGTTCCATAAAAGAAAAGTTGAAATTTCCAATTTTTTGACCTCTTCCTGTGACGACCGGAAGTGACGGAGGACAATCTTTATCTATATGTTTTTGCCTTTTCGTCAAGATATACCACTCCTATAAGTTTGGTGTCTACATCTCTTACCGTTTCCGAGATATAGCTGTAAGAACTATTCATTTTGAGGACAGGAAATCACACGACCGGAAGTGAATTTTCCAAAGATATTTGACGTTACTGTAGTCATTTGCAGTCTGAATAACATATCTAAAAATCGTTTCAAAAACTTTATCTATAAAAAATATTTATGGGAAAGAAAAATACTGAAAATATGCAGTTTTTCTCTTATAACCGGAAGTTGTCGTTTTTGTTTCCGGTGGGACTGACATATTTCGAAACTACGAGTAAGATGCTATAATCTGATGCAAAAAAACTTTCAAAAAAGAAAAGTTGAAATTTTCGATATTTAGGAACACTTCCTGTGACGACCGGAAGTGACGGCGGACGATCTTAACCCAAATGGATTTGCCTACTTATCAAGATCTATCATCCCTGTAAGTTTGGTGCCTTAATCTCTTACCGTTTCTGAGATCTCACTCGGATTAAATATTTTTTAAAAAAGCGGAAATCGGACATATCTGACGACCGGAAGTGATTTTTGAAAAAATGAAAAAAACGTCTCGGGGTATTTTCATTTTCTATCATCCCTGAAAATTTCAGGAAAATCCGTCCAGCCATCTCTGAGAAATCCTGTCGACAAGATTTGGGGAAAAAAATAATAATAAGAATAATAATAAGAAAAAACAGTAGAATCACTATAAGGTCTTCCGTCTGAAACGGAAGACCTTAATAATTTAATAAAACTTCTAAATATCTTTTCAAGAACAACAAAGGCACGTTTGGTCATATTGACATAAAAGCCTTCTAAGGAATAGTAGTGCAGATTCAAGTTTGTTCAAATCAGGACCCCAGGGGGTAGGGTGGGCCAAAATAGTTAAAGTTTTACAAAGGAATATTGAGGAAATAGATCTGCAGATGATGAACAGCGTGGTCATCTTAACCCAGGTGATCATTGTGTTGTTTGGGCCTATCATTTTGTTTTCTTATGTTTATACAGGTGGCAGCTCCAGAAATAGCCATGATTAAGGTGGCAGCTCCCAACATGGCCCTGAATGTAATTGATCGTGCCATACAGGTAATACAGAAGTGTAGCCACCAGACATCTACTCATAAGCAGATCTGTATAAACATCTTATACCTCATACCCAGTGCACTTACTATAGCATTGTACCAGGTTTCCTTTAGTGCAACCAGATGAACCTGCAATTTCATTTTCCTTTTAGATATTTTTTTCCTTGCTTTTCAGAAAAAAATCAAATCAATTTATCTAATATATATGAAGGATGAACTTACAGTCTCAATTAATTATCTGTTTTTAAATTCATTTTCATTGTTTCTCCATTTCTTAGTGTATTGAATTTAACATTGCATTCAACTACATACATGTACATGTATGTATGAAAGTCCAAAGAAAAAAAAATTGAAAATTTTTCAATGCAAAATATTTGAAGATTGAGTTAAAAGTGGTTTGAGCAAAGAAGCTTATCCCCAGTTTTGTAACAGCCTTACTCAAAGAGCAGCAAAAACTATTTGTAAACATTTTCCTTTTTACCTAATATTCATATGCTGTGTTTGATTACAACACAAAAATCTGAGTTTTTTACAATTTTCAACAATCTTTGGATTCTTAAATCCACCAGTTCACCAGCAAAGATAATTTCTCCAGCATGAAAATAATCTATTCTTTAGCAAGTCTCAAGAAGACACTGAGTATGATTTTGTTGTAATCAACCATGGCATACATATATCTGATGAGGACTGATTAAACTGGTTCCCTTTTAGGCCCACGGTGGAGCTGGTCTGAGTGATGATTTTATTCTTGCCGGACTCTTTTCCTGGGCCCGAGTTCTGCGACTCGCAGACGGCCCTGACGAGGTTCATCTCCGGAGTGTGTCACGACAGGAATACCGAAAATATAATTTATCTAAACTTTGACAGGTGCGAGGCATTTCTGAACACCGAAAACATATTTATCTAAACTTGGACAGGTGCGAGGCATTTTTGAATACCAAAAACATATTTATCTAAACTTTGACAGGTGCGAGGCATTTCTGAATACAGAAAATATACAGTAATTTATATAAACTCTGACAGGTGCGAGGCATTTCTGAATACAGAAAATATACAATAATTTACATAAACTCTGACAGGTGCGAGGCATTTCTGAATACAGAAAATATAAAGTAATTTATATAAACTCTGACAGGTGCGAGGCATTTCTGAATACAGAAAATATACAGTAATTTATATAAACTCTGACAGGTGCGAGGCATTTCTGAATACAGAAAATATACAATAATTCACATAAACTCTGACAGGTGCGAGGCATTTCTGAATACAGAAAATATACAATAATTCACATAAACTCTGACAGGTGCGAGGCATTTCTGAATACAGAAAATATACAGTAATTGAGATAAACTCTGACAGGTGCGAGGCATTTCTGAATACAGAAAATATACAGTAATTTACATAAACTCTGACAGGTGCGAGGCATTTCTGAATACAGAAAATATACAATAATTTACATAAACTCTGACAGGTGCGAGGCATTTCTGAATACAGAAAATATACAGTAATTTACATAAACTCTGACAGGTGCGAGGCATTTCTGAATACAGAAAATATACAGTAATTTATATAAACTCTGACAGGTGCGAGGCATTTCTGAATACAGAAAATATACAGTAATTTACATAAACTCTGACAGGTGCGAGGCATTTATGAATACAGAAAATATACAATAATTTATATAAACTCTGACAGGTGCGAGGCATTTCTGAATACAGAAAATATACAATAATTTATATAAACTCTGACAGGTGCAAGGCATTTCTGAATACAGAAAATATAATTTATCTAAACTTTGACAGGGTTCATTCTACCTATTCCCACTTTTTGAAAATCAGGTAGAAAAAGGTAAGATTTCATGTGGGAATAGGTGGAATTTTTGTGTAAAAAAAGTAATTAACTATGAAAACATATAAATACTAAGTAAACAATGATCAACAATTATTAATGAATACCTGTTGGAATTAAGGACTGGTATAGTTACTTTTTAGAATTATAAATCAGACTTTTTATACCCCCCACAAACGAAGTTTGGGGGGTATATAGGAATCACCTTGTCCGTCTGTCCGTCTGTCTAGCTGTCTGTGCAATCGTGTCCGGTCCATATCTTTCTTACAGAGGGACATTAGAATCTACTACTCCACATAAAGATTGCCCATGACCCAAGGGTGTGTCATGACCTTGATCCAAGGTCATTTGGGGAACTTGAAGGTCACTGGAAGAAAAATTTCAGAATTCGTGTCCGGACCATATCTTTCTTATGAATAAACTTGGTAGGTTCTCATTTCACACAAAGATTGCCCATGACCCAAGGGTGTGTTATGCCCTTGACCCAAGGTCATTTGGGGAACTTCAAGGTCACTGGAAGAAAAATTTCATAATTTGTGTTCCGGTCCATATCTTTCTTATGAATAAACTTGGTAGGTTCTCATTTCACACAAAGATTGCCCATGACCCAAGGGTGTGTCATGACCTTGACCCAAGGTCATTTGGGAAACTTGAAGGTCACTGGAAGAAAAATTTCAGAATTCATGTCTGGTCCATATCTTTCTTATGAATAAACTTGGTAGGGTCTCATTTCACACAAAGATTGCCCATGACCCAAGGGTGTGTCATGACCTTGACCCAAGGTCATTTGGGGAACTTCAAGGTCACTGGAAGAAAAATTTCAGAATTCGTGTCCGGTCCATATCTTTCTTATGGATAAACTTGGTAGGTTGTCATTTCACACAAAGATTGCCCATGACCCAAGGGTGTGTCATGACCTTGACTTAAGGTCATTTGGGGAACTTCAAGGTCACTGGAAGAAAAATTTCAGAATTCGTGTCCGGTCCATATCTTTCTTATGAATAAACTTGGTAGGTTCTCATTTCACACAAAGATTGCCCATGACCCAAGGGTGTATCATGACCTTGACCCAAGGTCATTTGGGGAACTTCAAGGTCACTGGAAGAAAAATTTCATAATTCATGTTTGATACATATCTTTATTTTGGAAAAACTTACTTCTGAAATAACCCAGCGGGAGGTATTTTGTCCCGTTTGACCTACTTTTACAAAAAAATACCACACTTTAACCTTGGCCATAACTTTTGAACAGTTGGAGTTAGGGCTTTCATACTTCACATGTGTATTTATTGTGACAAGACCTTTCAGCAGGTATTAATATTTTTAACCTTTTGACCTATGAGTTTGACCCACTTTTAAAAACTTTAACCTTGGTCATAATTTTTGAACAGTTAGAATTAGGGCTTTCATATTTCACAGGTGTATTCCTTGTAACAAGACCTTCCTTTGGGTACACTTATGACCTTGACCTCTGGAGTTTGAAATGCATTTGAGAGAATTCTACCCTTGTCATAAGCTGCCATACGTGGGCATCAGTGTTTCACAAACACATCTTGTTTAACATTAAAATATAATTGTATTATGTATGGAAAATCTACAAGCTCTAGTTCATGATTATGCTGAATAATGAACTACATTTGTTCTGAACTTGCTTGCTAAATGAAAATGTGTGCAACATAATCAGTAGAGATTTCATCCCAAAGTAATAACCTTAAATATTATTATAAAACATTTATAGTCACTTGTTATATTATTTTGCACATCACGTAAAGCAAAGTACATAAGCATATTGATAGCTTTAATACACTGACTGTTTGTCTCTAAGGATTTTATGAAACATCTTGAGATTTGCTTGCTTTGACCTATTACATGGCAATATGAAATATTGCAGTAGCACAGATTTCCAAGTACACAGATACCTTTGAGTTTTTATGAACTTATATAAACAAGGACTATTGTCTATTTTATTGAATGTGTTCTAATAGAATGACAATTGTTTTTTTTACTAACTGCATACATGGGTGCTAAAATTCCTATTTCATTAAGAGGGTAGGGTACAGTGTAAGCAATTTCATATGTACGTCACCAAGTTTTAGACTTGTCAATATCTTCAATCTTTGTTTGTTGCCTTACAGCAGTAAACAGTATTCAATAGTCAGGTTTGAATTTTCAGGTGCATGGTGGGGCTGGCGTATCCTCAGATTTCTGTTTGGCTAGACTGTTCGCAAAAGCTCGTGTGTTACGCTTGGCTGACGGACCAGATGAAGTCCATTTGAGGCAGGTCGCCAAGTTTGAGTACAGAAAGGCTAGATTATAACTATACCGCTTCAGATGACTCTATAATATGTCTGTGATGATTTTTTCTGTGATTTCATTGAATCGACATTACACACAGTTGTAATACTGCATGAACAACATAATAATCATGTATCTATATAGCATGATCAATAAAATGTCATGTCCACAGTCCTTTTGATGAAATGGTGTTATATGTTTATTGTTATATTATATTTTTAAATACAATAAAACAAATTATATCATATCCTGTCATCTGCATTAGTTTTGCTTGGTAGGTTGTTTAATGTCCCTCTGATAATTTTCACTAAACCCGAGATGCAACCACTTGCTGGTGAAGGGCTACAAAGAAATAAGGCGTGGACAATCCCCCGTTCTGAGACAATATGTTTCTCAATTTTCAAAATTAACGGAAAAGTTATATTTTTTTTAAAATTATGTTCTCAGTAATGTCTTCTTTAAAACATTTTATTATTTTATTTTACTGAACGACTTATCATTTGACAATCTTTTTTCAAAGTTGACAGTTAAGCATATTTAGTGGAAAATGGGTTTACTAGAGCCATAAAAAATGAATTTTGAACATGAATGGGTCAAGTCTCCATTTTTTGTTAACGTGAATGTGAAATCTATTTCCTTTGTCCAAAAAATGAAGTCTGAACCCATTCTATATGAAAATCGAACTTTTCTGAAAAAAATGTACGCTTCAACAAACCCGTTCATTTAAATCAAACTGACAGACTTCGACAACGCATATACTTCGTAGCGTAGTGGTTAACGCAGTCGGTCTTGTGACAAACCCTGCGCTATGGAGAGAGTTTGAATCACACATGAAGCTTTTTCTTTTCACATATATCTTAAAACATGAGTGAAAAAATAAAATTATTCATAAAATAATAAAACAATGAAATACAGATTTAAATGTGAAAAAGATGATATAAACCATATAATTGAAAAAAAAAAATATTGCTTTCATGAACTTTAAAAAATGATAAATGTCTTTTCTTAGAGCGGGGGATTGACATCGCCTTGTACGCCTCCATTCTTTAGATTGACTGTGTTCATTTAAGAAACCTTACTTATAAATCATTCATTACAAGTTTTTTTTCTAAACATACATTGTTTTTCCTTCAAGAATCCAACAGAAGTGCAAGACTTTAAATTCTATTGTAAAAATTTATTCCTAAATTTATTTATATACATTGTATAACATATACATATCAATCCATTAACAATCTTCTATAGACACATTAGCAGCAATTAACCACATCTGAAAAATAAAACATTTTATTAACTTGAAATATGTACTTAGGACATGAATGCCCTGCCAAGAGTATATTAGTAATGCATTGAACATAAAATTTGTATATGTGTATGAAATTTGATCAGAATATCTTGAATGGTGATGCAGTTGAAAATGCTTTCATCAGTATGTATCAGCATATGAAGTTTGACACTAATTTCAGAAAAGTGAGGTCAAGGTCAAAGGAAATGTTGAAAAGATCTCTTCAGTATGTATCAGCATATGAAGTTGAAACTAGAAAACTGACCAGTCAGCAAGGGCCCCTCCATGGGGTAGAATTAAAAGGGTGCAGCTTACAGAATGATTAATAAATGTACGAAGAATAAGCAACAGCAACTGTATTCTAAAAATTTCAAGATAATTCCTGAATATTCAAAAACCTGAAAATAATATCCTTGTATTTACATTAGGCAGTAAAGAACAACTTAACATTGAATGTATATTTAAACAATTATGAAGCTTGTGTTATATAAAATGCCAGCCTTCAATGAATGCAAATATCATGAAGGCTTGACCTTAACTTCAAACAAACAGCAGTTGCAGACAAAGGTTTTCATTAATCTTAAAGTGACAGATAAAGAAAAGCCTACTAAATTTTCTGCAGCAGGCTAGATAATTAATCCCAAGGGATTAATTGTACCTCTCTCATCATTTTCTTCTAAATTTACAATAAGAATTTTTTCAGTATTAATGATAGAATGGGGTTTTTATACAACTACATTAAAAATTAATAATATTCTTGAATTAATATATTTTTTAAAAAAGTGAAAAAAGTGAAAAAAAAGTAAATCAAAAAATCTTCTTTCATCTATTTCTTTTTTTTAGAATTCAATGAAATCATAACTATCAAACAAAAATAAATAATAAAAATTTATATTTAAATCCACATTTCAGAGTGTTCATAGCATTCCAAATTGATTTAACTTCTAAACAAACTTCATTTGCAGACAGAGGTGGTAATTAATCTCAATGTGACAGATCAAGATAATGCTCTGGATTTTCTTCAGGAGGAAAGCTAATTAATCCCAAGGGACTCATTGCAGCATTCAGTTTACAATGGGAACATCTTCAGCAGTTATCTCTCTTTGCCAATGCATTCTTATATAAAGTTAAGGAATCTACCCCACCACCCCAGCTCCAAACCATGGGACATAGAGAACCAAACTTAGCATCAAAATATGTATTTCTGCCTACTGAACTACCGTACCAAATTTGTACTTGATTGGGCAACCATAAAAAAAGTTGCCCGTTCATTCTTATGCATAGTTAAGGAATCTACCCCACCACCCCAGCTCCAAACCATGGGACATAGAGAACCAAACTTAGCATCAAAATATGTATTTCTGCCTACTGAACTACCACACCAAATTTGAACTTGATTGGGCAACCATAAAAAAAGTTATTAGAAAAAAACAGAAAATTTGTGGACGGAAGAGTGACAGACGGACAGACAGACAGACAGACGGACGGACAGAGTGATTACTATAGGGCACCCGCAAATCCTTGCAGGGCCCTAAAAATATAAAGAATGATTTCTTTAAAACTGACTTAAACAAAATTTGATAAAAGTGAGGTCAAGGTCAAAACCCGTGATGCATTTGAATTGCTTACATCAGTATGTATCAGCATATGAAGTTTGACACTAACTTAGGAAAAAGTGAGGTCAAAGAAAAAGTCAAGGTCAAAATGATGATGCAGTTGAATAGCACTAATCAATATGTATCAACTTATGAAGTTTGATAAAAATATCTTGACTGATTTCATTAAAACTGAGCTAATCACTAATTTAAGAAAAGTGAGGTCAAGGCCAAAGTAAAGATCAAGGTAAAAAACTGTTGATGCAGTTGAATAGCTCTCATCAGTGTTTATCACCCCTAATCCTAACCCTAAGGTCAAAGGAAAGGTCAAGGTCAAAAATGGTGATGCAGTTGAATAGCTCTCATCAGTATTTAGCAGCATATAAAGTTTGATAAAACATATTTGGTGGTTTCTTTAAAATTGAGCTAAACATCAATTTAAGAAAAGTGAGGTCAAGGTCAAAGGAAATTTCATAGTCAAAATATTTCATGCATTTGCATAGCTCTCATCAATATCTATCAGCAAATGAAGTTTGATGAAAATATCTTGGATAGTTTCTTAAAACCGAGCTTTGAACATGGCTAAACACAGTGTGACGGAAGGACAGACGGACATGACAAACACTATATGCCCCAGCCATATTCATGGCGGGGCATAAAAACATGTGCAATGTATGCAGTTAAAAAAATCATGATGATATTGGTTTTTCTCAAGAACAAGTACTATTTCTTATTGAAAGGCTTAAATGATTTACATCAGTGTGTTTCATCTCATATCGTATCTATATTGCTAACTGAGGTAGTCACACAAGCACATACCTGACCCTTCTCCAGGACATGTGACAAGTTTGAATTGTCCACACAAACAATCTGAGCTCCAATCACATGGCCAGGTGAACCATTTTTGTGACACCCTGTACAGGAAACAAACTGTACACAACATTGCTCCTCGTGGCACCAGACACTGTTCAGTTTTATACCTGCCAGTACAAGATAACCATTTACATGCAATAGTTTAAAGAAAATGATGCCCCATAAAATTAAGACAAGTTTTTGATTTGAATCGAATCTGATAAGCACATCTCCCTCTATTAACATGAATCCATACCCCCAGTATCTGCAGTGCATGGCTGGAAAGAGGTCTTCTTTTCTTTGTTTGATGTAAATAGTACAGCCTTGTTCCTGAAGAGGTCCAAATGAGTCAAAAACTTTGGAACTCTTTTTCTTTTTTCATATTCTGAAATTATTATAAAAATAAATTCTAAATGCAAGATTGAATATCAAAATAAAACGTGTAAAGTACTGTTTCATGTAAAGGTATACATCCTGTACTAATTTCTTTTAAAGGTATGGACAAGTATATGTAGTTGTAAATATAAACAAACTATACACACCACCTAGAGGAGTGAGCAGAACCTGGCCACAGACTTTACAGCTGGCTTGTGACTGATTCATAGACTGGAGGAATAAAAGAAAATCACAATTTAAGGGGGAAATTCATTTGTAAGATATTAAGTAGACTTTTGGTTAAAAGAGTCCATATAATTTTTTTCTGTGTCATGATGACTAAACATTTTCCTTTATTTTCTGGTCTAATTCTAGAACCTTAATTACAAGTTCTGGGGCTACTAAAGGGATCAAAGTTGTAATTTTTAATTCAACCTGTCTAAGTACCTGATTTTCTTTGCCCTCCTCTTCACCCTCATCAAAGTCCACCCCTTTCCTGCGCTTGGACATCCTCAAGTTGGACTTCGGGACCGAGGTTCTCTTCAGTCCTCGAGGACCCCTTCTTGTCCTCAAATGACAATCCTCCTCCTTTCCTGAGGTGCCCTCACCCAGAGCTGAGTCCATCTCTGTGTTATTGTGACTAGCTTCCAACAACTCCTTTGTAGCGGCTGATTTTTTACAGCTTTTGAATTCTTTCTCGCTGTCATCACTTTGTACTGTATCATTTGGTTTAATACTGCCCTTCCCTGTTTTTCTAAACAAAGGTTTTCTGCTCATAGACACAGCATTCTTTTGAGTTGGTTCTTTCTTTACAGGATCCTCTTCTTGTGAGTTTTCACCAAACAACACAGGAGTGACAGGCTCCTGTACTTTATTCTCAGGATTTTTTGTCACAGATTCTGCATTCCGAGGATCATTAATGCTACAGAACTTATAAAACCTGTTGGATTTTTCATCAGAGCTTTGATCATTCTGTACTGTTCCATTATTCTCATCTGACTTTCCTTCAACATTCTTCTCTTTCTCACTACTTTTTATTTCTGATGGCTCAGACTGTTCAGTGAGATCTATGACGGGTCCTGCAGACTCTGAGGTAGCATTTGTCTTCTGATTTGTTTGCATTGTTTCAGTAGTAGCTGCCCTTGGTTGCTGACTTGTCAATCCTGGCTTAGTTTGGAAACTCTTGCCAGGTGTGTGTCCCAAAGAAACCTTATTTGGTGTTTGCCCACTGAACTCAGTCTTACCTTGGCCAGTGACCTTGCTTGGTGTTTGACCTTGATCTAGATTTGGGGTTGGTACCACCACCTTATTTCCGGGCTGGGGTGCTGGTTTTGGAGGAGGTTCTATCAGGTACATCTGTTGTTGAGGCGTTCCTTGACCTATAATGATGTAGTACGGCTTGTCTTTAGGAGCAGAGGAAGAGTTAATGACCTTCATTATCTCTGACATGTGATTCAGGGGCTGTGCTGCAGGAACACTTAGCTGGTTATTGTGGGCTAACTGGTTATTTTGGGCCAATACCTCTGGTTGAACCACCTGTCGATTCTGCACCAGGTTCTGGTAACTCTGGTTTTTGTGAACATCAGTGGGTGACATCAGCACACACTGATTTGATTTTCCTGCTCCTTGTTCAGGTGATCCTAGTAATGTGTTTGGGGATTTTATGATGGATTTCAGTGGGGTTTCTAGTGAAAATCCTTTCCCTATAGGTGTCTCTGACCCCAGGGCATAGGGTGTAGAGGTAATTGGCGATGTCATCTGTGATCCTAGGTGTTGACCAGGTGTTACTGGGGTCCCAGGTATAAATGATGTGTCTGGGCTATCATTGAAATTGTAGAATTAATTTTTTGTGTAATCCATACAATTTTTGTTACTTTCTTCTCTGTTCATTTTCAAATTTAATTTCAACATTGAAGACAATTACACATTATTTTAAACAATAATTTGTAGTATGTAATTCAAGAATTACTATATGATTTCTCACTTGACAACTGGCATGTCCTCTTGCCTAGCCTTAGTGAACTTGTCAATGGAGTCCATGGCTGCATCAAAGGTCTGATATGACTGAACCTTCCTTCTCACCCACTTAGACAAACCTAAACATCAAGTCAATTCAGATCAACAAATGCTTCACTTAAACAAACCTACACAGGAGATTCTCCATATCAATGGTGACCCCAAAACTTTGAAATAACTTAAGTGGATGGCATTTTGTCAACTTCAGTCTGATTATTTTCTTTTCTGCAAAGCATTTTCTATTACACATTTTTTTAACATGGGTGCCCAAATTCATCCTACAGATTAACACTATTTTCATTGTCTTAAATATTCAAAATTTATTCAATTGCCTTGAAGCTTAAACTATAGATACAGTGTATATTACTATTTAAGGTACATTTGATAGTGGTTATGATTTACCTTGAACTTTATGGACATTTTTGACAAATCTGTTATCCACCAGGATAATAGCTCCCCAGTCTTTCCTACAACAAATTTCCAGCATAAAATTGACTCACAACCTAAGATAATGCAACATACATGGTAATATTTTTATATTTTATTCACCATTTTCAATAACAATTACAAGTGCTAAAAGCTAAATATAGTGAGCAGCATGGTTGGTAGATATACATGTCCATCCTATATATCAACAACTTTCTGAATAAGGACTATGAAAGTTGAACCATTTACAACTTCAGAATCTGACAGAGGTCTAGGGACTGTTTCAGGGCCCGGAAAGCTAAGATGTCTGGTTATTTTACCCTGGATATGAATAATGATTCAAGTTTTGTACCAATCAGGCACATTATGTTAGCCAGAACATACCTGTGCCTAATGCATCGCCCCAGTGCTTGGTTTAACGCTCGGAAGGCTTGGATATCGTACCACTCTGATCCTGACAGCAGCCCTCTCGATAAGCGATACATGTTGTTAAACTCTTGTTTGAATTTCACCTGTCAAAAAAATTTGTTAGGAAATTAAAAAAATTACTTGGATTTTTTACTACTCATATAATTTTAAACATGAAGATATAGGAAAAAGAGATGTTTACCTGAACATCTTTAGCATTGGGATATGGAATGCCAACCTACAATTTATCAATCATTGTTAAAATCTGAATAAGTGTATTATGAATTCAAGTGCACACATCCATGTACAAGGTATTGATTTACATGTTCATTTCGTTTGCATTTTGATGCACAAGTATTAACAAACCATGAATCCCTTTCTATGCATCTACACACTTGTTAATTTGGAATTTTTGAAATAAATCAATTTTAAATCCAGTTCTAAAATCTATAATTTTTAAAGTTATGTCATACAACACAATAAAAGATGGTGCAAGATATGAAATTCAAAGGTCAATTCTACAAAACATTCTACCAATTACACAACACTGTAACTGTAAGCATGATTATGATAATTTTCTTTGCATCACGTAACAAGTAAATATAAAGTATTCTCACAGTGATTACGGCTCTGGCGTAGTTGTCAGCAAAATCCATCCCCTCACTGACTTTACCCCGGAATACTGCCACAAACAGGGCACCTGTCTTCCTTCCATCAGCTGAAGAAAAAATAAAAATTTCTAAAGGCTGCATGACCAATGATGAGTTTTTGTGTGTTTTTTTATGGGGGTGGAAGGTTGGGTGAAGGGGAGAGAGACAGAGAGAGAGAGAGAGACTCCTCTGACTATTAGTCTGATAAACTGTAATTGTTTTGTTGTACCTTGATCCTGTGACATGTGTATAGAATCATAGTACTGTCTCATCAGGTCCTCAAAATCTACCCTGTCTGAGGCCCGAGGCTCCACCATCACATCCTTATATTCCCTGATCCGATCCCACAAACCCGTGATCTAAAAGATACAGGTCAATATACAAATAAAACACAAGGAAGGAAAAACATTCCATTTCACACTAATCAATGTCATATTATTTTAAATATCATCTTTGGATCATCAACTGCATCTTTTACAAAAAATACCCAATATGTAATTGCATATTGTTAATATTTGTGGATAATTTAGTTTGCACAGATGTTCATGTCATTAAAAAACTATTTGAATAAATGTAATTCAGAAATTAACTTTTCAAGAAAGTTGTAAATATGTGAGCAATTGACATCCATAAAATGCAATTATTCTACCCCAGTGAAACATTATGAATTCCCAGTATACTGTATAAGTGGAAATTTTAGAGAGACGCAAATTTAGCGATTTGTCCTTAAAAACTGGTAATTTCTTTTTAGCGAGATGTTATTTTAGCGATTTTAAAATGCACATTAAAGAAGCTATTACAAATAAAACACAATTAATTTTTAGGGATATTCAATTTTAGCGATCTAGGCACCCTCGCTAATAATGCCAAAATTAAATCCTTGCTAAAAATTCTACATGTACGGTAATTTCTGTAAGGTACTCACCTCCCACCTCGTCTTCAGTTTACCCAGAGTACTGTAGGAGGGAACAAAACACAGGACACCGTGTGGAACTTGCTGAAACATTAAACACAACATACATGTCAGGTAGCTAGTATCATCAAGTTTTCTCATTGAGAGATTCATTCAGTCTTACAGATAAAGAGACACCTAACTCACCTGGCACACTCTGAGGACCAGTTCTCCCAGCTCGTCCTGAAACTGGAGGGTCTCTACACACCTGTACACCGCCTCCAGAGTCCCTCCCCGGGGCCCCTGACCCACCGCCCCCACCCACACCTGTTTGTCCTCAATCACATGGTTAGCCTCCAGTTTGATGGGAAAGGGAACTCCTAACTCAGACTCAAAGGAGTTGATGGGTGATAGAGTACCACTTGTTAAGACCACACTTCTACACATTGACAGGTCAGAAAAGGCCTTGAGAACAAAAATAAACCATTTTTAAATAATAAGATCCATGTGATACAACATGATACAAAAACATTTGTAAATACTAGCAGAGAGACCGATAGAGTAGCCCTTACCACTGCCGGATTCATGCACCAGAAGTTCAAGGACAGTTGAGTGGTCGGCTGAATAGGGGCACCTGCCAATTACATGTAAATAATATTACTGAACTAAAACCACATCATAAATGGTTCAAAATACATTGCAAAATATTACTTTGTCAATCAAATCATCAGAAGTGATAGGAGAATTTATCTAATTCAGGTGCTTACCTCCCCTTCGCCTCTTAGAATTCAACCACATATCGTCCTGTAATATAACAATAAACAACCTCAAAATGGAGTGTTCAAATGACAAGTATCTATTTTCAGCAGGTTAATTTTTTTATAAAATAAATTACCAATCTACCATTTTAAGTAGGAGAAAACATTGTAGCAGTAAAATGCATCTTCGACTATCTCTAAATAGAGAGCATAAGATCAGGCCACAAAGTATAAGGTACTGTAAATCAGGCACCTGAAACGAACTTTCTCTAACATCTGTATCTTCCTTGACTTATTATCTGTACATGTGACTTTTGTGTGTGATATCGGTGTTGAAGTTCTTTTTTAAGATACAAATAAACGTTTGTAGTACATGTAATGTTGGATTCCAGTACTTGATCAGTGAACAGCTGACAATAAATACCCTACCGTGTTAGCATTCCTGGTGTAGACCGTGGTTTTGACCACGGCCATTTTGTAGTCCGTGACAAACTGAAGGTCGTTCTTGTACAGGTAGGTGAACACCTTAATGATGTGTTCCAGTGTCTGTAAGGTGGCACTGCTGAGCTTTATCACTCGCCCAGACATATCCTTCACTATCGTCTCTTTATCTAGAGCTTCCTCAAATACCTTACTCAGGTGTTTCTGAAAGGAACATTTAGATCTAAGCATTTTTTTTGGTAACATTATGTTATGGTCATACCGTATAAGTGGAAATTTTAGCGAGACACAAATTTAGTGATTTGTCCTTAAAAACTGGTATTGTATTTTTAGCGACATGTAATTTTAGCAATTTTAAAATGCTCACTAAAGAAGCTAGTACAAGTGTATTACAATTAATATTTAGCGTTATTCAATATTAGTAATCTCAGCACCCTCGCTTATAATGCCAAAATTAAATCCTTGCTAAAAATTCTACTTATACAGTAGTATTTTTTTTTCTTTGTACAACAACTAAACTGGTTTAAATGGACATTTTTAGCACATTACTTTTGACAAATTGTAACTTGTTGTTGCATGTTTTTAGTTTTATTTTTTCCTAACGCTTTGGGAAATCTCTAAAAGTACCTGCATTTCCTGGAACTGTTTAGGACCTGCCCCGATTTTCTCCAGTCTGACTACGATATCATAGCTTGACCAGCATTTGTACTCATGGTCAAAGTCCATATTCTGTAAATGATCCTGGTTGTCTCGGATGAACCCAAGGAGTCCTGCACACTACAAACATCGAAAAGGAATAACTATACATCATAATGATGAGGCGTTTATACAAAACATAATGAAAACATAACATGAATACAATATTATGAAATGTTCAACCATTGTGTCACAATGAAAATGTTTAACTATTAATAAATCATATATAGTATAATTATTACACCGAAAAACATTTTGTACAACATAGAAATATGAGGTTATATGGCTAAAAAACATCAGCGATTCTTTTGACTTACCAGCTGCCTCACTCTGAGATGTTCTGCTGTAAGGATCTCAAACTTAACTGTGAAGAAAAACAAAACAGAATGTACAGTGAAACACAGTTATAGCAAACAAGCTTATAATGAAGTCATGCTTACAGTGATTTCCATTTCTTATGGTTTTCAATTCAGATTTGTGCACAGAACTGATATAATCAATTTAATTTATAACAATTTGAAATTGCTGGCCCCCAGTTTTTCACTTCAAGTTTGTTTTTCTGTAATGTATAACATTCAAAACAGGATTCTCTGTAGCTTAATTCTTGGGCATGAGTAAAATTTCATATTTCAATAATTTAAAAAA
Source organism: Saccostrea cuccullata (assembly GCF_032062105.1). Lineage (NCBI taxonomy): Eukaryota > Metazoa > Mollusca > Bivalvia > Ostreida > Ostreidae > Saccostrea > Saccostrea cuccullata. Next base: position 788,398 of record NW_026940631.1, on the reverse strand, counting down.
TTTCTAATTTTAATAAGATTTTAACACTTTCCCTTAATTCCCAAAGTTTCTTACTGAGTTCATCCAGTTCATTGATCGCCTTTTCGAGAATGTCGTCCCCTATTTTCTCCCCGGCCGCTTCCCGAGATGTGTCCTCCATATTGTGGGCCTCATCCAGAATGACAACTTGACCTTTGAGCTGGATCTCCATCTAACATAGAAAATACTCCCAAATAATCCAGAGCATATAACGCAAGATTCAAAGAGTACTCCCAAAGTCTCTAGAGCATAGAAGACCTGATGGTTCTAAGGGATTTACTGTTTACCAACTCTTAAATTTAAGAAATTTCCAAAAGATGCACAGGCAACCCCAGGACACCTTCATTATACTATATTTTCAGGGATTGGTGTTCCATTTGCAATCACTTATAAACCATGAGTACCGGGTAATAGAAATTAAAAAAAAATAATTTTATGTCAGTTCAAATTGTTTAATCAAATAAAAAATATAAATCCAAAACTGTTATCAAAACAGCTATGCCCTTTTCACCAAAATGAGAAATGATAGGTTGTGTTACCGTGTCTCTTATGACTGGGTCAATCAGATAGTTGTACGGACAAAACACAATGTCTGCTCCACTCCTCATATCTCTGGTGGCAAAATACGGACAAACCTAGGAATAAAGCGTAACATTTAGAATGTTCTAAACTTTATATATTGAGGTTTGGACTGTTAACATTAATAATATTCTAGATATTACAATGTAGTCTGAACTTTTGAGAACTGATTTTATGCAATGTTGGGCACATCTGTAACCATATTTATGAGCCTGTGACCTTGAGAGTTTTAGAGAGTCCTACAAAATCCTCGATATCCCACGCCTCAGTTAGGCCATGCTTCTTCATGTAGTCCTGTGTGGCCGGGACTCTCTTTAAACGGTCGTTAAATTTACATCCAGGACCCTGAAATTCAGTATGAATGGTATTCAACTTTTCTAAACATAATCTCATTTTACTCGCAATTAAAGAACAATTTTCTTTTTTTTTTATCTTTGGTGCTGACCTCTGTATATTGCTTTAACTTCAATTTTCAAATTCATTATTTTATACAAAAAAAATTTGTTACCTTAAATTAAGGATTTTTGTCCAACTATTGAATATGCATGATTTTAAAATTTTCATTATCATTAATTTAATTTGTTAAAAATTCTGAAGTGCTTGTAAGATACAGTAGAACTCGTACATCCAGTAATTCCTTACAGCCCTCGTTCTTGCCCCTCATCTGACTGACCGCTGGGTGTATACAGGTGTGTTCCCGTGCCGCCAAAATGGTCATTCTGCAGAAAAGTTGATTAATATTTTAATAAAGATATATAATACACTGACAGAAGGATGGAAGACAACCATGATAAACATTATATGCCCTCACCACATTCATGGTGAAGTCACAGACTGTACAAAACTGACAGTACATGTATCATTGGATATTTTTAGTGGACAAATTTCTCTCCTATCTTCCCATTTTAAAGGTATGTGACCACATGTCCCTATTCACTTTATTAATTTGAAATCTGTTTATTGAAGTATGTTTTGAACCAAAAATGAAGGGAAAAATGAAAACACATAAAATAAATGAAAAATTTTACTTATAATATCAAGTTAATTTCTAAAATTTGATTGGGATTAAATGTCCTTGTAAAATCTTGCCATTTTATCTTTACAGTAAGATTATTAAGTTTCATCAGGTGCTTTGTCTTACATAACTTACTTGACTTCCCTGTAAGCTGTTTTCTTCAACTCTCTGATGATCTGTGCAATCTGTTTATGTGTTCTGGTTCCAAAGTAAATCTTAGGTACCCTGGAAAAGATAAAAAGTAAATCTTATAAACTGTCTGCCCTTTAAAATGAGCTGGATTTATGCAATATTATTTTTTTTATTCTCATTCTGGTCAGCAGTTCAATATTTCTGATAAATGATAGATTTATAGAAGTCACAAGTAACTGAAAAAAATTAAGTTATTTAAGGTAGTCCTATTCTTAGTTTCTGAAAATGGTCAACTACTGAGTAAATGAAAATTTATATAATTATTAAAGGTAATATGTATTCTTAGGAAAATAATGTGAATAAGCTCCAAAAGTACATTTTCTAATTGAAAATTGATCAATAAATATTTTAAGGATAAATATGCATCCAAGTTTTTAGAGAAAGTTACATTTTTTAAAACAATTTCATTATTTAAACTGTTTTATCTTCATCAATTTAATATTGTATGATACATAGTATAAAAAAGTTTGTGCTATTATTTCATCACAAATCACTATAAATTTCAATATCCTGCCAATAAGCACTGGTATCTTTAAATTAAAGGAAATACAAAGAATCTAAACATGTTATAATTTTTTTTGAATTATTATGGGCTGCAAACATCAAATTTTTACAAGATCAATTCTAAAAGATCAAAAACCTTCAAAGATGTGAGTATTTATAAACAGTGTATGAAACAAATATTGTTGCATGAAATGATTTCCAGTTGAAGCTTCACTCATTCTCTCTAAGTAAATACACTGTAAATTCAAATATTCCAGCTAATGGCTTTAATTTTCTCAAAGTAAATTGATTTCTTTAAATTTCAATTTGTGCAGTTTTATTGTAAATATTTCCCCTCAATCAAATTGATTTTATGTAAATATCAATTTGCAGAGTATTTTAAATGATACTTAAATTGCAAAGAAAAGAAGAAATGAAGTTTTATGTGTTGTTAGTAATCTAATGTTTGGTAACTCAGAGCCGCATATACAACATTATATAACATTTAGAATCTGACACATTGTCAATTTTAAATGTATTTTATCTACAAAGCAATCCAGCTCCACGCATAAACTTAATCAGATGGGAAAATGAAGACGTCAGTTTCATTGGCCCTTCAATATCTCTTACTTGGACTATTGGCTCATTATCTGTAAATCTGACAGTGCTGATCAAGTTAAATACTGCATCAGCATACATCAAAACTATTCAGAGGAAAAAAACACCATTCAAAGTCACCAACTTAATTAAGTAATGTCATAGTGATTTCCTTTATGCTGGGATGAAAGCCGTATTGCTGCAATTTATCGGACTACTGCTGTAACAAGCCTCACTAAACATCCATCGCCCATTTCCTGACAAGGACATCTTCAAAGATTCTTACACAATTGGTGAAAATGACCACGCTAAACTCCCCAAATGGCCTAATTCTATTTCCCCATCTAGCCAATTTTGCTTTCCCTTGTGCAAAAAGCAATTGGATTTGAAACCTATAATGTTGTCAATTTCATTTCTGTATCTCTGGCAATCTGTGATTATTTGGTTGGCCAAACACTGATTTCGGAGATTACAGACCCCAAATCAAATCATCTAGCCAGTTTCAGCCTTTTCCCCCTTTAGTTCCATTTCACTTTTATCCATTACTTGGCCTTAATAAAATCATTTGTTGTTCTAAATCACATCACTGGGAGTTTTATTATTCTAATTAACCAAAAACTTTGAGGCCCTTATGATATGAACACAAAATCACAGATGGAATTTAAACATTTACTGTATAATTCTGTATAATAATAAAATACTGGGAAAAACAAATATTTGTTAACCAGAATAAAACCTCAAATGGAAATAATACCCCCCAAAAAGTCAATATATATATACAAAACATAAAATTACATACAACATGTACAAGGATATGGATTTTTTAACTCCATTTTACAAGCATCAAAATTGTCATTATTTTAAAGAAGCCACCAAGAGACAAAAACCCTAGAGATATATTGAGAGCGATTTTCTGATCAGAGTCTGCTAAGGACCTGCTTAAGATGAGTGGCAGCTAGGTCTATCTGAGAGTGACAGGAGCTTGGGAGGTTCATGAATAATGTAACAGGCCGTCAGCGAGGTGCTGGCAGTCCACGAAGCCTCTGGGGAGAGACTGCGGGGCTCAGTAGAGACCGTACAGAAATCACACGTTGGTGGCCCAATCAATCAAACACGACCCGGCACCTTGGAGTAGACAAACCTTCTGTTGCCTGACAAGCGAGGTGTGAACCCGTATTTATCATCGCACATTTATTGCTAAAAACATCACCAATGTTTCAACCTCCGTGTCACATTGTTTACAAATGAAGTAAGCCCACATGTTGGGTGGTCCTGTCTACCTAGTTTATCATGATCAAATTAATTAATTCAAATCATGTGTAAATTTACATGTAATGACTTCTCATTGTCTGAAGCCTCCACCGTGCAATGTGTGAGTGATTTACCATTACACAAAATTTCGGAGAAAAGGGGAAGGTAAAAACAGACATTTTAACGACCATTTACGCAGGTAAAAGATAATAATATCTTAATAATGAGTAAATTATTCTGGAGACAAGTGATACGTTTATAATGTCATTCCCTGGGCTGATGATGACACTTTAGATTTAATGTCACAATTTATTAGAGAGAGGTAAGTAAATATACATATACCTACATGCCTCGTTTGCTTTATTACTCATTTACAAGAAAATATAATCTATTAAAATTAGCTTATGACCCTGACATCAGCATATGACCTACAAAATAACAGTTACCTGAAAGGTTAATATCTGAACCCTGCCGCATGTACCTTGTACATCTAATGAAGGTATTTTTCTTGAAAGAATAATCTTATTACCGAACAACTAAAACAATAACACTGGACAAGGTAAAGGAAGCTAATGATATTATATATAGAAAACAAGGGAACCTTTCCTCCTTTTTCAACCCCCCCTCTCCTTCCTTCCCTCATTGCCCTGGGGTCATCCTTGGTGCATGTCATATTTCTTGCATTTAATTTTTTTAAAATCAACTATAATACTGTTCTCTTGTACAACTCCTGAAAAATCATCCAAATTAAAATAGCGGGGTTGTCCCTAAGAATTGAAATAGAAGGGACATTTAGAAATTAGAAGGGGATCTAGCGTTTCCCTTATAATTGAGAGTTTTGGTGGAATACCAAAATAAGTGGGTGATTACATCACAATAGGCAAGGAAATTCCCTGGCCCCCAGGTCCTAGGGGCAGCCCTGAAATAATATGGTGTTTACTTTTTGCTGACAGTGAGCATTTCGAAGAATATTTGCATTGCAGATCATCATATTTGATGATATTTGAAACATTCAGAATCACACAATTGTTTCTGTATCACTTACTTCATGGGTTTAGGTTCATAAGGCCTAAAATAAAATATTGTTTGTTTGCTGTTGCCGACCAACCCATTGAAAATGCATCCGACCCAAACTTTTTTTTAGCAATTTTGTAATATTATTTTTTTCTCAAATTTTTCAGGATATTAAAACTGTTTCATTTTCAATTTTTGTCTTCATCAATCATTAGTTTATACAAAGAGTGCAGCTTATTCATGTATAGTAGGCCTATGAAAAACTCTATTTTATGTTATCTAACAAAAATCTGGAACAATTTTTTTTTCAAAAAAAAAAAAAAAATTCCCTCCCTACCTACCCAGACTAAAAATTATAGGTCGGCAACTGCAAACAAAGAATTTTTTAAGCTTGGCCTAAGATACAAGGTTTACTTGATTCTGTTATAGAGGTCTGTATCACTTACTTTCTAGCTTTAGGTCCATCACCAGCACAACACGTACAAGGTTTACTTGATTCTGTTAATTTCTAACTAGATAGAGGTCTGTATCACTTACTTTCTAGCTTTAGGTCCATCACCAGCACAACACGTACAAGGTTTACTTGATTCAGGAGATTCCATATTTTTGGCAGCTTCATCAGCGGGGGATGAAGTCTCATACGAAATAGGAAGATGTCTTCTGGCATTCTATAAATAGATTGATATTATCATAAAATGTTTTTCTAAAAATATATATATGTCGAGTTAATGGACTGGAATTTTGCATTCAATTTGAACAATTTTTCTGCTATCCTAAGGTCAAAGGCCAAGGTCAACACATGTACACAGCATAATGGCATATTACAGTTTTACGTCTTACAACACCAAGTCAAAACTGTAAACCAACACCTCAAAGTTTTAACATGAAGATCTAAGAAATAGACAACATGCAGGATAAGATAGGGTCTTGATCTAAGATGTTATGCCCAAGTAAATTTATTTCAGTCATTTATTTATTTTTTGCCTAAACTTTTAACTTTGGGCAATTTAAGGATGTATTGGTGTCTTGGTGATTTGTTTATTTCCTGTTGTACTGCTATAACAGTTTCTAGGGCTGGGACGATATATCGAGATATATGAGAGGGCAATACGCATATCGATACATATGAAGAAATATCGAAATATCGCCCAAAAAAAATCTGACATCTGTATTTCTTTAACATTTGGGGTTCCATATATTAAAAAAATAAGCTAAATATACATATAGATATGAAGAAAATAATAATTCACACTACTTGAGAAAAATATTTTTGTTTTACAACATATAAACAACTATTTTAAATGAATTTTTCATATTTGCAAAGAAATAATTTTATTTCAATGCAAAAAATTTTTTATAAGCAATTAAACATATTGTGATACATATTGTATCATGGCTCAAATATCGTGATACGTATCGATATAGAAAAAGTTGTATCGTCCCATCCCTAACAGTTTGCATTGCAGATGTGTACATTAATTAATTGTAAAAATATGTATATGCTTGTAATGCACTTAATATTTTTAATACCATTACAAACATATCCTTAATCATGTGTGGACAGTAACGTTAGCCTAGTGGCAGAGCGTTAGCTTCATGATCGGGAGGCCCAGGTTCAATTCTCGTTTGTGGCGCCGTGTCATACCTAGGACGTAACCATAGGTAGTGACTTTCGCCAAGCACTCAGCATCAGAGGAGAAAATCACAGGTCTTTCAGATATGACCTTAAAAACGTAGGTCCCGTGTCACGGTTGCATACTTGCCAACTCACCCGATTTCGTCGGGTCACACCCGATTTTTCAGCCCGTAACCCGATTATTTTTTATGACCCGGCGGGTCATGCTTATCACCCGATTTTTGCCAAACAACCCGAAAATCTCCCGATTTCCGGATTTGGTTCGTAAATTAGGTTGCACTTTTAACTTCCAGTTAAAACCCAAGCTTAACTAAGATCTACGCGTAAACAATGCCGATGGATTAATTATCAGTGCAGGTGTAAACAATTAACTGGGTGTTGTTTTGACAATTCAATGTTTGAAGTCAATCAAAATGGCTTCCGATAGAACTAGATCGTTATCAGGGCCAACAGGAACAAATTGAACCAAACACATGTCTCTGATTGAACCAAGAAAAAGAGAAACGATATTTATGTACATATCTAGGAATCTTGGGGAAAAAACTTTCATTCTAGATAAAATAAAGTGATCGAAGACAGTGTAGGCCTAACTTCACATTTAAAACATATTTACATTAGTTAATTAGTTAAGAGAGAGGAAAAATAACTTCAAAACTGAAATTGGTATATTTTCAAATTTAGCAGAAACTGAAACGTGAAAAGGCTTTAAAAAGAAACACTTATATACTTCTGAATCAGGTCAATATTGAAATATGAAACCTTCAATTCTCATTTTTAACATGTAAATTAAATCAAATTATATATGAATTTTTTTGTCATAGTAAATTAAATCCTTTTTCAATAAAAGAATTCTCAATACACAAATACTTTGTATATTATATTATAAAATTTAATCATGGTAATTATGTCGTGAATGTCGTTACGCATTATGACCAGATTTTTTACTTTCCAAATCTGGTCATGACCAGATTTTTACATGCTGGAGGTTGGCAAGTATGCACGGTTGGCGTTGGCATGATAAAGACCCCTCAATGCTCAATGGCCCTGAGTGCCTAGTATAGATCTAAATTTGAAGCCTTTCACCGGCATACGGTGACGTCTTTACATGAGTGAAAAGTTCTCGAATGGGACATTAAACAATATACAATCAATCATGTGAACATGAAAACCTGAAGATTCAAATCAGGGTCTGACAAATCCCATTGCCCGACGCCCGGGACTAGTGAATTTTAGAGGCGGGCAAGTGAATTTTTAATAGGCACTTGCCCGTTGGCAAGCGACTTTAAAAAAAATCAATCAATAAATATTTTTAAAAATGTCGTAGTTTTCCACGAAATTAAATTATTTTGTTGTAAGAGTTATCTTCCTTTGTTTGTCACACTTCATATGCAAACCAGTTTAATTGTGTCATCATTATGCAATTCATTACACGTTTTACCAAAAGTTTTAAGTACATGTATTTTAACTTACTTAAAAGTGACAATCTGGCATTAGAGAAATGGAGAAAGTTTTGACAGTTATGAGGCCGAAAAATATCCAAAGCTGATGATAAGTACATCGTCCATAACAGAGTTAGTGAAAAACTCAGTACAAAATCGTCTAAGCATACCAGGTATGAGAAAAGAAAAAAAAAACAAATGTCCGAAACCATTATTTTAAACAAATAGCAGATATCATGACTATAGCTGAAATATGATAGCAATTTTACGTCTCTACATGGGTGGAAAATTCTCGAACGGGACGTAAAACAGCATACAATCAACCAACAGATTGCATGGTACGTAGTACTTAATGGCAGGTGGTTTTTAAATGTCACCAATATTCAAAACAACAATCCTAGGTTGCAAAATTTTTCGATTTAGAGACAAATTAATTCATTATGATGAATATAAAGAGCTGGTAGGGCAAGTAAAAACTGAAGTAGAGCAAGTGAAATTTGACCATGCACTTGCCCATGGGCAAGTGCTTGAAAAATGTATTTGTCAGCCCCTGCAAATCTTAGATGCTTTCAAATTATCATCATGCCATATTGATATCCAGTAAAAAGTTAAGTAAAACATATCAGAGTTCAGACAATTACTTACAGTGACCTTTAGTGTGACAGACCACATTACATGTTAGAGACAATTTAGATTCTGAATCTTACTGCAGTAAGTTATGTTTGCAATTAATACCAATGTATAATTTCTCCTTCCTACTGCATGAGTGAATCAAACTTGAAGTTTGTCCTTGAGGGAAATTCATACATACAATAATGAACTCATCTACTTGTTAATAAATATAATAACATCATAAATTTTAAGTGGTTCAAATATTAAATCATATTGCAAATGTATGAGGCTTCTTGAAAACTGTTTTTATTTTGATATTTATGGGTGTCAATCTCAATCCATGTTTTGTTGTAATTTTGCAGTTTGAACATTAAAATGAGCTTTAGACCTTATTGCTCACAACTGTATAAATATTAATCCATTATTGAGCCTGAATGTCAAATAAGTAAAAAGTAAGTCCTAAGTACAAGAAAGTTACTTGAGCACAGTTTTAATCAGATCAAAAAGGAGTTTTCCACTTAAGTATAGTAGCTTGGTCCCTTTTTTCGCCCTTATTTTACAGAATATACTTGAGGATATGGAATACTTTTTATTTTCATGGTGTATAACATAGTATTTCTGATTAAAATTTTGTACAATCATTATTAATGATTTTGAGTATCAAGAAATAAAAGCCAATTTTCAACACCTACTGCACATACAAATTCCGGAACATTTTCTTTCGGACTTAGTACGGTTTTTCTATTATATTCACATGGGTGGAGACATTTAAATTAGGTACTATATAAAGGAAGACCGTAGTGAGCGTTAACGTGAGATAAGAAATAATTACAGTGTTGTAGGGGTTATAAAATGTTCAATAAGCTTGAATTTTATTTTGCGCAATTCGTATTCTTCTTAATTTGGCGTGGGTGAGTGGTCTTCTTTTTGTTCTTGAGGTATTTTTGGTCTGAAAATCCCCTAATCACTTTTCTGCATCTATCAAATATATTTACCACTATACTAATTTTCTTCCATATGACAATTTAAAAAGTACAAGCGATCGAATAATAAATTACGGTAAATACACACAGAAATACACTTCCTTTCCTTTGTAAAGGGGGAGCTGAGAAAAAATAAACAATAAACCTGAACAGAAGTTTGATAAATTTAAGCAAAATAAAGAGTTAACGCTTCTAAGCTTAAAAAATCGATTATGTAGGAGTGGGCATTAAACTTTTACTCATTTTTATTTGAAAAATAAAACAACAATTTCAATCTGTGTTTATAACTAAAGGCGTAAGAAAGATTTTTTTTGGGGGGGGGGGGCTAAAGTTTTATGGGTTACCCCCTCCCCCTGATACTACATTCCTGATATGTATATTTATTTCTTAATTTTGGTCTAAATTCCGCAATAAATTTTCCGATTTACTTATCGATTATTGTTTAAAATATACATGGCGTGTAGAAATCGCGTAATATACATGTGTATAATCACTTCAACAACAGTTGTTGAATAATAAAAACATAATTATTATACTTTTTAGGATTCTTAATATTCTTAATAAAAAATATTACAAGATTGATTAATGAAATTCAATCTCAATATTCATCTACTTCATTGCATTAATACATTCGAAGTTTTGTCCGAGTTTATATGCACCCAAAACGTGACAAAAGTGGAAGGTGTCTTTGAATATTGAAGTGGTCAGTACAGTGCATTTGTTTTTATAGACTGACTAAATGTGAAGAAATTGTAATGTCTTTGGTATTTTTGCTTGTTTTTTTCTTTTTCGCAAGAAATTGATTAAATGTGTATTTATATACATCTACTCACGAGTACATTATTGTGTTGTTCGCAGTGACCAGCTAGGAAACTTGCAATTACATTATTAAATTAAAATATGTCCATGAAACTGTCCATTGGAAGTTTAAAATGAGTAATATTCTTCGAAGCCTATAGAACCTTCTTTTGAATTTTAAAAAATAAAAGCTGGTGACTGCACTTTTCAAATACAAGCTACATGTGTCGCTTCTTAGAGAAAACACGCTTTCCGGAGGTATTCACCTGCACGGCGGAATGGAATCACGTGACATATTATCTATTCTTAGCAGGTCAACAAGGGGTTAATCTTATGTAAATGTACTCACCAAACAGATTCAAAACCATGCTACTTTTAAGTAGCAAACATACAGCGCAAGGTTGTTCAACAAAGATATTTTGACACAATGTGTATTGATATAATATACATATCATATTTTAATCTCGTCTTTGAACAAATCTGCGCTCGATGTTTACGAAAGCTGAGAAGTAGGTACCTGTCACAAATTTCTTTTGATATTCATGAAAATCAAAGGACCCCACCATGAAAACACAGCTTCGCGTGTTGTCTATTTCAATTATTTAACATTTTTAAACTTTGATGCAAATACTACAGACATGAGAGAATAATAAAATTTACTTTTTAAGTGTCTTAATGAAAGTTTTAAATTTGAAGAGTAACCGGGGACCACAAATAATGCCTTATTGAGACTTCTTTATCTAATACTAATTTCTGATGAAATCATTTGTCTAAATGCAATAATATGTGTTATTTCTGTACCAAATTTTACTGGTCTAAAACCAAAACTACAGAGTAAAAAAACCAGAAGTCTCTGTCGAGACTGTAGCTCTACTGGTTTATACCTAAAACAAAGGAAGAGAAAAGTAGCAGTTGGGACTTGAGACTTTAAAACAGCTATAAGTAAAAAAATAATCCTTGCCACTCATCAAAATAAAAACCTATGCACATAATTAGGCCAAAAAAAATTAATTAATTGTTTCTCGGGCCAAATTTTTAAAATTTTGATGAGGCAGGCAGGTTTTTTTTTTTTTTTTTTAATAAATTTCAAAAGGCATCAAATGTAGAAATAGCTTGTTGTGTTACTTTTTTATTGTGTATTTAATAGCATATAATGAAATACAAAAGCACAGTTTATTTCCCTCTTTTCTTTGTTTTAACAGTTTCTTTAAGATTAACATGTTTCCTTTTCAAAGGAAGAGTTTTTGTAGAGGAACAATTAAGACACATGGGATATGCCCCTGCTTCATTTGCAGCTCATCTTCCTCACCACAGTGAAAACACAAGTCCTTGAAACATCCTGAACTGAAATATGGAACTTCTAATGACATTTCACATGTTAAGTTGGCCCTGGTGAAACATTTGTCTAATAAAGCATTCACTTGTGGTGTTCTGTTATCGGCAGTCTTAAGTTCTTGCAGGGATGACCCACACGTATATTGAATTAACTGCTGAATGCGCTCTATAGTGGCCATTTCCTGCTCTGACAATTTGTTAGCAGCATATACTACACAAGGTTTTTCACATTCTGTACAAATAAACACACACTTTACTGTTTTTGCTGCTTGCGCACTTGGGGAAAATGGTATCCCATGACCTGGATTCGCTGTAGCCCTTTGCTGAAGAGATGGCCTGTGCTCCTCCGTAGTTTCACTACCATAAACTTCATCAAATGACTTGTAGTGCCCATCTTCACCTATTAAAAAAAGCATCCTTTTTAAAATTGAAATCTGTAACTTGTATTTCATGTATTATTCTATTCATATTTCAAATATCTCTCTACACTGATCTTTATTTTCTATAAAAATTATTTGAAAATACACATATATCATAAGCTGAAACTTTAAATACGGTACCGGGTACTCAGTATTGGGTCTGGAAATCGATGTAACTGCTCAAAAACCTCAGGAGGCAAGCGTGGCCTAGTACAGATGGAACAACTTGGATCAGCACATTTTTTTATTAATGCAAAAGGAGTAAGACCTGGATGTAGTACAATGTTCTAAAAAGGCTTTTAACTCTGGCCTACAAAGTTAGAGCAAACTGTTTTAATAAATGTATGTACTGTACATTATCATTCTAAACTTCAGAACAAAAATTTATTTTCTGAACCAATACTTACTGTAAATCTTATGTAACGTCCGAATAGAGACACTACTTCTGATAAGTGCACTGAAGGCATAACACGATCAAATGAATCTGTTTTAGAGCGACCGACTTCTACAGTACAAGGGGATTAACAACTTTTCTGGGAAAGTGAAAAATTCCAAGTCCAACTTGCCACGTTTCAGGTCTTCGTAAAATTCCCCCACTGAACAGCTGTCGCTAAACCCCCCAATTATACTCCATGGTAATATTATGGACGTTCCACTCACAATCTGAGCTGATAACAGCGACATGATCGATATATCCCGCGAAAAATCACGTTCTTTCATTTTATTCCGAGTCACTTAAGCGTTTGTTATTGTTTGGATAAAAGAAAAAAACCTACAACGATAAGATACGAAAATTCCGGAAAAAATATAATGGTAAAAAAAGTTGATGCGGCTCTGATTTTACCGATGCGGCGGTGCCTGAGAAACAATTTATTAATTTTTTTTGGCCTTATGTACCTTAGTATAGTCTACTTGTGTGCCAAGTTATATTGAAATCGGACCAAAAGAGTAGGAGGAGTAGCATTTTGAAAGAATTTCACAGAAATTTTTATTTTTAGTAACCATGGCAACACCGTTCATCAAAATCAAAAACCAATGCACAGAATTATGTATCTTAGTGTAGTCTACTTATGTGCCAAGTTATATTGAAATCGGACCAAAACTTTAAGAGGAGTAGCATTTTGAAAGAATTTCACAGAAATTTGTATTTTTAGTAACCATGGCAACACCATTCATCGAAATCAAAAACAGATGCACAGAATTATGTATCTTAGTCTAGTCTACTTGTGTGCCAAGTTATATCAAAATCGGACCAAAATTGTTGGAAGAGTAGCATTTTGAAAGACTTTCACAGAAATTTCTATTTTTAGTAACCACGGCAACACCGTTCATCGAAATCAAAAACCAATGCACAGAATTATGTATCTTAGTGTAGGCTACTTGTGTGCCAAGTTATATTGAAATCGGACCAAAACTGCAGGAGGAGTAGCATTTTGAATAATTGTTTACTGACAGACAGACAGCTAGACAGACGGACAGACAGACAGATGGACGGACGACGGACGCATTACTATCGCATAAGCTCTTCTGGTCTCTGACCAGTAGAGCTAAAAATAACTAGAAAACTGACCAGTCAGCAAGGGCCCCGCCATGGGTAGAATTATAAGAGTGCAGCTTATGGAATGATTCAAAAATATATGACAAATAAGAAACAGCAATTGTATTTACCGTTACATAAGGCAGTAAAGAACAACTCAACACTGAATGTATATCTAAACAATAATGAAGCATGTGTTACATAAAATGCCAGCCTTCAATGAATGCAAATACATACCATGAAGGCTTGACCTTAACTTCAAAACAAACAGCAGTTGCAGACTAAGGTTTTCATTAATCATAAAGAGACAGATAAAGATAAGCCTTCTACATTTTCTGCAGCAGACTAGATAATTAATCCCAAGGGATTAATTGTACTTCTCTCTTATCACTTTCTTCTGAATTTATAATAAGAACTTTTTCAGTAATGATAGACTGAGGTTTTTATCCTACTACCTTAAAAATTAATAATATTCTTGAATTTACATAAAGCAAGAAAAAAAAATACATAAATAAAAAAAATATATATTTACTTTAATCTATTTTTTTGTTTTAAGAATTCAATGAAATCAGAACTCAATGTGTAGGGTATTTCAACAAAAAAACAGTAAAAACATTAATACTTCAATCCACTTAGATGGACTTAACTTCAAAACAAACTTCAATTGCAGACAGAGGTGGTAATTAATCTCAATATGACAGATAAAGATGATGCTTTGGATTTTCTTCAGGAGGAAAGCTAATTAATCCCAAGGGACTCATTCATTGCAGTATTCAGTTTACAATGGGAACATTTTCAGAAGTTATCTCTCTTTACCAATTCATTCTTATATAAAGTTAAGGAATCTACCCCACCAACCCAGCTCCAAACCAGAGGACATAGAGAAACAAACTTAGCATCAAAATATGTCTTTTTGCCTACTGAACTACCATACCAAATCTGAACTTAATTGGGCTACCATAAAAAAAGTTATTCGGAAAAAACAGAAAATTTGTGAACGGAAGAATGACAGACGGACAGACAGACGGACAGACAGACAGACAGACAGAGTGATTACTATAGGGCACCCGCAAATCCTTGCGGGGCCCTAATAATACAAACTAAATGATCACCAATAAATTATTCATTTCATAAACATAGAATACAGTTTAAAATTAAAGCTGAACATGATTCGTAAAAGGAATTTGTCTGCCATATTCAACAGGACTCTCCCTATATCTGAGGACCCCTATCTAAAGTCAGTGTTCAGTGTAACCAATTGTCCCTCATGTAGACGGAGGTATGCTTTACAGCACTCGGTAGTGACAAAAAATAACTGTGCTTCTTCTAATGCAGGAGAGTAAGATGCCAGAGAGACTTACACCAGTTGCACAAGTCAGTGCAGTATACAAACATAAATACATGTAACTGCAATAAAACGTAAACAGCTAATGCAAGATAACCAGCACGAACATGGGTAGCCATTCCAGGCCGATACCCTTGACAATAAAGCAGTCATACGTAGCGAATGCCAACAGTATACCCTGGTGCTGATATCGTAGATAGTAATATCAGAAACGGTGTATGCCTATTTACGAGTCGTGTTCAGCTTTAACAAGTACGACTTAGCTCTTTACCTGTTTAAGGTTTCCAGGTGTTCTAAAATTACCTGGCTGCTGGAAATCCTCGTCATCATCGTTATCACCAAAACCTGAGGGGCTGGCAGAAATAGCATCCAGAACACTTTCTGTAACAACAAAGCAAAAGTTATACAGATAATGCATTCTTTTGTGATATTCTCTAAATCTGCATTCATTTGCGACATTCTCTAAATCTGTATATCAACCTGGTGAGATCATAAGATAACAAACATTTATTTTTTAACTATACTCACTAATTCTGACATAGTTCTCTATAGATTTTTTCAACACTACACTCATTAATTCTACACTTGTTCTCTGTTTATTTTTACACTATACTTAATCATTCTGGTCTAGTTCTCTGTTCATTTTTACACTGTACTTAATCATTCTGGCCTAGTTCTCTGTAAATTTTTACACTACACTCACTCTTTCTCACATAATTCTCTGAAGATTTATTTTTACACAATACTCACTACGTCTGGCCTTTTCCTCTGAAGATTTATTTTCACTCTCTTTTCTTTTTTCACCGTTACAAGTGCAATGTGTCTTAGTATCTGTTTAGAAATTGTACATATGACTAGTATGCTTCCACTAATAAATTTAATTAAAGCAAATTTTTTTGTGGTCTGACAAATAAAAAATCATCAAAGGTATCTACTTTCTATCAAACAAACCTTTGTCACTTGAATTTAAGAGCTCCTTTTCCCTTTTATCTGAAAGTAAAGTAAATGCATACTTTAACTGGAGTTATTTTACACTATCGCATTCTTTGGTCTACATTGAACAATAAATTTCTTTCAATAATAACAATATTTAGAGAATGTGAACTAGCC
Organism: Saccostrea cuccullata; assembly: GCF_032062105.1. Taxonomy (NCBI): domain Eukaryota; kingdom Metazoa; phylum Mollusca; class Bivalvia; order Ostreida; family Ostreidae; genus Saccostrea; species Saccostrea cuccullata. Next base: position 772,035 of record NW_026940631.1, on the reverse strand, counting down.
TAACAATTCAAGTCTTGGCTATATTATGTGTTGTAACACTGTTGGCTGGATTGTAGCTACTGTTTTCTCCTAATTAGTGTCCAGTTATTGAAGTGAAAGAGGAAGGGTTTATGATTATTTGGCCAAAAATGTGTCTAAAATACTGGAAGGAAACAGGACCTTTCTATCAATTTACTGTGTGTAATGCAACAAGTATTATATGTGACAATTTTTATCTGTGAAATGCTAATGAGATAGAAAGATGGTCCAAGATGATTAATATTCAAGATCTAGCTTTCCTGTTTTATTCACCTTATGAAATATTTTCCTTTCAAAATATTAAAATTAAATGTTTTGCTCATTGAAGAGGCAAATATATACTGGCAATCTGTGATTAGTAATATATGTAAAATAGAAAATATGAATAAATGACAAATTTGAAAAAAAATATATATTTTCTCGATTTGAGGAAGAAATATTGGATCAAAGGATCAATTTCATAGTTGAAGAAGGAACATCATATTTAAGTACTAAATTTAAACACTTTTTGAGATTCTGTGTGTCTCTCCAGACCATACCAACAATGAAAATTTAGCCCCCTCAAAATTAGTGATTTCACAGTACTTTAAATTTTGTCTACTAACTGTACTCTGCAGTCTGCCAGGCCAATGCAGAACACAACAGGGCCAAACTTTTGCCACTGCCTGTAGGGCTCTCCAAAAGGCAGTTCTCCCCTCTCTCTATCCCTTTGATCACCTGTAATTTAAATTTACATTTATTATAATAAGGAGGTAAATAATTATGTCCCTTGTACTTTATGATAATGAAAAAACAGAAAACCACAGCTCAATATAAAATGGAGAATAAAACTGATGATAAGTTTGATTTATGTCTTTTAAATGGCTGTGTGTAAAACTACAATATGTTTTTCATTACATGTACTACATGTACTTTTATCTCTATTTGAAAATGACAAAACAAAGTTAATGTGTTAATTACATTTCACCTCTGACATAGACGGCTTAAAACTAAAACTGTTTGTAAGAATTAAGAAATACATTAACCGACAATCATCAGTTATTGAAATTAGGTGAGATTCTTCATGTACATTCAGACTTCCCTTACTTCTTCCCCGTTCTTCGTTGTTGTTGTTGGTTGGTTTCTTTTTTTTGCGTGTGTGTGTTTTTTTTTAATGTAAAAGAGGACTCTTGGGATTGGATGCCTATATATTTTCCATAAAATTTATCAGAGGAAAATATGATTTTACATAAAATGTTCTGCATATATCCTTTTTATCTGACTTGTGGTTTATTTTGAATTTTATCCTGTCATTTACAAGAATTTCTAAATAAATAAGAGGATATACAGGCCAATTATTTTTAAATCACTTGATTCTAGTATAAGGATTCTCTGACAGATTTTCTTTGAATAATTAAAATAAGTAAGCACTAATCTTCAAAAGACACTACAAGAGAATGATACATATTAATTAAAGAAATGGCATATTGATCATAAAGTTTTTAACATCAACCACAGAGATCCTTTCTAGTTGAATAAAAATAAGATCAAAAGATTGAAAATTCAAGAAATGTGAATTTTCATTGTAACATATAAGCTATAATTATTTTATTTTCCACTTCCATTTTATTTTCCATATCTACATGATCTATAAGCCCAGTTGTTTTAGACCATAAAATGAGATCATCATGACTGCATGGAGCTCTCACACTTGTAATTGTATGGAATATTATGAGGCAACTGTATTACACAAGCAATATCGAGCTGAACATAGTAATTTCATAAATGTTTATACAGAAATTCAAATAAAAACCTATTGCAAAACTTAAAGAATCTTTTTTTTTTAAATTATTAAAATTTAATAGTTATATATTTGCTTCATAATTTTTTAAACAAATATTTTAATAAGGGAAGGGGGAGAATACCCGCTAAGGTGTATGCATTCCTTGACAGGAAGTTGAAAATTTGAAGCAAATTGACATGTCCAGGCTCCAGCCAATCTTAACAAACTTGTTTCTGATAGATTTAACTAAGCTCCCTAATTCATATATACAGTAAGAACTTGATTATAATGAAGTCACAGAAACTTTGAACTCTGTCTTCTTATAAAAACAAAACTCTTCATATCTCTTATCAGTGCAAACTCCTCTACAAGATTCATAAAAGGTTCCTTCTAGCTGAAATGTCCTTTAATGAAAGTTCATTTTAACAGAGTTTTACTGTACATGGGTCTAGTACTTACTTTCTCCATCATACTGAACTGGGAGGGGTAGGGCTTACAGGGGAACACCACCTCCACCCCATGAATCATCTGTCTCTTCTCAGTGGCCATTTCTGCCCTACAATCAAAACAATAAATAAGTAATCATTTCAGTCAGAAAGGGTCAAGGGCTATCAATTTCATAATTTGTTGAAAACATATTTGCTCCGACATCATAAACATGTACTTTTAAAATTTGTCTGCGTAGCGATATAAATTCTCAGAGGAATTCATTTTCACCATTTGATTTTGATAAAAAACTTATAAATAAAAAGTTATAGCCTAACATCAGAACTGATGGGGCTTTCCAATATACTTTTAAAGCTGTACTGACTTATTAAAATCCTTTTCCAAAAAAATTTAAGATTGTTGTCACAAAGTTGCATAAATGTTAACATGAATAGGTGGATCAAACAATTTTTTTTCCTTTAATAGATAAAGAATTTTTTTTAGATTTTCATTGAAGAATGAAATGTTATTTAATTGATATTGATTTTTTTTTCTCTGAAATGCATATGGCAAGTTGTCATATACTGTATACAAGGACATTTTCGCCCAAAAGTCATTGTATAGCTCTAGTAGGGTGTATGCCCTAACCTTACCAGTTTCACGACTCTTGGTCCTTGTTTTATGCACAATACTGTAAACACTATCCTGTATTATTGGCATTAGCTTTCACAATAACATTGACAGAAAAGTGAAAACGGGGCAAATATGTTTGCAAGTCTGAAAGGGCGAAAATAAAGAAAGGCGAAAATAACCCTGTATACAGTATGCTGATGTCAGGCTACAAACAAAAAATAATATTGTCAGCAACCAAAATATGCAACTTGTTCAATTTTATATTGAGAGCATACAATCTTTTTTTCATTGTGTGGTCCATCTTACAGTCATGGATATTTTCAGGCTAATTAGGTTCCCATGCTTTATTTAGGATGAAAACACAAAACGCTAATATTTTAAATGGCTCCATATGGCAATATTGTCATAAATGCAGCATGTCCAGTACAATCAAAAAACTATATATGCGGTATATTGCAAAAAAAACTATACTTTGAAAATCTCTTGAAATGTGCTGAACTGTATAAATTGTATGAGAAAGATAAATTAACAAAATATATTATAGTTTCAAAGTAGGTTATTGACAATTCTAATGCAATTGCTTTGTAAAACGCTTTTTGATTGGCTAATGCACTGATGTTTGAAGCAGTAAAACGATAGCATTAACATGAGTGAAAGCCTTTCATTGTGACGTCATAATAGAGCAACGCAAAAACACGATGCTCCGTTATGTATTTTTATATAACGAAACTCAACAAATAAGACGTATATAACAAACAAAATGCATGGATTGCATTAGAATGGGAATAACTAACCTTCTAATTTGGTATTTGTGACTGTCAATGCTGATTTAACGATCACAAACATCCGTTTTACTGGCTCCGCTTACGCATCGCTGGTAAAACTCAGTTTGCGACCATTAAATATTAATGATGTTCCAATCATCGATTATAATCGAAAATCAGTCAATTGCTGGCATAATTAACTCTCAAAATATATTATATTTTTATTCAAATCGAGTTATTCTCTTTAATGCAATGGTTTTGTAAAACGCTTTTTGATTGGCTACGATTGCCTATTAAGTTATTTGTGTATCGTAATGGCACAGACAAACAGACATGATATTAATACCTGGGTAACAATGCACATTCACGGGTATGGGCATATTTTTATATAACGAAACCATGCAACAAAGAAGACGTATATAACAATGATAAATGCATGGCTTTTCCCGAGACTCAGATTATTCAACTACACCTGGGCCACCACAGAAAGTAGTTATTTGCCCATTCTTATCATTTAATAAACTAAATTGACAGACTTTGTAAATGTCCAATTTTAATTGATAATTAGTTAGTTACAGCAGTCGGATCATTGACTATGAAATTCTTACCGATTCCAATCACTAGTAAATATGTTCATTTTCAATGTTATCATACCCTGCGGCTTTACCATTTTTAAGCTTCTGAACTTCAACAGCCGCTATTATTTCAAATTCACTAAAGCTGGTTCAAGCCAGCTTCATACTATAAATAATGAAAAAAAATTGATTGAATATTTGACCTTTGTTTTATTTTTTTTTTCTATTAATTTGTATGAAGATATTTTTCCCAATTTCAACCAAATATAGCTATTTTTCCCAATCTTGACAGCCCCGGCCCCTGGAATCAAAGGGTAAAAAAATCCCTGTGCTTTTTATTCAATGCAGACATAAAATCACAAATATATGACTATTAATATTTACATTTGGAGTGTTTAAAACAATTTAGAGCAAAGATTGTTTATACATTACAGTACTGATTTTGAATACTTTTAAGCAAAAGATGTATTTCTATTGTTTAATACCTCAACAATTGTCCATCACCTTGTGTGCGGTGAGGTGTGGATAAGTATAATTACCTCACACTGTGTTCAATAATTACCAATTATCCATTAACATATTGATTAAATAATCAGAACTGGTCTTCTTCTATTTTCTTCTTTGTTATTTCACTCAAGAAGTAATCATTTGGTCACAAATCAACTGTTGTACATGTATATAGCCCCAAAAACTTTCAGAACTTTGATTGCAATTGCGCAGAAAAAGACACATTTTCAAGAGAGAGTTTTTTTTCTGAATTGTGTTCAGATGAGATGGGTTATCAGGTCCAGTCCAAAGACTATTTCTACCTACGTAGCTATTAATAGCTACCTAGGTATTTAAAGCTACCCAAAGTAGCTATTTTTACCTACTTTTATTTTCTGCATTTTGCAGCCAAGGCCATCCTTAAAAAATTGTTTTTTTGCGGTAACGCGACCGACTCACCAAAATCCACCCGACTGGATTTTTTTTATCGGTTCAAAAATCTTTCTTTTTTTTTTTTTTTTTTAACGTATCCATTTTCCGTTTTTATCCGATTGATTTTTTTTTACGTCTCGGTTACACCGACGCTTTATCTTTCCCCCAAGTACTATTAAAACGTCTTTGTGATCTACAAATTTTGGCGTCCGAGAAGGTTGCGGGAAATATTGACTCTATAGTTCTGTCAGTTAATACAGTAAATTTTAAAGGAAAAACATCTTAATTACTAGGCAAAAAAAATGTTGTGCGTCACCTTATGACATGGTATGATGTTTACGAGATCGCCACAAAATTGGTGGCAGACAAAATTCCACGTGGGATGATTGCGGATTTGCAGCTAATTAATAAACTATCAAATCTTAAACCTCGTAAATATCACATCCCCGAAACACTAGATTAGTGTGGAGTCAGTTATTTGAGGTACGTGGCTGATGAGAGTCACTTTCTTAGAAAAAGTTTGCCTAAAAAGAACTGATGTGTTCTGATATTTGAGCAATAAAAGATTGAATTCATTTAGAATGCTTTAATTTTCCTATTTGATAAGTAAGGTGAAAATTGAGACATAGTTAATACCTCTATATCATCGAAATTTATTTCTGACATTTTGTCTCAAAAAAAAAAAAAAAGCCTACCTACCTACTCACACCTAAAATGATGAGGCGCGTTACCGCAAAAAATAATTTTTTTAAGGATGGCCCAAAAGACTAAACGGCGCAACATGGTGAATACCATATTTTTCGATACGGTCACACTTATGATGAATACGACAAAATTTTGGCCAAAAAATGATTACTTCCTGAATCGGCAATTTGACATTAGTTTCTATACAAAATTGATAATATACGAAGTAATAATTATTTGGCCAAAGAACTTTATGCGGTAGTAACCAATATTTGCCCCCCAAATCAAACTTTGATGGAGTAATATTTAATTAAGTCCTTGAACAGGGGAGTATATGCTGACTTCAAAGCACTGAATTATTTCATAAGTAATGACGTCATATGTATGTAATGACGTCACAAAAATGACGTAAATTTCAGTTTTTTATGAATTATACAGAAAAATGTACATATTTCGTCGATATTTTAAATAAAAGTCACCGAGCGCATGTGTGTTCAGGATAAATATTTTGATATGATGTGTAGAATCATAATATCAATGAAATATGTCAATATTGTTCCTGAACACACATGCGCTCTATAAATTCTAAAGCTAAAATTGTTGAAATTTTGTCCATTTTGTCCTCTTTCTGAAAAAGGATATAAAATCAGACTAGTTTATGACGTCATAAAAACAAAAATTGTGAATACACTGCTTTTGAACTATAATATTTTCTGTTAATTTATATTTCTCGTACAATTAATTGAATTCAGCACATTTCAGAAAGTTTTCAAAACTTGACTTTTGTGGGGGCAAACATATGCAATATACCGCATATAGTTCTTTTTGTCATATTCATCATCAGTGTGACTGTATCAAGAGATTTTGTGCTCACCATGTTGCGCCGTTCCTGCATTTGGCCACAAAATGCAAGTAAAGCAGAAAGTAGGTAAAAATAGCTACTTTGGGTAGCTTTAAATACCTAGGTAGCTATTAATAGCTACGTAGGTAGAAATAGTCTTTGGACTGGACCTGGTTATCACTGCAACAGTGCGACTTTCTGCATATCCTAAGAAAAATGATAATTGAAGAAAATGAACTGTTTTGGTAGCTTAAAAAACTGCTTTAGGTAGGTAAGTAAAGCTATGTATGTAATTTAAGCTACGTAGCTAAATCTAGTGATTGTAGTGTATCCAGGGATGTCCCTGATCAGGTACCTGGTTAGTACAAATACAGGATACATACCGATTTCGTCAACATGCATGTATATCAGTAACGGAAATCGAACAGAAATGAACATACCCTACCTTGAATGCTTTTTTCTTAGAATATTTCTTTAAAAACCTAATTGATGTTTAAAGTATCCATGTAAATGTTTGAACTTTCTGTTTTAATTATTTTTATCTTTCCCTCCATATTTTCCGTATTTCCGGTTCAATCTTAAATCCAGAATTTCGAGTCCGATATAAAATCTATGCATTCTTTGAGTTATCGTTCGTTGCGCACTATCTGCTCATAAATTTATTTATATCACAAAATCGAAAAAAAAAACAATGTTGAATCCTTTAATACCACCTGTAACACTCACAGTCAGGGACATTTACCAATTACACATTAAAGTTTGTTTATTTATACGTTAAAAAACACAAAGTTGTCGACGTCCCAACAATCGGAGTTTATTTACATTACATTAGATGTATCATAATGATTTATGACTTTGGGTTTTAGAATTATTATTAAATCATTTTAAATCTATGCAATTTCAGGAAAAAAAATATTTCAAAATTTTATGCTAATGAATATTTAAAAAATCATGCCCAAAAGAAAATAAACAAACAAACAAAATTGAAAAATAAACAATTTTTTCCAAAAATATGTTTAATTAAGGTATTTGAAATTCCTTTTAATCAAATGGAAAAAATATGTGAATAGGTTATAAGTACATATAGTCTACTGTGATTTTCATAAGGATTTTTGATTTTTTTTTTTAATATATACATATTTTTAAGCACTAGTAATTAGACGGATTAAAGTTCTCAGTAAGAAGTCACAGTTCTCTTGGACTGAATAAATATAAGAAGATGTGCTTCTCAAATTATGGATTTTACATGGACGCCTAGTAAACGCATAGAAAGTTAATTTTCACACAAAGCAAGAGATAAAACATTAATTTTCGATACAGACTGAGGCAGCACGCGTCAGGACTATTTGCCTTCCAATCGAGACTAGGGCCCGACGTCTACCTAGACACTTAGAGAGCTGTTTACCGGCTCTTCAGGCCACAGACGAGAGCCTTGTATGCGAGAATTGGGCGTAGTGTTTATAAACTTTTGTCAACTTTCGCCTTCCATAAAGCTCTCCAGTCCTCATAAAAATCTCAAATTAAACCTGTAGCCGTCTGGGGAGGGGGAGCGGAATACGTAACGGAGACATCGGGATTCCTTTCTCGACATTTTTTTTCTCCACTGGAGATGAGGGTGGATGTCTGGGAAGTGAAGATAGAAAATATCATGCAATGTTATCAGTGTCAAGAGAAAACACTCCATACCTAGAACACGACAGGTACTTGAAAACGCCAATCGAACGCACCCGTTTATACAGGAGAAAGCAGTCTGTGATTGCAGACATTGGTCGAGAGCGAAATGAAATACTTATGTGCAAACAACGGAGGAACTTCCTCTTTTATTCTAGAATTTCGGAAAACAATTCTGATGAATAACCGGAAGGAGTAGGAGGAGTTTATTATTATCCGTCTTGTCGTCTGATTAGTAACTTGTAAGACCCAAAGATAAAAGATTTATTGTAGCCAACAGAAATGCATTTAACTTTTTGAAAAATTTTGATAAACCAGAATGTTTTCATATTGTAGAATAAAATATATTTAATGAATGAGAAGGTGGGAGTCATTTTTTAACCTTCTATGCCCACGTGAATGCATCTATAAAACTACTTCTCATATTTTCTTTTTTGTGTTCATTTAGTTGCTACATGTACATGTACATTTGTCAATTTTTGTCCATTTTTGATACATTTACCCATGATTGCTACTTTTGCAATTTTTTCAACATTTGCCCATGTTTGCTATATTTACCAATGACTGCTACATTTGTCAACGTTTGCCAGTGTGGGGGAGGGGGGGACAGGTAGGAGTAATTATCGAACATGTAGTTACGATATAAAGTCAACAAATATGTCAGCATAATCAAGGAACAGCAAGAGGGAATTAGGCCTGACATATTAAAAAAGTGTCTGATAAAAGAAATACACAGGCTGTCAGCTTATTACTAGTACATGTATTTATTCTCCTGAAACTTAAGGAAGCTCTAAACAGTGCACACTAAAGAGATCTATTTGTGGGTAGTTTTATGTCATTAGAGTGATCTGCCCTTAGAAGTAAGATATAGAAAAAAATGATTATTTACAGTTTACCCAATCTATGTTGGATTAAAATATTCTTAACATTATATTAGACCATCCAAGAATAAGTAATTGAATTCATTATTTCCATTAATTTACCCAATGTTAGCAAACAGCATGCAGTGATTTCTGTTCACAAGCAGTTAATTGTCTTTGGACATTTTTACTGCGGAAGTACAATGTAAGACAGGTACCCTGCGTTCAAAATGAACTACACAGTCTCAATATGCAAATCTCGATATGATATTTTTTTTTCTCCAAGTCCAAGAAACACTTTTTATTAGTATATTTTACCAATTATAAGATGAGACCCCAGTGATGCTGTTTATCGATACCAATCATCGTGTATAAGTTTGTAAACAACACTCAGTTTTGTTTACAAACTTATATACGATCTTATTTACATCTGAATGTGAAGGACTTTATACAACTTGTACATTTCACATTATTAAAAAATGTCAAAATGGGAAGGAAAAGGTGTGCATGTTTGTTAAAATTTATGATGATTAAAGGATAAACTGGAAAATACATGATAATTCCACCCCCATAAAAATGTTAAAATAATTCAATCTCTCATTCCAATGTTGACATTCCAGAACATTATAATAAGGAAACAATGATGATGGATAGCATTGCGTCATAGGAGAGACTCCACGTGTCTAGAAAAAGACCTCTTGGGTTCCTGGTGAGGCCTCGGGTTGTGACATCTTGAAGGCTAAGTGCCAGCATAATCTGGATGCTTTCTCTTCTCCTCCTCAAGTGTTCAAATTTTTATAATGGTTCTCAATGGGGGAACAGTGATATTTCTTAAAAATACTTGACTTTAATTCTGCTTTTAAAACGTCCATTAGTTTTGGGGTGCTAAAACCCACAGCATTCTTGAGATGGAGTTGATTTCTTCTCATTGATTTAACACGTTGACTTCAAGATGTGATGATTTGCGGAAACGACCCCAGAGTTTCGGAATGTAAACTTGTTTGTTTTTGTCGCCGCTTCATTTCACTGTTAAGTAAAGACTCCCATTAACTGAACAGTTTCATTCATAAAAAAAGGTTACATAGAAAGCACGTATAGAATATCCCCGCATGTTTTTAAAATTGCCAACAGAAGGAAGTTTCGTGCACAAAAAAGACCCTTCTACAATATTCTCAAGCATGGGAATAGTATATGCACGTTTCTTGTTTTCACCTATTTTCTTTTTTCTTTTTTTTGTATATTAAATTGATTAATTCACACCTTTTATTTTGAATTAAAACATTTACATTGCATCTTTTAAGGCATAAATCACGAAATCTGAGTTGACGCTGACAATTCACATTTAGAAATTGGTCAACAATATTTTTTTCTTCCTGTTTCAGATAGTATTTGAATGCAATTATTCCGCCTTCTTACACCTCAGCTTATAAATAAGGAAAAAACTTCGACAACAAGTCAAGAAAGACGTTAATTAGGAACTCATTTCACACCTTTATAAGGAAATGTCGTGGAATTCAGGGAATAATTCCAGTCGTCCATACAAGTATTAGAGAGAGAGAGAAAGAGAGAGAGAAAATGTCAACCGTCATATTTGATAAAGCTAAATGCAGTGACTGAATTGAAGAACTATAGAAGAGCTTGATCCTAACACCGACCTACCAGACCCCGTCAAACTGTTACTTTTCATGCCACCTAAACACCTCCAACCAATCTGACAATTTGAAGTGAATATTTTGATCTGATACGCAATAAAGATTCTTATCTAGAAGATGACATCTATTCAATCCCTTTCAAATATGTTTTTCATTTTTCGTTATATGTCACAGTATAACACGAGATTGACTATTTGTTCTTTAAAACTGGCCCATATGCCAGGCGCCTAGCCTTAATAATTACTATTATATATAAAAGCAATTAATTTTTTTTTATCGAGAGAGGATATTCAAAGATTTTTTTTGGAGATTTCTTATAAACCATGAATACTTCCTAAAGTACTTAATGGAAACTGTCTTCATAAGGTACCTAACTGTATGCACAAATAAGATGTATTGGTTAAACTCTAATGCCTCGTATGGCAGCTTATGGCGAGGGTTACAATTTCTCAAATGTATGTCAAACTGAAAGTCAAGGTCAAGAGATAAAAATGTCATTACTCAAACAAACAAAAGATATATATCAATGAACCTTTGTGAAATTTGGAGGTCCAAACACCAACTATTAAAAAATTATGGCAAATATTTATTTTTTTTAAAAAGTGAGCAAAACTTCAAGGTCAAGGTCAAAAGATAAAAAAATAATGGTACCCAGGGGAAGGCCTTGTAAAGAAATATTAGCCTTAAGCACCAGCTATTCAAATTTATGTTCAAGGTTTAAGTTTTCAAAAGAGTGTCAAATTTTTAGCGGGGCTTATTGCTCAAAGAGCAATTGCCGGCTTATGTGATCCTATTCAAGGCAGGATGTTAACCCCATAGTCGCCATTTCAAAGTTATGTGCAAAAATATAGTTCTTACTCTCAGCCGCTTTTGAGATAATACAAACGCTAAATAAAGCAACAAAAATAAAACGAAGTTTTATCTATATAAAATAAACATTAGTAGTAATGACTTTGAAAACTTCATAAGTCAAAGAACATAGTTCATTAGCGTAAGGATTTTTGATAATCAGTGTTACCGTAGTTCTCTACACATACGAGGTAAAGCAGGAGAGGGAACCAGACTGGCCTGTTTGTTTACATTCAGCTGCGGTACCAGATTAATTTTGATTCTGACAAAATCGAATTATATCATCCAGACGTTTGCGTTTACCTCCACAAACGTTTGTGGAGGTAAACGCAAACGTCTGGATGATGCAGACTAACCGTGGTATTAGGATTGAAAAACCCACTGTCAGTGTCTTATCATTTATATTGATAGTTTTAAAATAATTTTTTCATCAGAATATAAACGTGATTCATGTAAGAAATCCATTCTACTCTGTAAATGAGCCCGGCTCTCTGTACTTCTGAGTACTTTGATTTAAGATCAAGGTCAAAATTGTTGGTATTAAAAGAAAGGTCTTGCCAGGAATACATTGTTGAAATATGAAAGCCATAATACTAACTGTTCAAAAGTTATGGCTAAGGTTATATATATTTTAAAATGAGTCAAACTCTGATGTCAAGGTAAAAATATTTATATCTTTGGAAAGGTCTTGTTGCAACAATACACATACTAGTATATAGTATAGGATAAACGTCATTGTACCAACTGTTCAAAAGTTTTTGTGTCAAGTACATATATACTTTTTTTTGGCAAAAGTGGGTAAACTGCAAGGTCAAGGTCAAATATGTTGGTACTCCAAAAAGGTCTTATCACAAGGAATACACAAGTGAAGCCCTAGCCCTACCCACTTAAAAGTTATAGGCAAGGATATAACGTTTTTGCAGACGAGGAGACAGACAGACCAACGGACTAGGCAAAACTATAACTCCCCCCCCCCCCGAATCTTTGATTAAGGGGAATATAAAATCTGAGAGAGAAGGAGGAACCGAGAAAGAGATAAAACGGTTCACAACTTATAAGTACACATTACAGATATTTAGGACTTTTAGATTTTATGGCTAACAAGAAATATTAATTATTGAAGGAAATTTCATTCACACTATCTAGCTTTATTTGAATTTTGTTATTCTTCACGCTTTACATGGAGAAAAGACAAAGACGTGCTGTGTTTGCCTAATGTCGGTAATTTGTCAAACCGGTGCATAACCTTGTATTCTTACGCCGCGACTATCTGTAAAACACAGTGTCTCAATGCTGTTCCTTAAAAGGAAGTCAGATATATTCAAACAAAACATGAAGTAAAATTAGACTAATTAATGAAATGGCCCATGTCAGTATAATTCACAAGTGCGTTGGCCCACCAAACACTAAGACATTTGCCCTCGCTAATGCAACCACACATTCAGAATTAATTCTTCAACGCACATAATGCATTTTGTCAAATTATCAAGAATCCCCCATTTTTAGCAAAAGAAAGGGCATTGTATATACAAACAATATTAACAACCTCTTTAGTATTTATGTTAAGAATAAAGAGAACCTGTACAATGTATATACAGTTAAAGTAAAAAGTAACGTGTTCATCCAATAGATATTAAAGAAACCTAGAAACTAGAATGTGATTAAGAAACAAGACACCTCTGACCCCGCTGTTAAAATGCAATTTGACCTTAATAATGTCCAAATGCTATCAAATCATGACATATCCCATACTCATGACCCGAGAGAAAGAAAGAGAAAGCCGCTAATATCTCCACAGCGATTCCAAGTTAAGACCTGACAATGGAATTTAACCTTGTCCTTATTAAAGGGACAAGTTCCAGTCCCACAAACATAATGAGCATGTAACATTTTTCTTTTAAATAATAAATATACGCATCAATCCCTACGTTTCTCTTTCAAAAGATTCATCTCCAATACCTAGATCTTGGCTTTTCCGTATGACCTTGGATCAAGATAATGACGTCATCACAATCAACCTTGAGAATGACCTTCAAAGCTTGTATGAAGGACTTGGCATCAAGTTTACAATTTCAGTTCCCGTAATTCACATATGACCTTAAATCGGAGCAAGGACACACTCGCTCACTGTCAAACATCACCTTTGTGCTAAGTATGAAGTAGCCTTAGTAACTATTTATAAATATTATACTTTCATGTAAATTAGTTGAATCTAATTGGTCGAGAAACATTTGTTAAAAAACACTTTTATCCGCTGAATAATGAAGCCACGCCCTCCAGCGTAGCAACAGTCAACATTGCCTGACGACGGGCGATATTCCAAAAAATAGCGACTGTGCAGAATTTCTGCGCGCACGGTTCATTATACATGTATTTGTATAAAACATTCAGTCCCCGTAATATTTTCTGATCATCGACACCAAAATCATAAAACACAATTTACTACATGAATATAGTGTGAGGGTGTAGGTTTCCATATGCGTATAATGACGATTTTAGAAGGTTAATTTTTTTGCCTATCTCTTTTAGACCGTTCAGGTCGCCTATTTACATAGAGGTTTGAACAGAAACAACCAAGCTGACGGGTTAGGCCCCAATATTCCCTTCCCTACAAGGAAACGACACAAAATGATCCATGTTAACTAGAAGAAAACAGGGGCCGGGTGACGGGCTCAACGCGATCCGTACTAATTAACGTAATGGGCTGTTAATTATTATCGTGTTCATCAACGGGGACTGTCATATTATTATGCTACTGTACACATATTTCTCACGTGCAATAAATAATAAATATCATTGTTTTAGTAAATGGTCCCTAGCCGACATGATAAGTCATGCGAGGTTCTAATTGTCCACAACTTTTACAAATCTTTAAAGGAAGGACTTGGCTTTTATTATGGATGTGGTTTAATTCATATACTTTATGTAACAAGAAGAAACATCCCATACGCACAGTAGACCTTTACGAGAAGGTTATTTTTGAAAATGATGGTGCAAAATCTTATTTTCTATTCATAATGTTAACTTTAAAAATAAATTTTATCCAAAGGGAACATTTTTTAAACCACATCCACCACACCCAAATATTTCTTAAACTGCATGCATTATTTGAAGACAGATTTCTATGTATATTTTTTCCGAAACCAAAATGACACAATTGTGCAAAAATGAAGATAAATGTGAGGGGAAGTAGCTCAGATAGAATTCGGAAAAAAGAATAGATGTGGATAGATGCTTTTAAGCAAATATTTCTTCATCTGATGCGTTGTTGTTATTCTGAAATTTAATTATGGCTGGTTCGTCACTTTTAGATAGCTAGTAAATTGACAAAAAACACCAAAAAGGCCGTAGATATAGATTGTTTATATACCCATTATTTATATACAGTGGTTCACCTTTGACATGATACGGTACAGATTGCGAAGAGAAACAAATACATTTGACTTATATAGTACCTTCTCTACAAAAATCCCACGAAATATGTCGATCCCTAGGGTCTTTTACGGGTCATTTTCCTGTGTTAAAAATGGTTGGCTCATTTCTACTTTTGAGATGAAATTTTTAGATTTTTAGTTAAATAATTCTTTATTATATCATTTAGAAAATTATTGTCGGAAAGGGAGAAGACTGGACCAATTATGTACAGGAAGCAACTTGCGGAGATTCGAAAGGAACAGGAACCGCTCTTGAAAATGAAATACTAGTAAAAATGAAACTGGGTCACTCAGGTTCACATGTATGTATAAGGTGATTTCTTTTGTTTTGTAAACTCTTTTGTTTTGTCAATAAGAATTCGTCATTTTGTGGTTGGCATGGTGACAAGGACAACGGACATTTATGGCAAGCGAATATGGCGTCGGCGTCAGTTTAACTGCGAAGAAGTGCTAAAATAAAGTCCCAGACAGCGTTTGTGGTAAAATTGTCGCCTCGTGTTCGATAAAATATACCAGTTTTATTTCTCTGTCCTTACTGTCATGATGAATACTTGGTAATAATTCCTTATTGGTCAGAAATGTCCGCCCTGTGAAACTCTGTCCAGTTCTAGTAGCATTGACATATAAAGTCCGAATACAATGTTGTCAAGACCGCAATGACCGTAATGATAAATAAACAATAACAATGTTTTTGATTTATCCGATAATAAGAATGTATCCCTTTTGCTGTATACGACGAAATGTATCGAATCTTTGACGAAAGAATTAAAATTCAGTGTTGATATTATTAATATATCCTACAATCATAAGAGAGGATAGGATCTATTTTTCCTACAATCATAAGAGAAGATAGAATTTATCTATACTACGTACAATCGTAACAGAGGATAAGGTTTATCTATCTGACAATAATAACACTGATAATAGGGTTTATCTATCCAACAATCATAACAGATAATAGTGTTGGGTTTATCTATCCAAAAATCATAACAGAGAATAGGGTTAATCTGTCTAACAATCATTACAGAGAATATGGTTTACCTATCCAACAATCATAACAGATAATAGGGTTTTATTTATCCAACAATCATAACAGAGAATAGGGTTAATCCATCCTACACTGACAACAATCATCTTTAAGAGTAGAATTTATATATCCTATGATTATTCCTATATGCATATCCTAACATTCATCCCAAAGAGTGGGATTTATTTATTCTATTAACATTTCTACATGTATATTCTAACAGTCATTTAAGAGTGGAATTTATCTATTCTTCGATCATTCCTATATGTATATCCTAAAATTTATCTCTCAGAGTGGGATTTATGTATCCTATGATCATTTCTACATGTACATGTATATCCTAACATTCATTTTAAGAGTGGAATTTATCTATCCTATTGCCATTCCGACATGTATGTCCCAATTGAATTAAAAATCGGGAAGAACATACATGTGTATCATGGTTGTGTGAAATGGAGTTTCTATATGTATGAGGTATGTTGCCTGTCCTATCTCTGTTTTCTTTCTTAAATAGGAAATTCTTCAATTTTTTCACTGAATGTACAATACAGGTAGTGGTAAGATCATTTGAATCGTCTAAATACTTCTATATTTAGCTTCATTGATAGTAACTGTTTAATGAATATATAAGAAACAGTCTTCAGAAGTATTTTGTTCCTCATTTTGTACCTTTTAATCAATAGTTGCGCAATTAAATGCACTTGGTAAACTAGGAAAGGTGTTAATTTATTGAAAACAGGAGCTTAATTCGTGTGCACACAACAGATGACACATTTTAAGTGTCAAGAGTTATTTTGTGGTTTGTATGTAAATCAGGTAGTAGCTTTATCGCTCCAGTCATCATTACGTACACTTCTTGGCAAAAGATATGTCGCAAAATCGACCACACAAGAACCAAATCAGAAACAACAACGGTTATAAAAAGACAGGTCATGTTTGTAAATCAAAACACCAAGTTTTGATTGATAGACTTTTCAAAAACAATTTCAGACTTAATTTTAAGAGTATATTAACATTGCCCACAAGGAAGTATTTAGGGTGAAAGTTGTCGTTTATGGAGAATTATTGTGTATTTACATTTCATTCGTTTAAGTTTGATTTTCAATGTTTTGACGACATTTGGGACGGAATCGAAGTGAAAACATATTTATAAAGTACATTAGAATATTTAAATCTACAATTGATTTTCACGAAAATAGATAAATTCTAGCACTGATAACATATTTATGAAAAATTGTTATAAATTTAACACATATATATATAACCTTTAAAATATGTAACCTTTAAAATACATTTTTTCTATAAGCAGAATCGTATTTTTTAAGACACGCTTTGAAAACGACGTAAATTCATTGCAAATATACACTAATATTCTTTTTTTAAAAAAAAACATATACATTATATTAATTATGATATTTAATTAATTCATTGTTTACTATAATTATTATAATAGTTATTATTATAACATGCATCGTCTTTTTTTTTTTTTTTTTTACAATTATTTTATTTTTGGTGATTAAAAATACATGTACTTTCCCTTTCAGAAACCTTTAGAACACCATTTTGCCACTTGATTTAAAATTATACAACAATTAAAATGACTGTCCTGAAAGGACAAGAACACAAGAAACACAATTTCTAAACAATGTAAAATATTATATATATATATATATATATATATATATATATATATATATATATATATATATATATATATATATATATATATATATATATATATATATATATACGTATATGAATATTATAGAACATCACTATGACAAATTTTCAGTAATTTCCTTTCTTTTATATGAGCTATAATAACGTACATTTTCTTAGCACTTTGCTGTATAAGATATGATTACCGTTAGAATTTTTATAAAGTGCAATTCCTATCTGGAGTTTTAATATTTTTTCCAGGAATTGTTGCATGCATGTTCTAAGCAGGAATGATCGCTCATGTCTCAATGACTTCCATTGAATTCCAAACTTGAAAATTAACATCTGTCTTTCAAAGTATAAAATAAGTGCTGTAATATGTCATGATAGAATGAACATTACAGAGAAATAACATTTCATAAGTTAGCCGTCTCATTACACGTATCGAACCATTAATCATTTCTCCAAAAGCAAGACATTTACAAGAATGAGAAATACAAAAACCCGTGTCTAGGCGCCATTTCTTCCATTAAAACAGCCCTGGAAAATCTCGGCATTACAGTGTATTCACCACCTTACCCGAAAAACACATTTTTTGTCATGCTGGTCGTTTTGTAAACATTTCTTTCGAAATTGTTAAATTTGACGTTTCATTTCTGCTTTTTCATGTCGTTTAAAGAGCCAAACACGCCTGGAAGTCTCGCGAGAACAAGGGGGACAACCGAGGTCAACAAGGGCAGTCCAGTGCGCCATATGTTGAAACGCGTAAGCTATGTCGCGAAAAGTTTTTTTTAGTTTTTCGTCAACGAGTTCGTAACAAGACATTTTATGTTCGTAGGTTCAAAAGAGACAAAATCAGTGAAAACTCACGAGATAAGTGCAGATATTTCGCATGACCTTGTATTGCTAGAATTGTATAAAAAAAATCTTCGTAGAAAGGAATTCAGTGAAAGATTTTAATATTTGATGTGTTCATTCATTAATCGTGTACATGTATATCCAAGAAAGTTAAATACATGCTTTAAAACCTGGATATGTGAATGTGGATTTTAGACAAGGTTTATGATTGTCACAAAATAAAATCTGCCAGAAACTGACCGTATCAAATGTATCAAAACGTCACGAAAATCATCATTTATAACGGTATAAGATAGGTATATAGTCCAAACGGTGCCTGCACCCAATAAAGCAAGAGCGACAGCTTCACAAATACAACGTTTATGGTTACTCCTGAGACATGGAAGAACCATCGAGCACCGGTTCACCGTGGGTTCGCGCCTCGTGTATGTATTGACCATACCTACTCCCACCACATTGTGTTTTTATTTATTGTCGACCAACACTCTCAGATAGTAAAACGCTAGTGTGGTGAGCTGACATGACACTTATATATCCTAATTAATTATTGGTGACACTCATCTTTCTTGTCAAAATATCTCTTCTGCTTATATATACTGAACAAGGTTATATTTGTTGATTGACTCCATGAACAAATCTATATTCTTTAATGAATTAACTTAAAAAATAATCATGAAAATTTGGTTCTAATTGTTGATACGAAAAAACCCCATAGAAGATCGCTATATTTTTTCCTTTTTGCCCAGACTCCCATTGCGTCCTGCAACAAAAAATAAATGTACCGCCGAATTCCGATTTTCAAATCATTAGCCCCGAGGATATCCGAACGAAAGTCTCGTCAGTCCTGCGAGACGTCAGGCAGACTTTCGGAAACCATGTTAGTCACGGTGACTTGTTCTTCTGGATGAGTGAACGACCTACAGCAGCACTGCCCACCGCAGACTTTCCGTCCTCAGTGAGTTAGCAGATATACACTGACCGTCCCGACAACCCGTCAAATCTGTGTTTATTGTCAAAACTATAGATACTGTAAGGCTGTTGGACGCGACGGAAAATTTAAATAAAAACTCCTAAATCTGTTAAAAATAACATCTTTGATGCTCATCCTCTTACCGTTTCATACATCAATGTAAAAAAAAAACAAAAACAAAAAAAACATGGGTCAATGTTTGTTTTTTTTCCCCAGTCCAACTTAAATCAATATAAAGTTATGTTTGATTGCACCGATCTCATGCAACACTGGAGACATACTCACAATGATGCGCGGCGTTATTCCGAAGTCGAAGGACAAGTGCATCTTGGTTGCACTGTGTGTTTTTTCGATTATAGTGATTAAAAGTAGATTTTTACTTAAACATCTGTTATAATAATATATATCTTTATATTTTTGAAAAGTATGCTAAATTTCATACTTTTCAATGGAATATATTCTGTCGTACATTATACATTTATGATTCAAAGATAAACGACATGTCTATAATATATATGTATAAAACGTAATAATCCTCACAGAGACTGCTTGATTACATTTTACAATCCTCATGATTCCTTTATGTAATGAAGCAAAGGGTCGAGCGGCGATCTTCAAACTAGACCGTAATGCAACAAAACGCAAACGGTGAGTGATTTAGTTCGGGAGATGGTGAGGTGTGATTTTTGTGACACAGGTAATGAGAGGTTGACACTTAATGGTTATCGATGACCGTGACCTAGCTGTGGTATGGACGTCTTCGATGAGGGTCCCAGACCTCGGAGTCGCCTCCAACAATCAATCATGCTCAGACATATTAAATTGCGTACTTACATGGTGACAGAGTGAAGATACTATCAAACGATGCGCGAATTATCTTTTTGTCGTGTGAGACCGAGAGCGCCAAGATGTACGTAGAAAGTCGATAACAAACACACGATTCGGTTATAAAAATTTCATTAAGTCTGGGCATATATTTTGTTTAAGAAGTGTTGAGATTTTTGTTATTAAAACAACAACATATACGTCTGCTACCTAAGATTCTTTGGCCTGTCATATATGCGTTTTTCTCTAGTATCAAAATGTCAGTAATGAGCTCTATAGCAATGGCCGTAATTTCTTTTTCAAACCATTCGGAGAAAAAGAAATTAAACAAAGCAGAGCATCCCCTCCCAAAGAAAATGTCTATAAACCAAGACAACATCGGACATCGATCCCGATGCAAATTATGTTACTTCCGTTTCGCAGGGGAGGTAATTCACAGACGCACACACACGATTGCGTTATTGTAACCCCAACTCTGCCGTGAGGGGATAATTACATATATTTGCATGATATGCAGCAACATAATTGTGGGTTATCCTGATTTCATCGGATGCAAGTACCCATGTGAATAACTGTAGCAGAGCGCGATTAGACAGAAACCCCCCCAGAAAAGACACAGACAGATGAACAAACATACAAACAAGTGACTACGTAAGCACGAAGAAAAATTCTGATAAATGTACATTAAAATACATTCATAAAACAACTATTCAATAGACAGTATTCAGTACGGAAGGAAATTAGATTAATTTAGAAAAAAAATTATGTTATTTGACATTTAAAAAATAAAATAAATTACGAAAATTGTAGAATGTGGTGGGCAAATATCATAAACTCCCAAGAACTGTCTAATTGTGCTTTTAGCATCTGTCTCTAATCAAATTCATGTGAAACCGATTGTATAACTATAAGCCTTCAAGAAAAATGTTGTTTTTAGAGGGTCTCAATAATACTGTTTCTGAATTACATACATTTGTACAGGCAAAAGATTAAGGAACATTTACATTACTTAGAAATAAAAAAGTTTTTGCCAAGAGATTAACATTTTGCATGATGCATAGAAGTATAAAATTATTTCATATTAACCTTCCCTATTTCATTTTAGAGCATATCAATTATTGTTGCATCTCCACGAGCGCTTTATTAACAGAAAATACAAGTTACAAGTAAAAGTTATCATTTTATCACGCAGACAAGGGCTAATAGCCCATGTTAGATGATGTGACTACAGCGAGGGTGTGGGTCTTTGACTTGATTAATCCGCATATGATGACATTTGGACAAACAAATAGCGACCCGTCCGAATGGACGACGCTCTGCCGGTATTGTTTTAATTATCACCAATGAGCCTCGTAAAACACTTTACACCGTCACCTTGTCACTCCGCATCAGAATCAAGGTCCACTTTTGGTCAGCTCAGCTGACGCGAAGGAATACATTTTGTATGTGTGCACGATAGGGGATATATTAACTTTCAAAGTCAAATATGCTTGAATCCTATTTTTCATAAGATTTACAATTTTACATGTAAAAGAAACCAGTGTTGGTTTACGTGGAAATATTGAGAAACAGGAAGAATTTTAATCTACTAATTTCGTACAGAAGAAATGTAAAAAGTGTGATGTGTAAAGTAAAAATGCCCTTCAAGCAAATATTCAGAAAGGCAACACAAACAGGAACATCAACTCGCCAAAAAAATTTAATGCCAATATCGTAATTGAAATGCCGTTCAAATAATTTAGAATATCGATCAATATCCTTGACATTTGACCCTGCTATCAACAGGTGATCAATGTCCTTGACACCTGACCTTGCAAATGACTGGTTTCTTCCCCTGGGAATCTGAAGTGTGCACGCCTAACTACAAAAAATTATATTTTTATTTGGAGAGATGTTTTGACCATAGAGTCGCTCATTACATCCCTCTTTGCTAGATACTTTATCTCGAGCAAGATACAGAAGGGTCAATTTATATTTCGTCTGTCAATAGTATCCACAACTTAGGTAGTGGTAGTTAAAACGTTAACATCTTTTGTCCCTCAGATATGAACCTGCTTTCGCTGTCATCTTTCACATTTGTAGAGTAACTTTACATGACCAAAAATTAAGTAGAAAATGGAAATAATTCGATCTTCATTTGTTCCTTTCTGGTCCTCAATTACAGCTTCATGTGTTTCTGTGTTATCAAGTAGCCTCTTTAGCAAGATGAAACTGAAAGATCGAAGTATACATGTACTCCATACATCCTGTCCACACTCTGTTAGGACTCAGATCTTTGACGTAACCTTCTATCATATTCTTATGTCAATCAATACAATTGTTCCTCTGGATGTCAACTGTGTCGGTGGCAAAGAGTCTGAACGTTCAAAATAAAATAATTTTGATTTACAATATACCCTAATATTGACCTTGACATTTGGTCCTAAGAATAAATTTATGTTTGTACCCTATACCCACTTACTCTCATAAATAAGACTGAAAGCTCTACGAGTTCTTACCCTGTCCTCAACACTGTCAAAGACGCATAAACATACTGAAAGGTCAAACAGAAATCCTCATTCACTAAAAATTGTTAGACGTACTGAAAGGTCACAAATTCTTCTCACTGCCCTCAACGCTGCAAAGGACGCACCGACAAAGTGCAAAAATTGTCCTCAAAACTGTTAAAGATACACAGACATTCTGAAAGGTCAAACTGTACTCACTTTGTCCTCAACACTGTCAAATCGCACCGAATGCAAGGTCAAATTGTTCACACTTTGTCCTCAAAACTGTTTAAGACGCACCGACTTACTGCAATGTCAAATAGTACTCATGTTGTCCTCAACACTGTTGAAAATGGACATTTCGGAAAGTCAAATAGTACTCACCGTACAGTACTCACCTTGTCCTCTACACGGATATTCTGAAAATTCAATATAACATTTGTCAGAGACACACGGATATACAGAAGGCCTCGATAGGGACGTTAAACAACATGCAATCAATCAATCGACCAAACAGCTATCACTCTGATCTCAACACATTTGGACAGACGGAGTTTCTGAACGGTCAAACGGTAATTATTTTCCTGAAAATTCAATATAACATTTGTCAAAAAGTTAGACAAATTCACGAATATTAATTTGTTTTATCCTATCGTATAGTAAAAACTAGGGTACGTTGAGCAAGCTCATGCAATCAATCCCATATGGTTATAACTGGTAAAAAAGCTATCCTGTGGCCGGGAAACTCAACAATTTGTGTCAGATCAAAACGTAAAATAGGAGGTGCACAATGGTAATTAAGATTCTGTTTTCATCAAATTTCATTCAGTGGTATGAGAGGAGTTGCGGATAAGAGATAGGTACGTTAACAGGCGGAAGACTTAAAAAGTTAGACAAATTCACGAATATTAATTTGTTTTATCCTATCGTATAGTAAAAAAAACACATAAACACAAGAAAGGAATTCTTACAAGCTGATGAATTTGCTTATTCAATGTTTAAATAAATAATCTCTTAAATTTTCAGTACTATACGTTTTTCATACATAGTACTCTCACAATTACTAGTATATACATAGTGAGGATAACATGCTTTAAACTTGACAAAGTTAAAGAATATCGTGTGTTTATGGGAAATTTATAATTGGCCTATACCGTTTCGTACTGAAAAGTTAGGCAATAGTGTTGGTCTAAATAACGGTGCGATGAACATTCTTGACAAATTGAATGGTAATGCCAAAAATCCTGGTACCATTCTTCGATAAAAAGTCTTTGTAACAGACTATTGACATCTGTTGTATTTTTGACACAATAATTCGTTCATTTCCTAGAAATATATAGTTTACAGTGTCACAAAAAACGTTGGACAGACCCAGACAATCCGAAGCCCCGTGATAAAGTGCTTCTGATTGTGACGTGCCCGTGACGTTTAATTTGCTGCTATCTTCACGACTGCTTTCATCTGTCTCACCAAATTTGTCGTTTGCCGAGGAAATGGAACAAATTCGACAGCTTCGATAGCAGATAGGACGCTGACCCATCAGACGAATCCTGTAATGGCCGGCGTCCTTTGGTAGAAATAGCGATTTTCTTGGGCTAATTTTATTCCTTTTTATGATTTGATAAATAACGTGTATTTTATTTGATTTGATTAAATGAGGATTTTGATCAAAATTTTTGACAGCATGTTCAGTATGATGGAACTGATTAAACGAACGTTGTCTTCTGCCAACAATTGTGTATTTATATAGGTAATAAATATATCAGATCCCTTTTCAATATTATTATTTTTTTTTATTTATCTAAATTTTATATTACGTAAAAATAAACCATTCTGGGTCCCTCTTCATGGTAGGAAGAAAAACGCTTTGCAACTCATTAATTTATGGCTGACCACAGACCAAAAACTAGGCTACGGTTTTTAAAAAAAATAGAAAAAAGACGAAGACAAGACTGTGTGACGGATGGACAATAACGTGCCAGAACTTTACTTTGAAAGTTATAAGGCGATTCCAAGGATATTCTCTGCATAACGCCAACACATCCTTAAAAAATCCTACAGTCAAAAAAAAAATAATAAAACTCAAACTTCATAGTCATATTTCTCTATTTTTCCTTGCAGGATTCAAAGATTTAATTCTAACAGAATCGTTTCTTGACGTCCAAGAATCTAGCTTGGAACCTTATTTATCGACATATTGTATAGTACTGAGTGGCAGTAAAATGAGCTACAAATTTTGTCCTATACTCGGCACTCAGGGCCATTTAGCAAGGAGGGATCTTTTTCAGCAACTATTGCGACACAGGACCTCGGATTATACGGTCTCATCCGAAGGACCAGTCTCGACGTCCCACAGTGGGATTCGAATCCGCGACGAAAGGATCAACTTCTTACTTCGCGACTCTAGCTATATAGAGCAGACGCTATTCTGTGCCACGCGGGCAAAGTAAATAAAAGAAATTAAAGCATAATTCGTTGAACGATGCGTCATTTTAAGATCATCAACTCGTTCGTAAGCGTTGGGCAATAATACATAAGTCTTTTGTAGTTTTGTAGGGTGATATTCTCTTTTTTATGCCCCAGTAAACGAAGTTTCGGGGGTATATAGTTTTTGCCCTTTCCGTCCGTCTGTCTGTTTGTCCGCAAAAACTTTCACAGGGGTATTCCTTGTGACAAGATCTTTCTTTGGGTACCACCAAATTTGACCTCTTGACCTTTGACCTATAACTTCTACAAAAAATATCAAAATTTTATTTGGGGCTCAACTTTTAAACGGTTGGTGCTAAGATTTTAAAACTTCTCACAATTATTTTTTGTGACAAGACCTTTCATTGCATTCCAAAAACTTTAACCTTTTGACCTACGTAGATTGACCTACTTTTAAAAATACTTTGACTTTGGCCATAACTTTTGAACGGTTAAAGCTAGGGTTTTTATACTTCAAATATGTAATTCTTGTGACAAGACCTTTCTTTAGAAACCAACAACTTTAACCCTTTAACCTTGCCTTAGGAGTTTGACCTTCTTTTAAAAAAACTTTAACCTTGGCCATAACTTTCATATATCACAATTGTATTTGTAAGAAGGCCTTACATTGGGTAACAACATATTTGATTTGCATTTGAGAAAGTTTAATATTCGCTGTGTTGCCAAACGGGGGCATCAGTGTTTCACAAACATCTTTTTTGGCAAATATTTTTCGATTCCATGAAACGAGAGTTTGACAAATTCTGAGTTGCCAATGAACAACAGAAACGTTTTTCATTGACAGTGTTCATTCACCAGCTTCTACTCTGGTGGCTTTTCCCCTGAATCATATAGTAATTTTCAAACCGTCTGAAGATTGCAATTATTCTTCGTTTAAAGTTAAGTGCAAATCGTTAGGTTTAAAACAATGCTTACACAACTTTTTCCCTGTCGAAATTACCATAGGGCGACATTAACAATAGATATAATGGTAAAACCCTTAGTTGCATGTAGCACCACGGGCGATGCACTTTTTATAACGAGCAGATGGTGCCACAAAACCACATACAATGTTGTTACTGTTATCGTATTAGAAAATTGCTTCTCAAGAGGAGCAAACAACCATCACAGCCTGATAATGCCGTTACAAAGCATGTTAAGATTTCCCGCGCTCGCTGATCAACATGCTGATTCAATAACAGGTTTATCTCACATATACTGAGGGCCTGACACGGGGGGACAATTGAATTAACCCGGAACCATCTTCCTGTCGCTAAAACTTGAAACAGAATTTCCGTCCTTCTCCAGATAACAAAAGATTACTCTAACCTTTTCGTGACAAATGCTCCTGATTTTCCCCGGGTCTGCTTTATAATCGGATAGACCTGGGATATGAGATTTTGTAAATTTCATTTTGTTCTGTAGTAAAGATTTTGATATAATATGTTATGTACGCCCACAGTAACCCACGGCAAGAGCGAGTTTTGTGTTATGCAATTTGAAGATGCTATGATTTCAATATCAAGGAATGACGGTCTATAGCTATGGAGAATTTGAGTCTTTATTTCCAAGTTTTGCCAAATCTTTGGCTTCGATTCGTGGTTTCCTGGCTCTGAAAAATACCCGCTATTTGAACACTTCTCAAAAGATTTACAAATACATTCTTTGAAAATTTCCAAGATACTAGTAATCTACAGATCAAATGGGATCTTGGCAGTCTTTTTTCTTATCCACGAAATAAGAATATATATACATGTAAAAGGTTTGCTTGTCCCCGCAGTGCAATGCGTTTTAGCTAGAATTATGAGCTACCTTTTGTAATGAACTTTCAGTTCAGTACTTTTAAGTATACAATACACTGTGATGCTTTTAAAAATTTCTCGAACTAAGTTTGGTATAATTAAAACTCAAAAAGGAAGAGATATAAAATGAATCTATCGATTTTTTCCAGAGTAAATCTACATTTTTAGCGAATAAATAAATTTTGAGCGGCGACAGGTATTTGTAAAAACGGCGTCTAATCACACAGATTGGTGAGGACTGGTCAACAAAATGATGAACAGCTCATCGATTCCCTAGTAATTATCGGTGTATTAAACAAAAGAAGGTGGCATTACCCTCCCCCAAATCAATGCCGTACTAGTAACAAAGTCGGGATCGGTGACAAGTTGACGAATCGGGCTTGTTATCCTTGTTTACGTAGTAATCTAAGCGGTGATTACGAGTAAACATTTGTTTTATTTCCCTCGTCTGTTTTGTTTGTTAATGATGGATAGAAATTGTTGTAATCGTTGTAATCTCGATGTATTCAAAAGGTTTTGTCTACTTTCAAAGACATCTGAAAGGTTGTCCTGTCGCTAATTTGTCTTCATCTAAGGGTTTGGCCTCTTCTAGTCTTCTGATTTTCAAAGGATGTTGAGATGAATTTCATATGGTGAGATTGTTCCCACGTGATTCATTTCTCATTAATATTCATAAAATGCTTGTTTATTCGAAATCTGAAATAAGTAGGCGAGTCTTTCATTTTATCGCTTCAAACCTGGGCAGTCGCCCACGTGGCGCAGTGGTTACAGCGTCTGCTCAAGAGTCGCGAGGTAAGGAGTTGATCCATACGTCGCGGGTTCGAATCCCACTGTGGGGCGTGAAAACCAGTCCTTCGGACGAGACCTTATAAACCGAGGTCCCGTTTCAAAGTAGGTACTGACACGAAAATACCTCTCACTGCTCAAAGGCAATTAGTGCCGTGTATAGGACAAAATTTGCAGTACTCCACCGGCAAGCGGTAGCTCTCCATATGCGTGAAAAATTCTGGAGAAGGACGTTAAACAACAATCAATCAATCAAACCTGAATATATATATATACAGATCGTGTTTAATAGTTGACAATTTAATATACAATTTTTTGGATATTTATAAGAAATTAAAAGTCACATTATTAAATAAATGCACTAAATTTCCGTTGTTCAAATTCAAAAGGCGGTCGTCATTATTTATTACATGGAATCTGTTTATTTTCTAGAAAATAAGTTTTATTCTGTACCTACATTAACGGATAAGAATTCTGACAAATTTCAATAAACACGCTCATTTTATCAGTAAAATGATTGAAACGATTTTTGTGTATTTCTTTCATAAAACAATGAATTCTCGCTTCGAATTATGCAGTTGCAACTTTTATATTTGAAACAATCACGACTGTCGTTTCCAGTAGAACATACAAGTAGAGCTTTTTTTCAAATAAAAGCTTACCGTCTTTAGCAACAACCTTAACATCAATTGCACTAAATATACCTTTCAGGTCGTTTTGTTCTTGGGAATTTCTTCGCTTTGTATTTCTTCGTTAGGTTTTTACTGACATAAGCTCTGTCAAGTATAAAGTTAACCAAACAGTCGGCTGTGTCCGTAAACTTCTAATCTGCTGACAAGATCATCAATTTTGGCAAACCTCGGCTGATTCCGTCACCTTCATTAAACGAGGTACGAATCCACCGAACTGTGCTGAGTGAGTGCAAAGCAAAGGGGAAAATGCATACAGGCTGTAAAGCTTGCATGCAAAAAAATTGGAACATTTTTTTAGTAAATGCTATTTCAAACTATATGTACATGTCATAAATAATTAATTACTGCCAATAATCCGCTTTTCGTTTTGTTATATTTTTCTTAACGATTGAAAATCTTGTAACATTGTTAAGTCGTACGAAAACTATCTCTCTTGCCGTGAACAAAATGTCAACCAATGACATAACTGAAATTTTTCTCATCATGCAATGTCTACCAATCACAAAAGAGAGGAAGTGCATAGTCCATAGACTGTAAACTACTTCAACTCTGCATATCGTCTTCCAAAGCGGCATTAAGAAAAAATAGAACCATCGACAGAAGGACCGTACCGGAATCGTTTCTATTGAAAGTTTGCAATTTTAAAAAATAATTTTATATGTACAAATTTAAACTGCTATGGAATCAGCCCTATTATACAACCAATAAAGCTGGAAATGAGCTGGAAAAAAGTTAAGAAACAAATTTAAATATTCGAAAAAAATTTAAAAATGCAGAAAAAAAATTAATATTAAAGAGCACACTGATTTAAAAAATGCATATTATTCCCACAGTCATAATCAAAAAGGTTTACTCAATTCCCCTTTTCCGTCGACCTAATCTTCCGCTAGGATCAATGAATTCATGCATGATCATTCATTTCAACCAGAAGTCTCTGCCAAGACTGTAGATCTACTGGTTTGTACTAGTACTTAAAACAAATGAAGAGAAAAGTAGCAGTTTAGTACTTGAAACTTTACAACAGCAGTAAATAGAATAATCATCCTTGATTAAGACTCTTTTCATGGCAAGACTGCAATAAGACTACAATTGCAGAAGTAGCTTTTAATAAAATTTTACAGAATTTTCAATTTTAGTTACCATGGCAATATCATGTGTGTGCCAAGTTATATTGAAATCAGACCAAGACTGTAAGAGGAGAAGCATTTTGAAAAACTGTTTACAGACAGACAGACGGACAGCTAGAAGGACGGACACATTACTATCGCATAAGCTCTTCTGGTCTCTGACCAGTGGAGCCAAAAAATGTTGCCTCGAAGCTCCTAATTAGAAGATTTGTTAAAAATTTAGAATATACATGAAATATGGAGATAAGGAACAGCAATCAAGCTCAAACGTCCATCCAAACAAATAAATCAGGAGCTTGGGAAATACAGACTTTCAAAACACAAGAGGTGCGATCAGGTACTACACCGTAGAAGATCGAATAAGGATTCCTTGTTACTCGATCACAAGTTCCCGTGTGTGCTCCTTGTCGTGATCTGTCGTGAAGGGGGAAATTCATAAACAATTAATATATTAGCCTAATAATTGGTAAAAAAAAAAAAAAAAAAAAAAAAAAAAAAAACATCGGTTATTATTCGACTTCAAAGGATGGATTTGCTGGCAAGGTCTTTGTATCAACCAAAGAACTTGCCAAATGATGAATTTATACGAGACTGTTGATATCCTTGTTTCATCAACTTGTTTGTAGTTAGTTTGCCTCGTTAAAGAATTTTTTCATGAGTATACATTTTGAGCCTTTATTACTGCATCATCGATAAGACTTATCCAAGGATTGAACTATCTTGAACCTATTCAATGAACATGCAAACATCCGTAAGTGAACTACCGAAAAAATTATTGTTAATAGTGCAAGTGTATACTAATTTTTAATGCTTTTAATTCGAATTTCCTCCATACATGTTGTCAAGTATCCTCAAACATCAAATCATTTCAATATACTAGCTATAGATCGTAATTTGTGGACATGCTGGATCGTTTGATGTTGGCAGTCTGGGTCTTCAAATTGCGGTTGGGAAGGACTCCTTCACGTAAGCCCTAAGAATCCAGTACATGTATAAACAGATCTTGTTTTAAAAACATTTTATATGTACATTGAAAATTCATTCCCTTTTCTAGATTTTTTTAATTGAAATGTGTTGTCATTTCTTCTTCCTTGACATATTTATTAATAAAATAAGTAAGGTTCTGGTTTCTTTGTTCATTTTAAGTCAAGAAACCGTATGTACCGTCAATGCACATGCAGCAACCATTGCAAGAGTTTGTTTGCGGAGTTGTTAACTTTTGTGACAAATCACCGCTAGATTTAGAGAAAGGTGACCTCTACAGGCTGAGACCGAACCCTAGGTCCAATAAATCACATCCAGGCCCGATTTCTGTTACCTGTCAATAAAGTAGTTGATAAATAATTAATACTGGGAGATTGGATTATATTGGAGGTGCGATAATTCTTGTGTTATTTGTTGTGCATTCATTTCACAACCGACTGAGGCGCCTTCCTCGCAGTTTATCAAAGGAAAGTAAACGTATTGATACTTAGCAGGGTTGACAGCCCAAATGGAGTAGATTTAAGTGATATTTACAAAGACGCAAATTAGACATGACTAATGTTTTGTTCCCATAATTATACGCACATTTACTTACCCAAGTCAAACATCCAGAGGCTATTACACGTGGCTATGGGGAGATATCACTACGCGATGGTGAAGTAGCGGACTACTTGATAGCGCCAGACGTATCACTATCTACCGGCGTAGTGGCGCTTCTCGCCTTCATCAAACATGATATATTACCCAACTACCCATGTACACCCGCAATTCAAGATACCCTAGTTGTTTCCAATCTCTCAAACGCCGACCGTGTATTCTTTTTCGCCGTCTGCGAACTT
This sequence comes from Saccostrea cuccullata, assembly GCF_032062105.1. NCBI lineage: Eukaryota > Metazoa > Mollusca > Bivalvia > Ostreida > Ostreidae > Saccostrea > Saccostrea cuccullata. Next base: position 740,427 of record NW_026940631.1, on the reverse strand, counting down.
TCACATCTATTTAGCATTTTTTCGATAAAAGGTTTTTCGTGATAAAACATTAAGAGAAGACTGGGACGTTTGATGTCGGCAGTCTGGGTCTTCAACTTGCGGTTGGGAAGGACTCCTTCTCGTAAGCCCTTAGACTCCAGTATAACCGTCCACTAATCTCCACAAGCCAAAACTAAATGCTGCTAAGTGTATCTGTCCAATCTAACTTCAAAATATAAGCTTATTTATAATCCTTTTTTTAAAAATGATAATCGATGGACAAGTCATTTATCACACAAGCTTTTAGCGCCCCAGAAGCGACAATGCCCTAATCTTAAGGCAGATTTCGTCCCCTGAAACTCACGCTTTTCGTCTTTTAATTCGCAGCTAATTTTCACCGGAACTGTTCTTATCCTTGGTTCAACACGGATTCTAGAAAATCCCACCTGTCAATATAAAAGTAAACTATTTAATGTAGATGTTTATGTATTTAGATAAGAAATTCAATTCAATTTTTTTTATTAGTATGCCAAACATCAAAACAAAATTTATATACTTATTCTTAAAGATGTGAGCAAGTATAGATTTACCCGTTTCAAATTTAAAAATGTGATGTAACCAAATCGTAACTTAATATAATATCATTTATTTAAATATCTTTATCCCCCGTAATCGAAGATTCGGGAAACATATAGTTTTTCCTGTCCGTTCCTCTGTCTGTCTAGCTGCCTCTGTTTGTCCGCAAAACTTAAGCTTTACCCATAACTTTTTTGTGGGTGGATCTATGACTTTCAAATATTCCTTGTGACAAGGTCTTTCTAAGGTTGCCACAAAAATCGACCTCCTAACCTTGACTTTGAGTTTGACAGACGGACGGACAGGACAAAAACTATAAATCTCCGAATATTTAATTATGGGGGCAGAAAAAAAAACTATCTGTGCAATTAGAGTTGGTCTATAAAGTACAGGTAATTTGAAATAAATTTTTTTCTTTGATTACATGTCACAAGTTTAAAAAGTACATTTCTTAGAAATTTTTCTGCTATCAAAAATTAGATTTTATTAAATATTTCAACAAAATTACAAATATGGACCAAACACATTCAGTTAAGTAATTTTTTGTGTAAAGGTGTAATATAAAGTTTATAAAAGTATACCAAACCAGGTGAATTTTATCGGAAAAAGCAAAATGGTAAAAATCAGCCTATATGATATTGCTGATTTCTTGTCATTTTGCTTTTCACACCTGATACCTTTTAGCTGTATATAAAATTTATTTTCAGTACATGGTGTTTTGTCCGTGTTTGCTTTCTTATTAAAATTTTAGTAATATTTTTTTCCAAGTCTATTTCATTTTTCAAAAAAAATTCAACCCTTTTCTAAATTTGCCATGATATTAAGTCAAGTTTGTATCATCTGTCCTTAAATATCAAATTGTTATTTATCTGCCAAGTTTCGTCATAAAACTTTTATATTGAAAAAATTCCACTTTCTGATTATATGCAGAAAGCAGTGAATTATAGATTTAAATGTCGCTTTCAATCAAGAGGTCATTCCGAAGTTCACTGACCAAATCTTTTTCTTTGTAGATCTTTTGAATTTCTTTTATGAAAATATTTTGCTTACTCTTGAGAAGATGAATTTGTGAAAAACTGATACCCCTGTACATGTATATGGCAGCTCATGGAGAAGGTGAAAGTATCTTAAATGCAAGTCAAACTCCAAGGTCAAGAGATCAAAATCATTGATGCCCAAGGGAAGGTCTTGTCACAAGATGTGATATAATTATAGAAGTTCTAGCAACAACTACTTAAAAGTTATGGCCATGGTTAAATTTTGATAAAATGTTGCAAAAGAGAGTAAAACTGCAAGGTCAAGGATAAGAGAACAAATATGTTGGTACCTAAAAAAGATCTTGTCACAAGAAATATTCTATGAAATGTAGGAAAGTTTGAACTCCACAAAGTAAAACGTTAAGCAGAAGACAAGCAGACTGACAAGGCATAAACTATTTGACCCAGAATCTTTGATTACAGGGACATATTACAAAGGACAACAACAATATAATTTAACATTGACAGCATATCATTATATATATATCAAAATTGAGTACACAGCTTGTTTCTGTTTTCTTATATGAACATTCATGTTTTTCAATTTTTATCTTTAAACAGAGAAAACATTCCACTTTACGGTGCTTTGAAATAAAAAAAAAATCCAGTTCAATTGCAGACTTTTTTTTCCTCCCTTAGTTCTTTTCCTATAAACTCGGCTAAATGCCGCCGAGACACCTCGCACTGAAAGGAATTGAAATTGTTAAGCAAAAACAAACAGAACTTTGATATTTTGGTCATAAAATAGGCGAATAAGCGGATATTAAAAGACTGATCAATTTTCCCGTGAGATTTATGGTCAGTCTGTCCAGGGTGACACATTAATTTTCATCAATATGCTACAGTAGACAGAGAGAAGTAGCCCTCTCCCAGTACTCCCGGTCTTAGATTTACAGCTCAAAGCCCCGGGTGATTAGCACAAGTTTGTCCTCGACTTAGGGCCATCTTAAAATATAATTTATGTACACATAATGATGCGCCGTAAAATCGACTTTAAATCGTTATAAAGGTGCGATAAAGCCGATCATCAAAGGAAAAAGACTGGATTGTCTTTATATTAGAAATCCAACCACGAGATAAGAAACGGGTCGTGTATGCAAAACCCAATACACTGCTCATAAGAATATGGCGTTGTTTTATGGATTCAGTTTTGAAAGAAAGACTGATAAAGAAAGAGAAAGGTGTTAAGGAAAATGTAAAACCTCAAGATAAAAGAGACAAAGGTGTCAGTGTTAAGATTGATGCTTGTATCATATGTTTGTTAATTGCACAGAATAAAGCGTCCCAGAGACACCCGGGGTGACATTTTCGAGGATGCACTTGTAACATAGCTGTTAATGAAAGTTTTTCTTGCCCTTTAGGATGTAAAATATCATCCGATCCAGATTTTTGAAATGTTTAGAATTACCTACCTCTCATCTACTTTGATTCAGCAATTTTAACGTATTCATGATGCATTTCTCATGTAAGTTCTTAAAAGGAATTGTCACGTTCACTTTCAATAAAGACAGATATTTTGAGTGGTTCAGAGGAAACTATGGAGTAGTTGAATATCAAACTGTTCTTCGGATACTGTATCCAACTAAAATTTAGCCTTTGGTCTGTACTTCTATTTTGCCAATACAGCAGTGTAGTGTCACCAATGTCTTAAGGGAGCTCTAAACACCGAGAAAAACGGTTGGTTGTTTGGTTTTTTTAATACTGTATCCAACTGAAATTTCGCTTTTGGTCTGTACAAAGCACATTTCATTGAATGTTACCTGTTAGCCAATATAGAAAAAAGTTACACCAATGTCTTAATGGAGCTCTAACCACTAACGAAAACCGTTTTTTTAAGAAGTTTTGTTTTTAATATATAGATCATTTTCAACATAAGCTACCAACCACAGTTCTCCAATAAAAGGTTCAAAACAGTAAAGTATAAGTGAACAAAATCAATGTCGTTTACTTACATTGTGAAAATACATGCAAATAATGTTTTTAATTATTCATTTTCTCATATAGACAGGGTATAAATGTAATGGTTAGAAAATTTTAATATACAATGCAATTTTATTTAGAGATAATTTTAAATCAAAGGGCAGATCACTCTCACTGTATAAACTATCATGGAATTTGAACTCTACTTCAAGCAGTGATTAGGGCTTCCTAAAGTTTTATATACATATGCAATTTCATTACGTAAAAGAAACTTTTATTGAAAAATTTGAAATCGCCTGATTTAGGATTTGATGCTGTTCTTGGTAAATGCTTCGATGTCGTCTTTTCATTTTGAATACTACAAGTATTTTAAGCATTAAGGAAGTCAGTTTTAATTTACTCATTTCCATTATTTTTCTGATGTTTTATTTTACTTTATTTTTTTTTATAACTTACCATTAAAGAAATCCAGCAGTACTAGCACTATTCTAATAATCAACTAAAGTTAGAAATACGGGCATTTTCTCACAAATGATATACATTTACAGTGTATATAAATCTCAGAGCCAGCCATTTTGCTGAGACTAGTTCATTAATTAAACTTAATGGAAATTGAAAGTTCTCCTAATGTGATCTATTTATGGTATAGTTCACATATTCACTGTACGTGTATGTAATGCGCAAACAGCAGCCACGGTACATCTGAGAAAGGTGTCTCGCTTCCGGGTCGACGACAGCGCCACTAGTTTTGTCATCATCAATAATCAGTCATAATCTTCCCCGCGTTTTGTCATCATGGGTGTTAATATTAACGCCAGTACTTTGACAGGTTCTGCCCCAAGACTCTTATTTCAAAGAAAATTGTACAAAGAAAGACGTTAGTTGCCGGTAGGTCTACGGAAGAGATTGGTCACGTGGTACAACCTCAGAGGTTTCTTCAAATGTTGCAGTACATGAAGGTTGTCACAGCGGATTACCACTGACGAGTTATGGAACCTTGACGATACGGGGGTCATATTTCTTCTACAATGTGCAGTTCATTTATTTTTTTTGTTTCGCAAGAAATTCAATTTTTCAAATGATTTTCACCACCTCCTCTCATGAAGATTGTTCTTGATCGAATAGTCGTGAAATTGCAATATCGATTACATTTTTCAATATTTGAAAGTGACGATGAATCAATATCGTTAACACAAAAATTGTCAAATTATTACTCCGTGACAGTAAAAAAGGTAACACGAGAAGGAAATATAGATTTAGAAAAACAAGCAAGTTGATTGAACAAAGTTCAAACTGAACTTTATAATACAATGCAATGATTAAAATTGATTTTCCTTGTTTGACTGTCGCCTTCTGTTCACGTTCGTCAAAAAATAAACTTCGTTATATTTTATCAAATTCGGAACCATTAATTAACCGAAAGCAACAACAAGTGATAGGTTTAAAACGCATGCTTCCCCTATCTTACTGAAAGATGAAAAATATTCATTCTTCAGTTATATCGTTAAATCATTTGAAAATGGAAATACATATACTGTTTTGTTTTATATTTAAATTCAACATTCAGTTTTTCAGTTAGCTGTATACTATCATGCATGCAAGCTCAGTTCGAAATGCTTTTTTCCTCATCGTATTACACGCATTTAAATTAATTTGTACTCTTGCTTTTCTTATAAAGAGCTGGAAACTTCACCCTATAATTTTGGCTTTAGTACAGAAGAGGGTGATGTCGGTGCAGTAGTTATAATGCTTTCAAGGACTCGGTTTGATCGGCCTGGGAGGGGGGAGATAACGATCGGCCTGGAGTGACAGCCCTTAGATAGAGATTGTCGTTCTGACGGGGCCTCGAGTGATACCTTCATGGAATACGTACAATCGGTGTTCACTTTAACGCCTTCCCAATCAACTGTTATTATACATATAAAATCTTTATTTCAGATCGGGAGAGACGTTTCGCTAAATAGGTGTCGACGTGTTATTTTGCAGCTTGTGTGTTATAGATTTATATGTCAATGCTCTGGTCATTTTTGTGACAGACTCATAAAAGAACCTAGCAAAATATCTGCCAGACAATTTTCTTTTCGCTTTTCATTTGATTAGCAAATGAGAAGTTCTATTTAATTCTTTTAGATTTAAAATTTAAGAAACATGACACGCGTTCAAGGGACTTTTATACTTAACTGCACATTTCTTTTCAAAATATTTCCTTTAACACGGTATTAAATTAGCCTTGGCTTTTAATCATGGATAGAAATTGAAATGAAAATATATCTCTTATCAAGCGGGAAAATGCGTTAATTAGTGTTCCCATTTAATATGTCTCCAGCAGTCGTCATTTTAAGTCAAAGACCTCTTTAATATCACACACTGCCATCAAACAGACTTTAATAATTTAATGCAATGTGCATTTATTTAAATTGATACTGAATACGAATATACACGCTTTCTTGCACTGCCAGAATTATGGGCTTCCTTTTACTTTCAAAGCCCCCCTCCTGTTGCAATTATATCTTCTTATAAAGGCCGAATTGTTGCTCACGATCAACTTTATATATAACAAAATAACAGAATTAGAGAATTTTGTTCTAATTTGTCTTGTAATACAATACTTTAAATGCATCCCCATCTCGGACGCCGGGTATCCATTAGAGCAGATAGGCTTCCCTGTAATTGAGATATTACGAGTATATCGAGCTGTAATCTTTCTCGGCGTTGATATAAACTGTAATAGTCCCCCACCTTCTGTGGACCGACTCCTGGGTCTTTGAATAGTCGGGACTAGATTGGGTTGCGTTCGTCCAAAGGTGACAGGTACGCAGATTCAAAGACTGGGTACACAATACCTTTCCGGCTTTGGCTGCTGACTTTTGTGCCCTCCGTGGGTAGACGAACACATTAGTATAGAACTGGGCAAATTTCCTGTCGAAATAGCAATGCCAGGTATAAATTATGCACAGAAACTTCTTTGTTATCAAAATGCCTGGTTTTAAGATTGATTTGTGTGATAGATTTGATAATCCCTTCAGAAGTGTGAAGTATGAATGTTCTAATAGATGCATGATATTGTGCAATGTCGCGTTTGATTTCAATCGCTCGACAGAAGGGCCCAGGGGAGAGACTTAATTTCTATCAAACTTCTCATTTTTGTGTTCATGTTATCATAATGGATTATTGAAATGAAAGGTTTGAAAAGGAAATTCTAATTTTAAATGAATTTGACACGAGAGAAATGAATAAAATCTACAAAGAGTGTAAATTGCTTTGTAATCTGAGTCTGTTTTAATTGTACTGTAAACGGTTATTTCTCAGTTATTATACTTCTTGGGTGACGATCTTTAATCCAAAATGGAAAGTCGTGAGAATTGGACAGGATAGTTGATACATTTTTGTAAAATATCTAAAAACTGTACATTTGAGACCACGTTTCAGTTCTAAACTAATAATGATAGATTTGTTACAACCACAAATAAATATTTGGCTGGGATAGCAGATCCACTTATACACTTTTGTACCAACTATTTATCGAAAGAAATTCATACAAAATAATTTTACTAACTGTAACTCTAAAATTTTTACTACTGTAACCACCCCCTGCAACATACAATGTACTATACATGTAGATCGCAAGGGGCGTGATCTTAATGACCCCATAATGAATGAAATGTGTTGCTAAAAAGTCACCTGTTGTAGTTCTCGCTGGAGACATGCAGGAGACAGGTTATAAGGGGTGCTGTTTTATCTTCAAGTATCACTGTGGCTCCGACTTTGATCCCCGGATGAGAAAGCTCCGAAATGTCGGGATCGGCCTACAGGTTGATAGATGCCATTCTCCACAGCTATAAAAATGCCTGTGATGTAATGGTTTTTTCAAAATATTTATTTGAAATATAACTAACCTCTTAGAAATTTGAACCTCAAAGAGCTATATAAGAATATACATGTCGTGAAACTTGACTACATTCATCTCTAAGTGTTATTTAGCAAAGAGGCGAACATTCTGTTTGTGCAATGACGACACAGGAGTATATAGCTTAGTTTATCGGCTAAGCAAACCAATACCAACCTTAGATGAAACGACAGACACCTCTTTAAAGGTGAAAAAACAAACTTTTGAAAGTGTTAATTTCAAACATGTGATGCCGCCTTTTACATTAAGTTTACACTCGTGAGTAAACAGGGATTCCTCGGTGAAGTGGTCCGAGACAAGCGTCCGGGACCGTCCTGTCCTGAAGCTCCTCTCGTCACTTAACATTCCTCTAACGATGTTGAATCTATCATTTCAAACAGACAAATTGGAGAGCCTCTATGTTTGCTTTCTTATTTCTGAACTATAACTTCCCAAACTTTTTTGGGTTTAGTCTGGCGCTCAATCAATAAGTTTATCATCAATAATAAAAGTATATTCAAAAAAAATTCTTCCAAATATATTTGTATGGTTTGAACTGTCGTACTTATTAGTTAGTGTTATTATTGTTCACACAATTGAACGAATACTTGTACGTATATTCACTTACCCGGTATATGTATTAAACGAACTAACTATAAGCAGTCTCCGGATCTAGATTGAGATTGAGAGCTTGTCGGTGGTCCGAAGTTTAAAGAGACAAATTAATTCAAAATCATGTTTCTTTTATAAATTTTGTTTCATAAAAAATACGAGATTGCAACTGAGGTTTTCAATCACAATTCACCTGACCTGTAAAGCTAGCAAAGAGTTCATATTGTTTCGTTTGTTTCTCATCCTTTGCGCATTTGTTTTACCGAGTACGGCGAAATCCGACCTCAGTCTCATTCGATGGAACGGTCTCGCCGACATATAGTGGATTCGAAGCCGAAACGTACAACAAACTCCTTTTTGTGCCTTTCTTCAAACTGCATTCTGTTGCTATTTTCTTGATTTATCAACTTGGTTTATAGACATATCATTTTTTGGAACTTCGGATTTATGCACGCGTATAATTAGAAGGAAGGCCTGAAAGAATATTTTTGTCCTGTTCCAGAAAATTCCGGGGTTTTTTTTGTTTTTGTTTTGTTTTGTTTTGTTTTGTTTTTGTTTTTTTGCTTCTACTAAACTGTATATAAACATATATTTGAGTTCTTCAGAATCCATTGCAAGTTACATGATTCAACATTTAATTTTACAAATTGAGCTTTTCCAAAAAGCTAGGGTACTTGAGCAACAACCTTAAACAGTAAACCTACGTACACCTATCAGACAATGTTATTCTTGAGTAATTCTCGGCTTTGTATTTCTTCATTAACTTTTGACTGACCTAAACTCTACCATGTGAAAATTCAATCAGACGCTCGGCTTTCTCCGTAACCCCCGACTCTGCTGCCGAGATTAGGAGAAAAAGAATAAGTGTAAGCTATTCAACTTGCGTGCAATAAAAGTAATTTCTGTTTACAAAGAAAAGTAAAGAACTTTTAGTACTTGCTATAAAAAACTTATTTAGAATTTTTTACCGCCGTTTTTTCCGTTTCGTTTTGTTCGTTTTTTTACGATTAAAATCTCGAAAAATGGTTAAGTCGTACGAAAATTAGATCATCAGAAAATTATCTCCCTTGTCTCGAACAGCATTTCACCACTAAAATAATTTAAAATTTTCACACCATGTAATTTCTACCAATCACAAAAAGGTAATGCTCTGTCCGAAGACTCTAAAACGATTCATCTCTGAATACTGAATACCGTCTTTCAAGGAAGAACTCAATGGAACCTATATTTTTTTAAGGAATTGAGCAAGATTTGCACGGTCTATGCAAAGATTCTAAATTATTTTTTGTGTCTCCTGAACACATACACTGTATTTAAAAAAAAACCATTGCATTGCGTAAATGTTTTAATAATGTACGTGTTTAGTGGATTAAATAGACTAAAATCTTTACGGAAAAATAAAATATTGCGTGAATTCTATATTTGAACACTTATTTACACTTACTTTCACCCAAAGGATAAAAATACATAGCTGCAATCAATAGGTTATTCCAGTATAAGTATCATAGTGTCCTACCATCTTAAAAGGTCGGAAATTTCCAATGCTTGACCCTAAACATTAACTTGGTTTTGAATACGTTGACACTTAAGTATCTTGACATCTTCCTACAAATCCAGCTGGTATTAAAGTCGGAACGGGAACTCTATTAATTTTGAGGAAACAAAAGGAAATCACTTTTTTTAAAATTCAAATTTATTTAGGGAATGTTTTTATAAATAAATTTGTAAATCTATCTATAACGCCTATTTTGTGTTGCGTGATGTGTGATGTGTGAATTTTGTTGCACTTATTCAGAATTGTATATGTCAGCGCACTTGATCGGATTCCTCTTTCTTTCTGTTAAAAAAAGGACTTGTAAGCAATGTTTACTCAGAGTTTGTAATTAGGCATATCTTCTCTAGCATCAATAACTTCACGTGACTTTACTTTTTGGTGGCTTTAGTGAAATATTATTGGCTTAAGTTAAGGAAAAGTAGGCAAACAATTATAATAAATGTGAGATTAATTCATTCTAAACTCTTCTTCAGAGTTCTAATATGCTATTTTGTAAAGAAAAACTTGAAAACCATTCCGAAAATTCTGAATGAACCGTGATATATAGCATAAAACAAAAATGACATTTTATTCAAATTTTTGCGCACTTATCTGCTCTTCAATCTGTTAAATGGAGTTCTTTCGTGTGATTTAATTAAATTATCAAACCCTGGAATTACGACACAGGCCCGGTCTGGCGGTTCGAGTCTGTCCTCCCGCGGCGTTAACAAGAACTAGATATTTTCCCGCCATCTCTTCCGTTCGATTCTAATCAACCGCCGAGACAAACCTTTCTACAGTTCAAAGTAAATTATTTTTTGGTATGTATTTAGCTCAAATGTATCTTATTTATCAAGTGTCTGCGCTTCAATTACCATACTTCTGCTTCTAACACTTCTAGGAGGCGCAGACGCCTGAAAATTGATGAGTAGTGATTATGGTCCGCGTAATGATACAAAATGGCGGTAAGCAGTTGCTAAGATAAAGGCAAGCTTATTTAAATCAAAAGACTTTGTTAAAGAACATGGTTGACTTATGCCTCGGTAGCAGACAGTTCAAGTTTCATTTAAACATCACACAAATCATCAAGTGTCTTTTACTAATAATAATTTCAGAATCTCGGTTTCCAAGACATTCTGTAACTTTTATGATGACGAAAATTCCCTGGATCTTGAAAGCTACTGTAAAAATAATTAATACACATGGCGTCAAAGTTTTTCTTAAAATGTTAAGTGCTGTGTTTTCTCACGATTAAAAATTATTTCGCGTAAAATGTGAGGAAAACCACGAGAAAAAATATAATAATATTCGGGCCTGCTGTTTTAATTTACTTCGTGATCCCTGTTGAAATATTTTTTCTAATAACGTAACGTTTTAAAATCATATCTTGCACAATTTCATACTTAGTTAGTAGTAAATGATCTTGACCAGGCCCTTTAAACTGACAAATTCCCACTGACCGTTTACAAAGTGCTTTAGGGATTTAAGAAAATTTTGACGCCTCTCCGATTAAGTGAGAAAAGTCTGTTGCATAAATCCGCGCCGTGTCGGTTCTCTGTACATATTTTGCCGGGAAAACAATGGAGAGATTTCACACTTCACGCCGCCTAGAGCCGCCACCAGACTGCGCTGGAAACCCCGAGATCCGGGCATTCTGCGTGAACTGTAACAAAATCGGACACAAGTCTCTCTGTTATCAAAATATAGGACTCAGCCTGGCGTCGACGTGCACATTCGAATGAAAGTTTTCAATATTATGATGCGATCAGTGAAATGAGCGTTATAATGTAATTACACGCGTGAAATAAACTTCTATTTTGAAGGCTTAATTTTGTGACAATGAATAAGATATTTGTGCATAAGAATTTAAATGGTCATTGTCAGATATAACAAACACCTTAAGGGTCCAGCACAAGTACACATTTGCAGAATTCATTTTACAATTAAACATAAACACCGCTTGAAAAGATATGTGCACTATGCTGCATTTTGTCGCCAGATACCATGCGACATAAAGAAAATTATAGAGCGACCCCGCTTTAATTAAGGAAACATTAAACTTTCAAATATGCAATTATGGTTGAAGATATCAAATAACTAAACAGCAATAAAATACAAACATATACGTGTATCTGTCACTGGCAATTCGATTTCCATCTGTGTTTAAGAGTATGAAGAATCGAAATACTTTTGATTTTCATTTTTATTTAACACCATAGTTGGAAATTAAACTATTGAAATCCGTTTCACATGATTTAATATATCTTCATTGATATTGAGCCACAAGTCAAATAGGAAGATGAATAATTATCAATACATTAATTTCATGTAAATCAGATGAATCTGATTCGCCAAGAAACAATTGTTAAAAAAAATTGTTAACCTCGACTGCGCCTTGGCTGACAGTGCTTTTCTTGGGGTGAAAATTTTCAATACATGCAACATTTTTATAATATTTCATGGCGTAAAAATCAAACCATTAAAGAAATCGGGTACATGTGTCCTATATTCTCTTTACAGCACTTGCAAGCAAAAAGGCGAGGAGAAGTTGCTATAAATGCGGTTTTTTGTTTGTTTCGTTTTTTGCTTTGGTCAGTGAAGTGCATGTAAGACACCATATACAATAAAGGAAGATTGTATGATAGATGAACATGTTTAACAAGTCTGGAAACTGAAATTTTGACTTTAGTCATTGGTTAATCAAAAGCTTTGATGAAATAAGGGTTCAGCTGCTGATGAACAGCACACGTTCTTTTTTCTATAATAAGTGAGAAGACTATATATTGATAAAATGACTATTCTCTAACATGTGGGTGTTTTTGTACAGATTGTGCTGGTGCCCGGGTCTAGACTGGTGGTCATCTCACGACAATCCGGAGACAGTGACCGGGCGATAGCCAAACCATAAACGTGTCAAAATAACACCAGGTGTCACGTTAGTCTACCTTATGTGAAATTATATACCCCTTTGATTTCAATTTTAGATAGTATTTTTTATAGATTTAAACGCATTAAGTATATTATACACTTGGTCTATCGGTAATGGGATTATGACTGTGCACTGTTTAGCATTTCTTTTAACACTTTATATAATCGTGAGAATTATGTGTTCATATAATCTTATCTCTGCTGTTATTTCTGACAAGGTTCTATTAGTTAATATATTATTTTAACAATATTGTGCTAACGATATCATTTCTGGAAATCAAAACTCTTTTAAGTCGTTATTAATGCTTTGATCTGTTGATTGTTTACGATAAAATGTCCGTACAAAAATGTTCATGTTAAAAACAATATATAAATTGGTATGCAAATTTCTATAAATGTTCACGATCATTATTGTTTACCATCAACTGTGTTAAAGTAACACTTAGAATCAGACGCATGGAACACTTTCCAAGGAATAATAATAAAAATGCGAAGATTTTCTGTTAGAAATTGTCAAGTACTTTCACAACCTTACCCATTTCATGTCTTTAAGATTTAATGATAATGTCATGAACGTTAGTATCTAAATATCATAAAGAACGCTTCTCGCAGACAAACGTGACTCTCCTGCAGTCATCCTGTCGCTCCATGTCCAGTGCTTCCTGTGAATGCTGCACAATGTAACATTCCGCCATTTTGGAAGAAAAATTCCTTTTTCGTGCAATTTTTTTTTGTTTTAACATTTTCGTTTAGAAATTTAACAAAAATTCCGATTTAGATCTGAATTTGCTTGGACAGTTGAACTTCCGGAATTTCATAAGGTTTGGTATAACATACGAAATACTAAGGCTGTACCTGTTTTTACATGCGTTTACTTGTACGCGATGCATCTACAGTAATAATGTTTCAAATACTAGTACCCGGTACTATTACCATATGTATTTGATAACATGGTACATGTAACGAAAAGTTTCATAAGTCCTTTATTCACTTATGCAAAATTTTCCAAAAGAAAATTATGATTGAAATGCAAAAAAAAATTAGCGGACGATTTGGGCCAGAATTAAAGAGAAATTAAGATAGTCCTTTTCTAGACAATTAAATAAAGGAACAAAAATAGGTTATTTCATTCAGAGTTATCTCTCTTATTAGAAGGTCAGTGGACATTACGTTCAAAGAAGCTCTAATACGTCTAAATACGTCTAGCATCCTTGGGGTACGTTTGTTGGATTGAACATTTTTATCACTTCAGGGATTAGTTGTGTGATATTTGAAGAACTGACATAAATTCTGCTTATTTTCATGAGAAAAGAAAATCAGATCACGTGATATTGATTATGACCTCAGAACTTTGACCTTACAAGCTGTTGTCCAAAAGAGAGAAAAAAAAACAATAGCATATTTTCTTTGAATATTTTGGTCTGTTTTGATGTATATCCTGTTTCATATAATGCGTTATTCACACATTAAGGTATAATTGTATCATCAAAACCCGAACAATCCAAGTTTTGCTCCTACCTCATGCTGCCCAAACTAATTGTGCCCAGTCACGATAATGCAGCATTGTTGTTTTGGAAATATCACACAACTTTTATCGAATTATCGACACAATTAACATTTATATATCAGAACATCAACGTTCATGTAAAGCAATTTCGTTAATATGTAAAGCTCCAAAAAGGCGTTGAATTTGATACCATTTTTGCCAAAATATCAATATTTGCAATTTGAGATAGCTTCCAACCCTGGCATTGTTTTAGAAGCGTGTTAGGTTCTTTTGATGATGTCATTTGAACAGAAACTCAATCCTTACTGTTGTGAGTGGTTCGGCCAGATCGTGTAATCTTTGACAATACGATCGACCAGTATCCCAACAGATAGCGACAATTATAAAATTGTGTCGTCCCAGTTACCCCTCTAAAACAGATGTTTGGATGAAGTCGAGGGACACATCTCTTCCGATAATTAGCCTTCATTATAACGTAATTATCTCCACTGGATTATAAAGGTTTCTCATTATTAAATAACAACAACGTTTATAATCTTAACGGTTACCCTAAAATTTCAACCAATCATACTTCTATGCACAGATGTCCATAGATGGTAAATGATCAGATTTCGTATAGAGCATGATCGCTTCTTAATGTGGATGTTATTCTTTGGGTTTTTCAAAGTCAGGTTTTATTTGCTAGATCAAATGCCCCAACTTATATGATAAGTTGACGAATAACTTGTATTCATTGAAATAAAAAGTTCAATACGATGAAAAAAAAAAACAAAACATTAATGATTACTTTTATATCAATATTCCATACATGTGTATATCCAGTACGTTTTTTTAAAATAAAGGAATATTAATGAGTAAACATAGTATATCCCTAAAACTTAAAAAAGATCATTATTTTTCTATGATTCAATCGAAAAGCTAAAGAGCTATTAATGTTTATGATTATTACAACATTTTTTCAATAAGAAGCAATTAACTTCTCTCGAACAGCCTTGTAACATTTTACGCCTTTAATCCAGAGCCAAGATATCCAAATAGTCAGGGTATCTGTTTTCCTTTTTCACGCCTCTTATCACCGTTTTCCGTCGTGTGACCGCATCCTTAGAAGATGGTATACGTTCATCATTTTTGTTAGAAAGTGGAATAAGTAGTAGAAATTCTGTACAATCTTCTTATCTGATTTTTAAAAAATGGCCCCAAATCCACATATCATCAATTTGATTTTTTTGGAGGGGGGGGGGGGGGGCAATACATTGATCAATGCAACAGAAAGTCTGTTCTAATTTGCGTATGATTTAACAATTTTAAAGCATTTCAATCTCAAAAAAAAGAGAAAACGAAAAACGCAATAATTTTGCAATTAATGATTCATTTTCAAAGTTTTAAGGGAACTATTTCGTGGAGAAGGTATTCAGAACTTACTAAAAATATCCTTAAAAAGCCTTCTTTGGGGTAAAAGATTAATATAAATCCTATTTACCGATATACAATGTATACATAAAATTAAAAATGTGCAATTTGATAAAATCTAAAAGTTTTCCAAGAATCTTGTATATCAAGCGTTGACGGAGTTGTATATGGTTATGTAGCGGGAATGTTAACACTTGATAGAGAATGATGGGAGATTAATTTTTGGTATCTAATTTCCGTACGACTTAACAACTTTTCAAGATTTTTTCCAATCTGCAAAAAAATCTACAAAACGAAAAAAATGCAATCATATTCTTTTTGTAGGGAATATCAAGTTTTTTCTCATATTTTAAGAGAATGTTCTTTTCTGCATGTATGCAGTGGAATTTGTGTTTATGGTTTGTTTTTTTTCTTCTTTTATATGGTAGGACAAACTTACAAAAAAAAAACTTTGAGAAGCTTTTGAAGATGTAGAAAACAAAGAACCACAGTACTCAATTATAATGTGGCCTGATAGATAGTATTCCAGTTTACCTTAAAGATTGTTGTTAAAGTTTTGTTTTCAAAAAAGCTGTACTTTATTCTAAAAAAGGTAAAATTTACGGATTAGAGTGTAAATTTTAAAGATTTAAGTGTAAATTTTACTGACAATAGTGTAAATGTTACAAATTAAAATTGTCGAAAATGAAAACTAAAAAAGTGCCTAATTGGCGCTAATACGTATTCATGCATTGTTATGCATTTCTCTATATTTTTTTCAAACAAAAAATTTTTCATATGATAAAAAGTGCAAAACAAAGAAAATTAATAAACAGAAATTTAATGTCTACTTACAAAAAAATTATCTTGAGAAGTCAAACAAAAATAAGATTACCAGAAAATAATTCCCTCTAATATCTAGAACAGCATTTATCAAAAATTTTCAAATCATTTATTTCTGTCAATAAAAAAATATATTGAGACTATAAAATACTCTAACTCTGTATACCATCTTCCAAGAAAGAGGCAATGCTGAAAACTACACATGCGATCACAATGATCATGATTTTATGGGATCGCATGCGTAGCTTTCTTCAATTACTTGTCAAAAATTAAAAATAAAGTTATGGATTCTTCATAAAACATGGATAAAAAAGAACTGTTTTTAAGTATAAAAAGTTAAAGGAAGAGCGGCGTGATATCTACATAAAATAATCAATGTCAATATTCCCATGTTAAAATTTTTCTTGAAATATTCTTAGAAAATATTCTAGAGTGACTAAGGTTTGACAGATACATTTGATTTCAAATAGAAATTATACAATTGGATATATAAATATACACAATATAGCGAATTTATTTTAAATGAACATTAGTCTAAAAGTATTGATATTTACTCTGAATTTTAGACGTTCAAAGAAAGTACGAACAAAGTTAGAAGGGATATATAAACGCACTTATGTGTGTGTGTTCGGGGGAAGTAGTACTTTTGTTTCCTTTTTGTGTAACGGAAGTGGCGTAATTTGCATCGGGATCGATGTTGAATGCTGCCTTGATTCAATCGGCAATCCTCGGCTGACTCCGCTACGCTTCATTCAAACAATCCTCGGCTGACTCCGCTACGCTTCATTCAAACAATCCTCAGCTGACTCCGCTACGCTTCATTCAAACAATCCTCGGCTGAATCCGCTACGCTCCATTAAAACAATCTTCGGCTGAATCCGCTCATCTTCGCTACGCTTCATTCAAACCTCGGATGTGATTGGTGGAGGAATACGCATCAGGTCGATACATTTCTCCGCCGGAAACTGCCTTGTCACTCATTTCATATTTCGCTCTGCATAAATTTCTTCGAAAAGGTTTCTTAATTTGTCTAATTCTTCATTGTAAATAGGTTTTTATTACAACCTTATGTAAGTAGGGTCTGAAAGGATTAACAAAGTGTTGGCCTTGCCACAGAGTAACTCATATTTCAATTATGACATTTCAAAGAAATTCAAATAAGATCACATGACTGAATCAGCAAGATGGTAGAACATCTTCGACGTCCGAGGTTTTGGGCGAGGTACGAGTCATCTGAGGAACTGCGAGTGATGCTTCCCTTTGCGATGCCCTTGTTCTTTTAACTAATTAGTATTTTTAAAGAGTTTTTTTTCTAATAAAAATATACATGTATTTGAAAACTTATAAAATAATGTTTTCGCTTTACATGTCTGAAGAAGATATCTGTCACTCGACACCGAGATTTCTGCAATTTAAATGATAAAGAATATTGAAATGAAACATTTAACCAGAAAAAAAGTTTTTTTTCTAATCATTTAAAATACTTAATCTTTCATTGTCGTCATTGGTCATCTGATATCCAGATAATAAGCGTGGCGGTATTGAAATATGAAATATACTGTATTTTTACTCTGTACAAATTATAATTTTTTTTTGAGACTGGCCTCTCTTTATAAAAATGTAAAAAAAGTGTAAATTTAACAAGCTAATTCAAAACGATGTTTTTTGTAGAATTATTAAATGTATATGTATACTGAAGGAAATAAAATACATGTATGTCAATATTCATACAAAGATTTGATTGCTTATTCTTTATTATGTGTATAGAAGATTTTTTTATATGGAATATTTATCACACTGTAATAATGATTTTATAACCTCATAAATTTTTCATTTCACATGCTGAATACTATCATTTAGTAAAAAAAAAAAGTATTTAAAAAAAAAAAAAAAAAGGTGAAATGAAACATTTAACCAGAAAAATACACCACGGTGTTTTTTAATCAAAAGTATTAAAAAGTCACTACATTATATATTCATGTTTTCTTTCATTTTCTCAAAATTTTACACAATCCATGGTGTTTGATTTATTTAGCCTTTATTAAACAGTTCTAATAGATGTAATAAGAACATAAAGTCCGCCGAGAACCTGTTTTATACGCAATAACTATCCTCATGCCCCTGCGCTAAAAATAGCGCCATGTAATACTATAAATACTAATAAAACAAACGGGGCGGGGCACTTTGAGAGGGGCGAGAGACGTCCTAGGGTTTTGGTATAAAATTACATTGCATAAGCTCAAAATCTTCTTGAAATATCGCCTGGAAATGATAGTATTACATACAGACAGAATGTATAAATTTACGATCTTGAACTTTGACCTTTTGACCTCAAAATCAATAGGGGTCTTCATTAGGCTACAGGGAGTTGTTATATAAAATTTCATTGCAATAGCTCTGGTTCTTATCGTGTGGAAAGATTTTTACTTTGCTTATTTATGACCTTGACCTTTGACCTTTTGACCTCAAAATCAATAGGGGTCTTCTTTAAATTTGCTAAAATTTCATTGCAAAAGCTCAAAGGGTTCTCGATGTGTGGAAACGAAAGCGTTAAAAAAAAAGACGGACGGACGGACGGACAGACGGACGGACGGACAAACCCAAATTAATATCCCCCACTTTTCAAGCGGGGGACAAAAAAAAAATATGTTCGATAGAAAAAAAAATGGAATTGATGTAAAACACAAAGATATTGAGTCTCTAGGCATGGCCAGTTCTTTTTTTTTCTTTCTTTCTTTTTTGGGAAAAGAGTTGTTGTTCCAGTAAAAATGAATTGCAGCAGTTGAAAAAAAAGATAATGTAATGAGTAGGTTTCAATACTTAAGCTGTCAAAATTCGGCTTCAGTTTATCCCATTACACTAAAATGCATTTATATTTACCTAATTATAGAAGAGTTTTCGTTCCCAGCAGGAAAGGAATTCGATTGTCATTTCATCGCATCAATTTGCCTTTAAACAAGACGGTAATATGAAAAATAAACCTATTTGATTTGATTAAAATTAAGCATAATCTGATACAATCTGCTAATCGTCTAGGGCGCAGCGGGAACGCGCCGCGCGCTAGCTTCGGAAAGAACTCGTCTGCTGTAAAAAGCTGACCTTTGAAGAAGCCGTCAAATTGGGAAAATATAACACCAAGAGACGAAAATAATCTGATACCAACTTTCAGAATATCCAATAATGTGTTGGGCTTGCTTTTCCCAAAATTCAGATTACGGAATTATTGCACAATATCGTCTTTGCAGAATACATTTTCTGGCAAATTTTGTCCCCGGATATTTCCTTATCTTTTGCGCACACCTCCCGAAGAGTTTTCTAATGCTTTATCGCTCCCTAAATCGTCGTGGCGGCGAAATGGTACACGGCGCTCTTCAAAGCTCACCCAAACGCGTTTTATTTCAAATTGGCGATGAAAAACATTCAGGCTCATTTCTCATTTATACAAAAATTGTATCATTTAAAACGGATTAAGATTCATTAATTGCTTCATTATTAATTTTTGTAGTTCATTATTTTCTCTTTATCGTGCTCTCTCTCTCTTTCTCTCTCTCTCTCTCTCCAATTTACTGAAATCTGCTGCCACAAAAAAAAAAATATTGCACACAGTTACTCGGGTATCATTTCGAATGAAAGGAAAAGCTTGATTATCTAAACGGATGTTGAAATGTTTAGGGGCGATTTGTATATCGTATTTTATCACCATATGTGACACATCCATAGCTCAAAATGAATCAAAACGGTTCTATTTTCTTTCACTATATAGATTCTATCATCTGATATAACCCCGATTTTTAAATATCTGTTTTAATTGTGTATCAAATTCATTGTTTTTTACGAAATAAACCAACACTGTCAGTGACAACTGTCACGTGTAGACCGAAGCCGATTTCAAAACAACAGATGTATATCCGGATTTGCTTTTTTATGGGGTCCATTACAAAATTCAACCAATTGTGAAAATACTTAATAAAAACTAGACTCCCAAGTGTTTTAAAAAATAAATGTGAATTTAAAAAAAATACCGTTTTATAGATGTTTCGTTTCATTGTCTTTCTTGTAGTAGTTATCAGATAAACCCTGAATAACTTTCAACCCAATGTACTGCAGGTTTTCTTTTAAACAAGAAATCTTCATTAGTTATAAAGTGGAATTTTATAAAGTTTATTTTACAGAATATTAAAAAAATTTTGCTTTTAAAAAACAATATCATGGAATAGACTTGTGTTTTATGTCTGAATGCTATAGTTGTTTTGCAGTTTCGTATTTCTTAACCTTTTTAAAAAAAATCAGTCAAAATTGGCATATCCTTGCTTCCAATGCTTTAAATCAAATGAAAAACACTTCTTATTTGCAGTAAATAAAGCTAACTAAACCTATATTTTCCTTCTTAATTTATATTGTCCTGAAAACAATACTCAGTCGTTATTCTATTTCATATCAACAATTTATTTTCTTGAAAAATGTTGCTATGATCAACAAACATTTCACAACATGGAATCATTGGTTTTATGACAATTTTACAGAAAACCGATTGACACGGGAACAATGATGCCTGAAGCAAAAATTAATACATAAAGATTTAATTCTATTTTTATTATTTAATGCTGCTTAAGTAAAACAAATTAATAACAAAAAAAGGAAAAAAAAATTAAATAGCACCATTAACACAAGCAAGAAACTTAAATTGTGTCTTAGAAAAAAAACAAGCTAAGTCCATGACTTATTATATTGTAAAAAAAAAACGAATCAGTCCTTCCATTTAGAGTTAATAAATAGAACTATATTTTTATGATAAGTCATAGCATATTTGACACAGGTAAACAATAAAAGAGTAATACACATGAAAGGAAAGACATCATAACCTGAGAACATGACATTATCGACAAACATTACACATAGACAATGGACATTTTTGTATATTTGCACACTTCCCGCATTGCTCAACACACCTAAAAAGATATCTACAATTAAATCCCCATATAACCTAATTTTAAAGCCAATCAAATATTTTTTTTCTTTTCGATCCTTCTTTCAACCAATCAGAACACTTCTTACAAAGTGAAATTTCAGCTGTCTTGTAACGATTGATTAGTCTGTTGAGAGTGAGCACTATAGACAAGTTTCGTATTGACTGCAGTCCATTGTACACAAAAATCACGCAGCGGTGACAAATTTCTGAAATTTAATCCACTTGCGTCTTTGTTCTCTAGCACTGCCCAGATAATTAAGACGGTCGTTAATGACAGACCTCATATTCATTCTTTGTTGAGCGGCATGTTGCACTTAATTGAACCTGCGCGTCATCATAGACCCGAACTACCATGAAAACGAATATGTTTCCTAGCAATTATGAACAATAACGTCTTCATTTTTCCATAGCTACACTGTGTGATTCATGATTTAGTGCTTTCTTACGGTCCAGTCCATTAAGCATCTGCTCCATGCTCCGGAGCTCGCTATGTGGTTTCGAGTGTGCCGTCACTGGCGAGAGATGATGAGAAAGTGGACTTCGGGGTCGAATCGGAGAAGGTCGGGTAATACCGGCAAAATTCGGAGGAGATGAAGATTTGATCCCACTGTCACTAGAATTAGGAGACATTTCACTATGAGATTTTGATAAGGAGTATGAATAAGGGGAGAACCTTTGGTTTGACCTGCTGGGAAAAATTGGTCCTAGAGGGGTGTTTGGGATTGGCGCCGTTGGGGAAGTCGGGTTCCTTCCACTAAGTGACGACGACAGACTAGAATAGTTTGACTGCATTAGATGACTCTGTAAGGAAAACTGGTTCAATGACGATAAAGCGTGAGCGGGTATATGACTTAGATCTGAATGTCCTGAGGTAGTGAGGAATGGCATTTGCAGACCTTGTGAGAGAGAAGAGTTCCCCGAGAACAACATATGACTCATAGGGTATGGAAAACTAGATGCTGAGGATGTATACGGGTATAGGTATGGGAACATTGGGTGCGTCACTGAAGGCTGAACAACTGTTACATTTGGGGGACTAGAGTGTTCCTTTGAAAACAGTCTACTGTATCCAGGAGATCTGTCACGCTCCGGTGAACTCCTCTCACTAGATCTCGGGGAATCACTTCCGGTTTCTGGCTGTTTTGATTCGGTATACTTTTCCTCGGTTGTAGAAACTTCCGGAGATTTGGGTGCCGGTTCCGGGGTTGATGTAGCACTAGGGACTGGAGCACTTGTCTGGGTATCGGATTTTTCAGGAGTCTTTGAAGATTCCATTTGAGAATTTTCAGCATTAGAAGCTTTGAAATCTAAAAAAAAAAAAAAAAAGAAGATTTTGTTGATTAGAAATTGTCAAACACATTCATGATGAATTTTGGAAAATTACAATATGATTTTTTTTTTAAATCAGTTTGTGAGATGTATGAAGAAAAACTTCCGCTGTATTTAGAACATAATGATAACGTTTTCATCCGCTACGGTGTATGAAAAACTATAAGTAAAAGTTTCTCTATCTTCTTCGTGTCTTCATCTAAAGGAAACCGTTATTTTAAGCTCTTGAAAGAAAATCTTTTAGTGGTTCATTATAGAATAATAAATTATAAAACTGACAGAAAAAAGCTAATAAAGTAGTTCTCACTACGATTTGACTGTTCATTTAAATTTCATTATTGTTGGTCTCCGCCCATATCATGGATTAACAGCAGGGAGTGAGAAGGGCCGAGATTTCATACAAAAGAGAATTAAATACTGGGGGAGGTTTGGATCTGGAAGTGTTAAATTTGCAGTGACTGGAATGCTTTCATCATAACCCATTCAAAAGGAGGTAAATTATGTCGGAAGCAAGGTTATTTATGACAACGATAGAATTTGAGGAAACTCTGGCAGCCTTGTAGACACAGTGTCTTTTGGAATGGGAATGTATAAGTCGTCTTGCGTAATTTCAACTAAACTCGGTAGATACCGTGAAAAGTACCACCTTTGTTGTTGGTTTTAGACATTTTCTGTGCTTTGTTGTGTCGCTGTGTATACTTTGATTAAATTTAATAATCACTCAAGTTCCGGTCATTGAGACCAACCAAATGTATACATATAAAAGATTGAATAATGATTAGCGGTGATTAACGGATTTCAGTTTTTGTGTATGCTACTTATTTTATCTTAACGTGTGAGTTTGTCGTTGTAAGCTCCAAATTAGTAGTTTGATATAACGTGTAAATACAAGATAAGATGCTTGTGTACTCCTTTGTAAATAGTCCGTTTCATTCTTTTTCTCCTCTGATAAAGGTTTAAATCTTGTATCGAATAAACACCTTCCTGCCAATACGATGTGTTAGATATTATATAAGTCATGACAATAAGTGCACATTAGTAAAAGACATCTTGGCTGTTCAGTTTTTACTTGGATACAGGTTTTGGTACAGTTTTTCCTTTCGTTATCTTTTTATATCGGACTATTTTTGGTCACCACCACAAGACGGAATTTGCAAGTGCGCAAATATTTCCGTCTCCTGACAATTTTTTCCATTCCTAATTTAGTTCTGCATATCAGATACAAACTTATAAATATCCAATGTTTTCTATAAATATTTCTGCAGCTACTGTTTATAAGCCCGGACATTTTAGTCATTCACTTTTGGAAAATTTCCCATCGTTTACGCACAATGGGACAAAATTTCTCCGCGAGAGGCACAGTCGAAAAGTGCAAAGACATATTCTACAGCGCAATAACAGCTACAGAACCGTGTTTTTCCGCCAATAACATTCTTCTGCACACTATTAGGTTGTTACACCGTGGACAGTATGACGTATAAAGCTTTCTGATACGCCACTGGCACCACAGAAATAAGATTTGGGAAAAATTCTGATGCTATCCTGCAAGAACGTGTGGATTTCTCGACGTGAAACGCGCGATATCATGTTGATAAAGTCCCGATCCAAGAGAATAGCAATACCACACAGAAATGTGTACAAGATAAAAGTCAACCAGAGACGGGATAAGTATCAACAAGGAGCGATTTTTTTATTTATATCAGGAGACGTGGAGAAATAAAGAAGAAACATTTTTCTTATCAGGCGACCTCTGTTTACAGTTAAGTGAAAAGACAAAATAAATGGGTAAAAATGTGTTGGATAACGTATCTATAATTCAGCACAATCAAAGGCGAGAACCCCTCGTCTGTCATCGGCAATCATTTTCATACATTTTTTGACTTCAAGCAGATGCTATTTCACATTTAAGTTTGAAAGATTTTTCAGAATATTACAAGATAGCCTATACGTAAAGTGAAACTGAAGAAAAAAAAATGAAAATGGCTGTAGGCTTTTTGTAACAACTGTTGACAATTTGGTGTGAGTGAAGTTGTCAAGGAAAAGGTGTAACGGGAGGATGGGAAGAAAAATTTCATCAACAACACTTTAACACTTCAAGCGGAGAGAAAAAAAAAACTTGTATTTATACATTTCTCATAAAGGCGTACTTTTTTTCCTGGATGCCTTTTAGCGAAGATTTTTTTCTTTTTAAATGAATCAAATTCTATCCACAAACATTTTCTTGCTCCATTTTTCGTGTTCGCTGCCAATTATTGTGTTTATTTGAATATCTTTTTGACTCATTTTTTGAATGAAAACATTTTTGTTGAGTTTGAATTGTTTAACAACGACCCCTTCTCTGTGTACGGTTTATACTGTGTTTTTATTTTTTAACTAACAAATGTTTTAGTGTTTTCTCCGAGCAATACACAAGCTTGGAAAATATTCTTCTACTTCAGAAACACTCAATCCTTGACATTAGTAGGCAACCCATAAAACAAAATAATCCAAATGTCATTTTCTGTATTAGAGGAAGGCGTATGTATTCGTTCCAAGTCTGAAGTGGCGGGGCTTGAAGTGTGATAGTTATATAAAGAGGCTTAAAAGCTCATAACTTTAATATAACGTCGGCGCCTGTATTTCTTGTATGAAGAGCTCTACGCCAACCACATTTTATACGTGTAAACAACGTTGAACACCCTGTCACGTAAAATTTCCTTAAAATTGTATTTATTGCACAAACTTCAAGTAGATTTTAGTTCAAAGACCTGAGAAAATATTATAATTTTCTTAACAAAATAAATATAAAAAGAGTAAAATAAAAAAGACATCGTCAAAGCAGTGCATAAAACAATGTCTTTGATCCAGGATCAATTTTAAAAAAAAAAAGGGAATTTTAAAAAAAGGTCACATGGACCAGAATTTTATTTTTAAACAGGATCAATCTTAGTTCTTTTTAGCAGTGTAGGTGTTTATTTAGAAGATATGGTTTGTAAATATGTAGGCGCCGCTCGTAAGACGACAAAACTGGGAAATGTTTACCCTAAGTCTACAGAAAAAGCTTATCCACTTACTGCTGAAATAGACAACATAGAGGGGGTTTTTACATACACAGACACCACCGTTAAGGCTGTCTGGCCCTTTGCTCTAATCATGCAGATTGTCTTATCCAATTATTATTTTTATTTCCCTAGGTCCCAAGTTTTACCATGGGCGGATAAAAGAAGTATGTATCTTCCCAAACATCAGCAGTTAAAAAAAATTTTTGTTGTTTTGCAATATTTAAACTGTCATACCTGAATGTAATCTGGATAGTATGGACACCGTGTCTTCTGTGACGTCATCAGTCTCGTCAACACAAATCTCGTCATCTTCGTCACTTTGTGGATCGTCCACTCGAGATCCCTCGTCCGTGAAGGCTGACGAGGACTGATGTATAGAGTTTATCAGAAGACGTCTGTGTAATAAATAAGAAATATTCGTAATCGAATGGCCAATAAGTAAAAGGAAAGTAATTTCTTTAGTTTTCTCGTATTATGTTTTCGTTAAAATAATAAAATTTCTTTACCTTTCATAGAATCGAATGGGTTTTAAAAATTTATTTTTTAATTGAGAAAAATGAAATCTTCAAAACAAGTTTCCATTTCGTTTATATGAAGAAATTGGACATTTTTATGATAGAATTATTTTATTTTGTTACAAATAGATTCGAACATTTTGCATCTTTAACAAAAATCAATCCCGTCTGTCTTAAGAGTTAGTAATCAAATGAAATGATATTGTTTGCAGTATAGACACTAGACATTGATGGATTGTTTCAGAAATTTTTCTCTCCATGCCTAGTATCTACTTCCGGTCTACATGCATTCCCGAAAGATAAACAAAACCGTAAACATTTTTGTTAAACAGTTAATACATGATACTTAAGAATCTAATGTTTTAAAGTGCAATTTAATTTCCCCGAGACATTTGACGCGACGGGTGATGAACGACTATGAAATCATCTTTAGCGGATGGCAACCCAGCTAGCTGGTGTTTAAGACGTTTTAAAATCGAGGCGAAAAGTCATATACACAAGAGGACTGGCGCTACGACTGAGCCCGGAGTGTGACCACACTTTAATTCAAACACAATTCAATTGCTCCAAATAATCCGTTCTGATAGAGCCAACATTTTCATCCCACAGAGCGCCTTTCTGTTAGCCGGGTTACCGACTCGGCTTCCATCTATCCGGAGGAATTTCTCTCCATGGCGGACATCGTTCTGGAGGGCCTGACAGATAGATGAGACTTTTAAAGGGAATTTTAATATCTGAATATCGATGCCGGGCGTCAAAAGTTTTGTTTGAAAAAATGATAAGATAGCACTCATGTCTCTGGTCTGGGTACGGAAGAATTTCAAGCTTTCTTGAAAGATTCTGTCGTTTAGAATTGTTGGAATAGTGGCTGGTTGTCTTGTGAGCAAGACGATAGAGACATATTCACTTCTCCTTTTAGTGGTTCATTGGGTTAAATGTGTTTTATGGAATCTTGGACACATTCTCTTTCTCTTTTTTTCTCTCTCTCTCTTCCAAATTTCGACAACAAATACCCGGAATTCATCTTTATCCGCGTGATAAATTACATACAATCTATATTTTCTCTTTTCCTAACAAAATTTTCGAGAATTTGGGCAAATAAAATTTTCGGCTCATTTTAAGCCAACAAATTACGATATTCTTAATTGTGAAGGATTCAATATAATTAACAGGATAATTTTTTTTAAAAAACGTTCACATTTATATTTTCATTTGCTTAAGTTGTAAACCAAACCTTAGAGGGATTTTGATGTATTTTTGAATCAACAATAATAATCATACATCATAACTAAAAAAGGTTATAGGCCCTAATTCAGAAGGGATCTAAATTCACACGATTTGTTAATTAGTAACAAGGATAAATTGTACTTTCATTCTCAAGAAAAGGCAGAAAGGAAGAGACAAGATGGCATAAATATTTTACAATTTAAAAAAAAAAAAAATTTTCATGCTAATTTCATTACCATAATTACATCATTTTTTAAATATAGACAACAATGCTACGTTTCTTAACCAACTTAGTTTTTGAAAAATTAATTTAATTTAAAAGATTGACATTAAAGAAGCATGTTTTGAATGTACGTTTTATAAAAGTAGTAAATTTTTATATGCATATGACATCACAGATCTACATTGTATAATGTTTTGTCAAAATTACAAAAAGATCATTTTCAAACAGTAAGCAAAAAATATTAATTTTGGTTGAAAAGTATTTGAAATATTCAGAAAGTTAACGTTTTTCTGAGACAACCCTCGTATATTATCAAAGTAAAATGAGCAAAATATTTAATAAGTTTTATCTAACTCTTTGAAAATTTTCAAACCAAAAAAAAAAAACAAACAAACAAACAAACAAAACAAAACAAGTTTTAAATACATTTTTTAAAATTTTACTTTGAATGACTTGATACCAGTATGTCCTCGTTTTTTTTCTCTCTCTCTTCAACTGTTTTCAGTTAATTTAATTTGTTTATTAATCCACAGAATCGTACGAGTACATGTAAACGTCATGCGTAGCCGTGGTTATACGTGTATAAAAAATTATAAAACAAATTGAAATGTACACTGTATCCTATAATTCAAAAAATAAATTAAACCTGATTTATAGTCAAATTTGTTTTAATAACTTTGCTACAATTATCAAATATTAAAATACATAAATAACTGCCAGGACTTTATAGTTTAATTGGAAGGGAATTCTGTTTATAATTTTAAAAATAACTATATTAAGTATCTAATTTATTTATAACACATAAAAGCCCTCAAAACATTAATTTTCTATTTACTTATCAATTTCACAGTCGTTATTTCTTTTATTTCCTGATTGCTTTCTTTTGATATGATATAACGCGCAAGGAATACAGTATCAGCGTCCATTGGCCTGAAAACATGGCATCACTCAGTGCAAATAAATATTATAATTATAGGTTTTCAATTAATGAAGTTGATGATAAATGAATATTCAGCTATACGATGAAAGTCACAATGTTAATGATGATTTGACCGACGGGGCAGAAATATTCCAACGGCTACCAGCCGTCGCAAAGCAAAACGGCCATATTGCACATTATCATTGGTCATTTTCGGCCACGTGACATTTATTGTCAATATTCTTCCGGTGTCGGTTTGATGGCGTCTTTAGATTACTGGGTTCATATTTCTCTTGTAAATGCCCTTTAATGACCGGTGACGGGGGTTGATAGAGATGTCATTTGTAAACAGACTTACTTCTTTTCACGTTTTCCGCTTCCCGAGTCCCTAAATCCCTTGGCAAAAGGATTGTGATCAATCTTAAGCTGTGTTATCTGAAAGGGAGAGTAATATTTGGATTTAACAAAAAAAGCCATAAAATTAAGAAGTATATAACAAACATATATCCTTTATCTTATTTTGTTAAATGGGTGAAAATTGGTGTAGGTAACATCATTAGTGTACACAAAACAATTTTGCCAAAAGGTGTTATAGCAGTTCCTTCTTGTTTTTATTATTTTTTCGAGCACTATGTCTCTGATGAGCTTCATATTTTGGCTAAGGCGTGAAGACCCGGCGCCTTCAATAAGTAGTTTATGTATATTATTCTACATACAAACACACACACCTTCTCATTTTGGTACGCTGTGACGGCGATAAATTCCGTTTCTTTGAAGACGTACGTCCGGAAAGCAGAGTAGGGAAGCTTGAGAATGTCATTGGCCCGAACAAGATGGAAACGAGGCTGGTATTTGTGCATTGAGTTTAGAATAGTCTGAAAAAAAAAAATAAGCTTATTTCCTGAATGTACAAGATAGATTCGAAAATCAATTACTCACATTTGTGATGAATAAAAATTTAAACAGGGGTTTGTCAGATTAAACTAGGCAGGTATTTCATCGAAGATAATGATTAAGGTTAGATATTTTTATACAGAAAATATCACACAAAGTATGACAATGATTCTATCTTTAAAAAAACGGCTTTAATCATATTAAACATCTTCATGGATGCAAGCAAAGCCAAGAAGATTACTGTCTCTTGTTTCTTTTTATGTGTCTATAGAACCTGTTTAATAAACTCGTCAGCTTTAAGTCGCTAAGAGGACCCGGGGGTGACTGGTAACTCTACACGACCGAATCACGTCTGACGTAATGTTACACTTCTCCCTCCGCCATTGAAATCCGCGATTTAGCGCCTGAGTTATTATTTGTTTACAATTTAACGCTACGTAAATGATAACGTTGATACCAACACCATAAGAATATATGAATACAACTAATAACTGTCGAAACATAAAGTTCTCTTCATATCCTCACGCCACCCACGTTTATAGCCAAAAAATCTGCATATAAAACAGCATATTCTGTGCAAGACCGCCCGTAAGATATATAGTTATTAGTATTAAAAAGAAGCGCTTCTCCGTAGCTGAACCAAACAGAAACAAAGTGCCGGGTATATAACGGTTTTTCAATCAATAATGTGACATCAAAATCTGTTTCTGATACTGTGAAAATTACTGATGTCTTTCTTTTGTTTTTGGAAATTTTTTGTGCTTCGAGAAAATGTTTAGACAAAATCCAAAATTTTTTTCTTGAATAATATTTTTATAGTATATATTTCTCAAACTGTAACATAAAGTCTATTCTTTTGCAAGTCGTTTATATTTCAAAATATTGTATATTTCTAAATATTGTTTGTTATGAATAATTTTACAATAAACTTAGTAAATGTATAAATCATCTTATACATGTAGGATATTATCTGTTGCAATGTTTGATGGGAAAAAATTACATTTTCATCGATATTTTATCATTTGCTCCATAACGGTCAATAAAATAAAGGCCTTTGCTGCACTTTCAATTTCCTTTATTTTTTTCTGTTCATTAATGC